>NC_067249.2:37322727-37625757 GCF_019359855.2 Lolium perenne | reverse complement strand
TATGATGGCATGTCACTCCAGAAATTAACTGTGTTATCGTTTTACCTGCTCGGGACGAGCAGAACTAAGCTTGGGGATGCTGATACGTCTCCGACGTATCGATAATTTCTTACGTTCCATGCCACATTATTGATGTTATCTACATGTTTTATGCACACTTTATGTCATATTCGTGCATTTTCTGGAACTAACCTATTAACAAGATGCCGAAGTGCCAGTTCCTGTTTTCTGCTGTTTTTGGTTTCAGAAATCCTAGTAACGAAATATTCTCGGAATCGGACGAAATCAACGCCCAAGTTCCTATTTTCACCGGAAGCATCCAGAACACCCGGGAAGGACCGGAGGGGGCACTGGGCCCCCAGACCCTAGGCCGGCGCGGCCCAGGCCCTGGCCGCGCCGCCCTATGGTGTCGTCGCCCCTTCGACCCTCCTGCGCCGCCTCTTCGCCTATATAAAGCCCTTGGATCGAAAACCCTGATGCGTTCGACGAAACCCACAGAAACCTTCCAGAGCCACCGCCATCGCGAGGCCAAGATCTGGGGGACAGGAGTCTCTGTTCCGGCACGCTGCCGGAGCGGGGAAGTGCCCCCGGAAGGCTTCTCCATCGACACCGCTGCCATCTCCACCGCCATCTTCATCACCGTTGCTGCTCCCATGAGGAGGGAGTAGTTCTCCATCGAGGCTCGGGGCTGTACCGGTAGCTATGTGGTTCATCTCTCCCATGTACCTCAATACAATAATCTCATGAGCTGCTTTACATGATTGAGATTCATATGAGTTTGTATCACAATTTATCTATGTGCTACTCTAGCAAAGTTATTAAAGTAGTTTTATTCCTCCTGCACGTGTGTAAAGGTGACAGTGTGTGCACCGTGTTAGTACTTGGTTTATGCTATGATCATGATCTCTTGTAGATTGCGAAGTTAACTATTGCTATGATAATATTGATGTGATCTATGCCTCCTACATATGCATGAAGGTGACAGTGTGCATGCTATGTTAGTACTTGGTTTAGTTGTATTGATCTATCTTACACTATAAGGTTACTTAAATATGAACAAATTGTGGAGCTTGTTAACTCCGGCATTGAGGGTTCGTGTAATCCTACGCAATGCGTTCATCATCCAACAAGAGTGTAGAGTATGCATTTATCGTTACGTTATGTGATCAATGTTGAGAGTGTCCACTAGTGAAAGTGTAATCCCTAGGCCTTGTTCCTAAATACTGCTATCGCTGCTTGTTTCTTGTTTCTTTGCGTTACTACTGCTGCAATACTACCACCATCAACTACACGCCAGCAAGCTATTTTCTGGCACCGTTGCTACTGCTCATATATATATTCATACCACCTGTATTTCACTATCTCTTCGCCGAACTAGTGCACCTATTAGGTGTGTTGGGGACACAAGAGACTTCTTGCTTTGTGGTTGCAGGGTTGCATGAGAGGGATATCTTTGACCTCTTCCTCCCTGAGTTCGATAAACCTTGGGTGATCCACTTAAGGGAAAACTTGCTGCTGTTCTACAAACCTCTGCTCTTGGAGGCCCAACACTGTCTACAGGAAAAGGAGGGGGAAGTAGACATCAGGCGGCGGGGAACGAAAGTGGATGGGGAATTAGAGTTAAGTCAGTCGCGATGGGATCTGAAAATTTCGATTCGGCGCGCACATATCCCGCTCGATGAAAACTTCCCTCTCTTCTCTTATACGCCCAATACAAACTTCCAGCAATGGGATTGAGGCGGGAGACGAAAAAATAGGCCACGTAGGCGAAAATTGATACGAGATAGGTCCCAAATGTCTGAGTTAAAATGATGACATGGCAGCCAACTCACAGCTTCAATTACGTGAAAAGCCTAACGACGATCTTGTTTCGTCGCAATAGGCTGCACTAGAACGTTGTAATCCATCCCGGTTAGATTATGACGTTTTCGTTTAAGCAGCTAACGACGTTTTTGCCCCATAACGTCACTATTTTCTAAGGTTTTGCCCCCCTTCAACAGCCAACGACGGTCAAAGCTAGGAACGTCATAAAGCTATGACATTTTGATTTCCAGTCATAAAAAAACGTCATATTATGGCAGATTTCTTGTAGTGAAGAAAAACCTTCCATAGAGACATTTTAGTAGAGACACTTCCTACTTTGCCTCATTAAAAATCACATTAAGACACTTTGCATATTGTAGTGGCACTTTTTGAGGCACTTCAGAAATAGTCTCAAATGTAGGGACACTAGTTGAGACATTTCTGTACGGTACTGCAATTTTCATATATGGACAACTTATGAGACACTCCAAAAGTTTCACAGATAAGTTATCAAGAGGCAATACATGATACACTTCATTGTATGTCTTTACTTTTCCTCTAGAGGCAATGTTTGAGGCATTTTGCGTGTTCTCTAAAGACATTTGTTCTATGTTTGGGTCATGGCGGACAATACTAATTAGAAATTTGTTCCAATTATCAACATATACTTGTGAAAGGGTGAGATGGTTAATGGATTAAGTCTTAATCATTAAGGTCATGAGTTCGAGTATTGCTTTTCACATGGTCTCTTCACATTTATTTATACTAGAGACACAATACAATGCCTCTTTTATGTCTTCTAAATGTAAAGACATTATTACTATTGTCCTTAGCACGTAGAGACACCGCCCGTAGTGACACTTTTGAGACAATATGGAAAGTGCCTCTATAACTACGTAAGAGAAATTTAAGTGTCTCTACTGGACCAAAATAGTGTCTCTACATGCCAATTCTCTTGTAGTGGTTGTTTGTCGTCCAAAAGGTCAAGGTTGACTAGGATTCCATGATCTTGAAGTTAAAAACCCGAGCTTTGCTAGGAAAATGGCTGGCCAGGTTATTAATTGAGAATAGCAGATGGCAACATGAGATTCACACTTTTGCAGAGAAAGTATGAGGGTTCAAAAGCTATATCTCAGGTTATATGGAAACCATGAGATTCACACTTTTGGGCTGGCATTATGGCAACTGAAAATACTTTTCCCCGTTTGATTCGTTCTCCATTAGGAATGGGTCGGAGATAAGGTTCTGGGAGGATAGATGGTTAGGTACAACCACTCTCCGGGAATAATATCTAGCTTTGTATAATATTGTTTGCCATAAGAGTGATACCTTATAGAAGGTATTGGAAACATCTCTACCCTCTATGACGTTCAGGCGAGATCACATTGGCCTAAGATTAACTTCATGGAATGAATTACTACAAAGGTTAGCTTAATTCCAGTTAGTTCACTGGGCTAATGAATTTCGCTGGAATCTCACCAAGAATGGTAAATTCACGGTCAGTTCCATGTCCAAGGCCTTAATTATACCTAGTCAGCCGTTTGTTAATAATAAATCCATCTGGAAAATGAAGATACCTTTGAAAACAAAGGTTTTTGCATGGTATCTTCGTCGAGGTGTGATTCTTACTAAGGATAATCTTGCCAAATTGTAACATCCCAAGTTTCAATAAAATGAACAAGAGAGAGAGAATTCAAGAATCCAAAATTTGGAGCCAACAAAAACTTTTTCCCATCATATAGGACTATGCATATTAGCTCACCTTATGAATTTATTTGAGTGTGCTTTAGCCATGATGCTTGTTTGTGGGTTACTCTCATTCTAAAACCCTAGCAAAGATCTTATGATCACCCAAAGTCAAATAAAAATGAAATAGAAAGAAATACCAAAAATCAACTTCACCTTCACATAAGGCCTATGCCATTTTTACAAATCTTTGATCTAGGCCATTTTGGTTTGCACCATTACTTGTAAATGGTTACTAAACACTTATTAACACCTTTGAAATCAAGCCAACTCATTTCAAAACAAATTTGAATCAAAATGGAGCTCACATGTGATTATGGTCATATGTGCCATTTTTACCCTGATGGCCACTTTGAGCCCCTGGATTTTTACTTTTCACTTCTACACTTTGCCAACTCTTTGCACCTCATCCAAGACAACATCAAGCACTTCAACTTTGCCCAAAACCATCACCCCAAATTCTTTACCAAATTCAAATGAGAGGCAAGCAAAGTTGGAACAAACTCACATATGCAAGATCATATGCAAAATGTGATTTTGCATCTCAATTCCATTTTGACCACCACCACCACCAAAATGCTCCATTCAATATATGATTGCAACTCACCAAAAAGATTTGCAATTTTCAAAAATTATTTTCTTGCGGGCATTTGATCGAACACTTGGCAGGCAGGGTATCAAATGTTGCCCATACTGAAAATGGGAGAGGACCAAGTCCAACCTGAGCCTCCACTGCAACCCTGGAGCCTCCCTTCACCTCCCTGCCACCTCTCACCCACTTGCCAAGCCCTGGAGAAGCTCCACTTGACCAAGACATGCCATGCCGTGGCATGTCATGCCTCTCTCATGCTCTCTCTCCCTCTGGTCAATTCCAACATGCATCACCGTGTCAATCCTCTCCCTCACACTCACCTGATGCTGCCCAGCCACTGACTTGACAAAGCCATGCCTCGGAGACGCCAGGATCAGCGCGCCCAGTGGCGCACAGAACGCGTCCATGCCGCGCCAGAGCGCGCATGGCGCCGACCCTGGACACGCCAGGGCGTGACGACGCCCACGGCCCTGCGTCCCCTCCACACTCGCTCTCAACGCCAGTAGACGCACAACGGCTCCCTGCACAGACTGGACACGCGCATGAGGCCGCGGGAACGCCGCAGACGACGACCGCGTCCACGACCGTCCGCCATGGCCCGAGCACTCCCATCAAGCGCGCCAGCGCCGCAGAGCCTCTGCGGAGCCACGATCACGCTCGTCACCCTCGCCAGGACACCAGCCACCGTACGCGCCCATCACTTGCCCCTTGGCGCCCTTGGAATGGCGACGACGACGATGACCCCCGCTCCGCCCTTCGGTCACCTCTCGCCGCTATAAAATGGGAGCCCCTCCCACTGAACTGAGCACGCCAACACCTTCCACTCATCCTCATAGCTCTCCTCGACCGCTCAATTTCACCAGCTAGCCACCCCACTGCTCCAATCGCAAGATCGACGCCGCCGCCAGTACACGGAGTCCGCCGGAGCAGGAGGCCGCCATTGGAGACGCAAATGCTTCCAGGCGCCTCCTCATCTACTCCAACATCGCGGCGCACAACTCCGATGACCGCCGGAGCTCCGACGACCTCTCCGACCCCCTACCTCCGCCTCCCGTAAGCCTCCCTCTCGCCGGAGAAGACGACCACCCTCGGCCGTCGATCTCACCTCTAATCGCACGGCCCTCCTCTCCCCGTACCGCTTCGGGCGTGACAGCCCACAGACAGGTGGCCCCCACCTTGTCAGGCGGCCCGCTGCGCTGGACGCAGTACTGGGCCGGCCCATTTTCCCATTTCTCTTTTTCCCGCGTGAGCCCACGATTTGAATTCAAATCTGGAATTTAGAAAAAATACACTAATCTGTTGCAAACTTTGAAATTCAATAGGGAAAAATCTACTCTGCCAAATTTCACAAACTTGATATTGTTGGAAAGCCTAGGATTTTATCTACCCAATGCCACTGGATTTAACCATAAATATATTGTAGATTTAAAATGACAAAATAAACAAGGCAGGGACTTTTCTGCCTTATAATAATTCTTAAAAATCAACCATAAATGCTTTTCAGTTAATTCCACCTCCAATAATTCACATTTCACTTATACTTTTTGTTTCTACAAAAATATGCCATGCTTACCTTGAATGATCATGGCTTAGTTGATTTAAATGACTTTATGGCTATTTTCTAGTCAAAGATATTATCCAAAACTATGAAGAAATCTTATGAGAGAGTTTCTCTCATTTAAATCTTGTCACCCTCATTTCCAAATAAAGTAGAGACTCTGGTCATCTAGGTCTCATAGGAAATGTTGGTGATACTAAATCTTTGTTATGCTAGAATTAAATTGAATGAGGTGCTCACCTCATTTAAATCATTTTCTCCAAATGATAAGTGTGAAGAGGTTGACTTGGGTCAACCTAGGTCACATATTATGCATAAGAGAAATTAAATCTTAATAAGATAATGAGAGGAAATTATTTCTCTGAATAATTCAAAGTAACATTTAAAACTAGTATGAGAGGAAATTATTTTTCTGAATTAATAAGAAAAACACATTCCACCAACCTAATAGTAATATGTGATGCTAGTTTAAGTGTGTGAATCATGTTTGTGCCTAGTTTAGTAAATTAGTTTGGTGTGATGATTGTGTACCCCGTATTCGTATTTTAGACGCTAGTACCGAGGAGTACCAGGAGGAGGAGGAGGTCTACTTCCAAGAAGAAGAAGACCACTTTGACCAGTTTCCCAACCAAGGCAAGACAATACTCTTGCAAAGTGCAAAGCTCACCATGAGCAAGGCATTACCCCATTTTACTTTATGATCCTATTTTCCCAGTTTTACTTTACAAGCTTTACTTACCTTTGTTTTACCAAAGTACCTTTGATTTATGATTTACCTGGTTAGTTTTGGATTAGTACAAGAGTATCAAACTTAGCCTAGAAGCAAAGCAAATACTTAGCACCCCTCATACATAGTGGCTAGTGCTAAATACTAAAAATGACTACTCTAGATGGGAACAGGTGTTGTTGAAATAATGATGTTGAAAACCTTGGAATGATGAGTCACTTCCATTGAAAGATTTTGAAGGTGAATATGACACTGAAGTTGACTTGGTGATTTTGGGTTAAAAACTGATGATTGAGTTGGATGCGATACCTTCCCAATATTTAAGTACCCCCACAATACCTGATTATGGGTAGGGCTTAGCTGGAAATTTATGTGTCTTAGTATGGGTTCCCTCTGAACACACATCATAGGGGTTATGCTTGAGGCTGCCTCCGTTGTTGAGAAATGATGTGAATTGATGGTGAATTGTACGGCCAAGCCCTGTGCAGTTCCCGGGTTAACAGTTGGTTCTCACCGGGAGGCCAAGCTCATGGGGAGAGGTGCCTATACTAGGGTGTGTAAATGAAAGGTTAACGGTTGATGATCCGTGTACTGAGTTACGATTATTCGGGGTTTTATCCCTGACGGATGCAATCAAATGTTGTGGCACAAGTGTCCGACCTCTGCAGGGTGTAGAACTATTCGAATAGCCGCGTCCGCGGATACGGACGATTGGAAAGGGCCATTCTATTTCCGTCATCAGAATTTATATCTATGTGACTGGTGTTTTGAACTTGAACTTGAAAGGTGACTTGGTTTTTGAATCACAACTGAGTTGTGGGAATGACCCTAATGTTCCCACTTGAGTTAGTTAGCACTTGGGGAGTTGTTTACAAAAATGTTTATCAAATAAAATTGGCTTTATGCAAATAAACTTAGAGCTTAGAACACTCTCAATAGTAATGTTAGTACTTACTTTAGTATTAGATTGCGAGTACTTAAAGTACTCACGGCTTTGTCCCTGGCTATTCAAATGGCCAGACTATGAAGCCGATCAGCAGTACGAGGATGACGATCAGCAGGACGTCTACCACAACTAGGAGCTTCTAACGTCAAGCGTTGGCCTGTGGACTAGAGAGTCCTTGTATCTTACGCTTCCGCTATGAACTTGTGTTTGTTCGTTGATCATTAGATCAACTATTCGTGTAATATGGATCATGTGATTCCAAGTTGTAAGACATTATGGTTTGTAATGAATGATGACTGTGATACTTAACTATTATGCCTCGCAACAACAATTTCCTGGGATTGCGATGTATGACATAATAGGCATCTGGACTTAAAAATCCGGGTGTTGACAAGTTGGTATCAGAGCCATTGTTTGACCTTAGGAGACCCTAGTTAGAAATGGACGTTCTGAAAAATTCAGTTTCAAAAAGGAATGAAGTATTTCTGAAAATTTAAGTCTTTATCTTCTCCTTGAGTTCTTTGAAAAAAAAAACAAGAAGTCATGCTCTTCCTTAGAAATATAACTAAAATTTTGCCACACTTGTTCACTCCTCTAACTTAATCCTTTACTTCACTTTCAGATGGAGCCCGTGAACACGAAGTTCTATCAGCTCGGGAATGGGGGAAGCTTGATCTTCGAGCACGACCTCAACGCCCTGTCCGACCACCTTGGTCGCCCGCACCCGGAGTTCCACGGAGCCCAGATCGCGAACTGCAGTGGATCATCACCGCTGACTTGAGGGGCAAGATGGAGCCTCCCACTTCTGAGAGGATCCTCTTCTCCTTCATGGAGAGCAACTGGCTGGACGGACTTGCCCGCGCCCTTCAGGAGGGACTCGCACGCTTGTGCGGGATGAGCGGGGAGGCACTCAAGCACCCTCGCTTTTCTCACCTTGCGAGGCGTAACTCTGCTGGAGAGCCCATGGACATGTCATCCCACCCGGAGCTGAAGCACCATGTGGAGCATCTCGATTTCATGCTGTACCACACTCAGCAGGATCTCGACCACTCCCGTGAGTACGCCAACCAGACTCACGCCCGCATCGCCGAGCAAGGAGACGCCATCAAGATGCTCGCTAACGACCGCAGGACCCTCCGCCAGCAGCGGGCGAAGAGGGATGCCACCATCACTCGCCTCCGCGCGAAGATAGTAGCACTCGAGGCCACTGTCAAGGCCCAGGAGGAACAGATGAAGAAGATGGAGGAAGATGGAGAAGACATTCAGGGAGGAAGCAACTACCTGAGTGACGACAACGACTTCGAGGAGGATGAGAACACCGAGGGGGAAGACTACGACTTCCTGGACGACGAAGATGATGACCACACCCCCATCGATGTTGATGAGGATGAGGAGTAGTTCACTTATGCACTATCGTAGGTGTGAGTTGTATCCCGCCCCATGTATCGTAGCTTGGAGAAGAAGGGTTCTTAAAACCCTTAGTGTGTAAGCTTGTAATGTGTGTTGTTTGCTATGAATGAATGTATGTTTGTGTCATCATGAAAAGACCTCAAGTTTTAAGTTTTTGAACTTAAAAACAAAACAAGCCATAGAAAAATTCCCTCGTATCTCATGAACAATCTCAATGCTCAGATGGCCCCTCCAACTCGCAACGCAAATCAAGACGCTATGATGCAGATGTTGCAAGTTATGTTGGAAGATAGAGAAGCAGAAAGAGCTGAAAGGCAAGCCAACATTGCAGCACTTCAACAGCTTGCCAACAACAATCAAGGCCACCATGATCATCCAGGATCCAAGCTCAAGAACTTCCAGAATACCAACCCGCCAGTTTTCAGTAAGACTGAGGAACCACTTGATGCAGATGAATGGCTCCAAACTATGGAGAACAATCTAGAAGTAGCTGGAGTTGAAGAGAATGAGAAGGTGCTGTTTGCCACGCACTATTTAGCAGGACCAGCAAGAGCTTGGTGGACAAGCACCCGTGCCATGAACGCAGGACAATTTATCACTTGGACTGATTTCAAGCTCAAATTCAGCAAGTACCATGTGCCCCCGGGTCTGATAAAGAAGATGAGAGATGAGTTCCGTGAACTGAAGCAAGGCCGGATGTCCGTGGTGGAATACCGCGACAAGTTTCTCACCCTGTCAAGGTATGCCCGGATGAGACCGACACTACTGAGAAGAGGATGGAAAGGTTCCTGAATGGACTGCATGATGAGATGCAGACTGTGTTGATCAACATTCCCTTTGCCGACCTCGAAGCCCTTGTTGACTCCGCCATCCAAATGGAAGGCAAACTGCACCAAGCCAGCGAGAACCGCAAGCGCCGCATGATGAATCAGAGTGGGCCTAGCAATGCCCCAAGGTATCACCCCAACTCAGGCGGAGGCTTCAGGACCAACAAGCCCAATGCACAGATGTCACGTCCGGTTTATCAGAACCGGAGTGGAGGAAACCCCAGGCCAGGAGGCCACTACAACAACAACACCAACAACAACTTCAACCGCGCTCCTCCGAGAGCCCCCAACCACAACAACAGCAACAACAACACCAACACCGCACCAAGGACCGGGAGCAATGCAATCCCCGTCGCGAACAAGCAGGACAAGACCACCATCACTTGCTATGAGTGTGGTGTAGTGGGGCATTACTCCAATGAGTGTCCCAAGAGGCTCGCCAAGCTCGCAGGCAACCCCGCACCACCAGCTCAGCAGCAACGCCGTGTCTCCACCGGCAAGAAGTTCGCCCCCAACAACCCGCACAACCGCGGAGGTCGCCTCTACCACATGAATGCTGAGGAAGCCCAGGAAGCACCTGACGTGGTGCTGGGTATGTTCTCTGTTAACTCAATACCAGCAAGAGTGTTGTTTGATTCTGGAGCATCGCATTCGTTCGTTCTGAGAAGATTTTGTGTGCACTAGTAAGATTCAACCAATCAGCTTGAAACATGTCATGGTAGTTCAAATACCTGGATCAACAACTAAAGCTAGAAAATTTTGCAAAGATGTACCCATCAGAATCCATGAAATAGACTTTTATGCAAACTTGATTGTTCTGGGAACAAAAGGATTGGAAGTAGTCCTGGGTATGGACTGGATGGCGAAACATCATGGATTGATAGACTGCGCCAAGAAGGCCATCACCATGACAAGTAGCACCGGAATAATAATAGAACACTTGTCTGAAAAACTGCCCCGAAAATTGACCTGCAACCAAAGTGTAGCCAAGCCAACTCTGGATCAAATCAGGGTCGTATGTCGATACCCTGATGTGTTTTCGGATGATCTACCCGGTATGCCCCCGGATCGGGATATCGAGTTCATCATCGAGTTAATTCCCGGAACCGGACCTATAGCCCAGAGAGCTTACAGCATGAACCCCGCAGAACTGATGGAACTGAAGAAGCAACTGGATGATATGCTGTACAAAGGTCTGATTCGACCAAGTGCGTCGCCTTGGAGATCACCAGTTTTGTTCGTGGATAAAAAGGACGGTGCCACTCGTTTGGTTACGGATTATCGTAAGCTTAACGATGTCACCATCAAGAACAAATATCCCTTGCCAAAGATAGAAGACCTGTTTGACCAGCTAACCGGTGCCCAAGTTTTCTCAAAGATTGATCTGAGGACAGGTTACCATCAACTGAAGATCCGAGCGACAGATATTCCAAAGACTGCCTTTACCACCAGATATGGACTGTATGAGTACAATGTCATGTCCTTTGGACTGACCAATGCCCCCGCTTACTTCATGAATCTCATGAATAAGATCTTTATGGAATTCCTGGATAAGTTTGTCGTAGTTTTCATTGACGACATCCTTATCTACTCCAAATCAGAAGAAGAACATGAGCAACATTTGGAAGTGGTTCTAGAAACCCTTAGGCAACATCAGTTGTATGCCAAGTTTAGCAAATGTGAGTTTTGGTTGAGAGAAGTAGGATTCCTAGGACACATCTTGTCTGCAGGAGGAATTGCGATAGATCCCGCAAAAATCAAAACCGTTGAGGAATGGAAAGCCCCAACCACTCAGACTGAAGTCCGAGCATTTCTAGGATTGGCGGGATATTACCGCCGATTCGTGGAAGGATTTTCAAGCATCGCAAGACCAATGACTCAACTGCTGAAGAAGGACCGGAAATTTGACTGGAATGACAAATGTGAAGAAAGCTTTCAGCTACTCAAGCTCAGATTAACCACAGCCCCAATACTGATCATGCCCGATGTCACCAAGCCATTTGATGTCTTTTGTGATGCATCCAAGACTGGTCTTGGATGTGTGTTGATGCAAGAAGGCAAGGTGATATCTTACCTATCAAGGCAACTGAAGCAACATGAACAGAACTACCCAACTCATGACTTGGAGTTAGCAGCCGTAGTGTTAGCCCTGAAGGTTTGGCGTCATTACCTCATGGGTAATCGATGCGAGATATATTCAGATCACAAGAGCCTAAAGTACATTTTCACCCAGAAGGAGCTGAACATGAGACAGCGCAGATGGATAGAATTAATCAAGGATTACGACATGGAAATTCACTACCACCCCGGCAAGGCCAATGTGGTAGCGGATGCTTTGAGCAGACTGCCGTGTCAGTTGAACTCCATGATTGCAATAGAGCAACCAAGCCTGTACCAAGAGTTTGAACAATTCAGACTAGAGCTAGTGAGCGAAGGATTCCTCGCCAGCATTGAGCTCCAACCCACTTTGATGAGCCAGATAAAGGAAGCCCAGAAGGGAAATGCCAGCATTGACGGAATCAAGAACCAGATAGCTGCAGGAAAGGCACCAGGATTCACCGTAGATGAAGAAGGAGTTCTTTGGTACAACGAACGCCTGTGTGTACCATCAGATTCAGAGTTGAAACAAGTCATTCTGAAAGAAGCTCATGATACACTGTATTCCATTCACCCCGGAGGAACCAAGATGTACCAAGACCTGAAGGAACAATTCTGGTGGCACGGAATGAAGCGAGAGATAGGAAGCTACATCGCCAAGTGTGATATCATCACGAGTCAAAGCAGAACATCAACGACCCGCAGGACTGTTGCAACCCTTACAGATTCCGGAGTGGAAATGGGATTCTGTCGGTATGGACTTTATCACAGGATTGCCCAAATCTAGCCGAGGAAATGACTCCATTTGGGTAGTCATTGATAGGTTGACCAAGGTTGCACATTTCATCCCTGTCAAGACCACATACAAAGGCCCAAAGCTTGCAGAGTTATACATCTCCAGAATAGTCAGCCTGCACAGAACCCCGAAGTCAATTGTGTCAGATAGAGGATCACAATTCACCTCAAGATTCTGGCAGAAAGTGCATGAAGGACTTGGAACCCGTCTGAATTTCAGCACCGCTTACCACCCACAGACTGACGGACAGACCGAGAGAGTCAACCAGATACTAGAAGATATGTTAAGAGCCTGTGTGCTAGAGTACGGATCCAAATGGGAAGACTGCCTACCATATGCAGAATTCTCCTACAACAATAGCTATCAAGCCAGCTTACAGATGGCCCCCTTTGAAGCCCTGTACGGAAGAAAATGCCGTACCCCTCTGAACTGGTCGGAAGTCGGAGATAGTCAAGTCTTCGGCCCCGATGTTCTCCGAGAAGCCGAAGAAAAGGTGCACAAGATCCGCGAGTACCTCAAGACCGCCCAATCAAGACAGAAGAGCTACGCCGACAAGAGACGCCGAGAGATGACATTCGAGATCGGAGACTTTGTGTATCTCAAAGTCTCACCCCTCAAAGGAATGCAGAGATTCCAACTCAAAGGAAAGCTCGCCCCCAGATATGTCGGACCTTTCAAAATTCTGAGCCGCCGAGGAGAAGTCTCATATCAGTTGGAACTGCCGGAAGAGATGTCCGCCGTACACAATGTGTTTCACATCTCACTACTTCGGAAGTGCCTAGAAGTGCCTGAGAAGACCGAAGTATTCAAGAACATCGACCACAAAGCCATTGATATCAACAAGGACCTAACCTACCGCGAAGTGCCGATTCGCATCCTTGAAGAAGCATTCAGGACCACCCGCACCAGGAGTATCAAGTTCCTGAAGATACAATGGAGTAATCACACCGAAGAAGAAGCAACTTGGGAACGCGAGGAGGACATGAAGAAGTAATACCCAGATCTCTTTAGTACCTAGTTTTCTCTAGATCTCGGGACGAGATCTTTTGTAAGGGGGAAGGGTTTGTAACATCCCAAGTTTCAATAAAATGAACAAGAGACAGAGAATTCAAGAATCCAAAATTTGGAGCCAACAAAAACTTTTTCCCATCATATAGGACTATGCATATTAGCTCACCTTATGAATTTATTTGAGTGTGCTTTAGCCATGATGCTTGTTTGTGGGTTACTCTCATTCTAAAACCCTAGCAAAGATCTTATGATCACCCAAAGTCAAATAAAAATGAAATAGAAAGAAATACCAAAAATCAACTTCACCCTCACATAAGGCCTATGCCATTTTTACAAATCTTTGATCTAGGCCATTTTGGTTTGCACCATTACTTGTAAATGGTTACTAAACACTTATTAACACCTTTGAAATCAAGCCAACTCATTTCAAAACAAATTTGAATCAAAATGGAGCTCACATGTGATTATGGTCATATGTGCCATTTTTACCCTGATGGCCACTTTGAGCCCCTGGATTTTTACTTTTCACTTCTACACTTTGCCAACTCTTTGCACCTCATCCAAGACAACATCAAGCACTTCAACTTTGCCCAAAACCATCACCCCAAATTCTTTACCAAATTCAAATGAGAGGCAAGCAAAGTTGGAACAAACTCACAGATGCAAGATCATATGCAAAATGTGATTTTGCATCTCAATTCCATTTTGACCACCACCACCACCAAAATGCTCCATTCAATATATGATTGCAACTCACCAAAAAGATTTGCAATTTTCAAAAATTATTTTCTTGCGGGCATTTGATCGAACACTTGGCAGGCAGGGTATCAAATGTTGCCCATACTGAAAATGGGAGAGGACCAAGTCCAACCTGAGCCTCCACTGCAACCCTGGAGCCTCCCTTCACCTCCCAGCCACCTCTCACCCACTTGCCAAGCCCTGGAGAAGCTCCACTTGACCAAGACATGCCATGCCGTGGCATGTCATGCCTCTCTCCCTCTGGTCAATTCCAACATGCATCACCGTGTCAATCCTCTCCCTCACACTCACCTGATGCTGCCCAGCCACTGACTTGACGAAGCCATGCCTCGGAGACGCCAGGATCAGCGCGCCCAGTGGCGCCCAGAACGCGTCCATGCCGCGCCAGAGCGCGCATGGCGCCGACCCTGGACACGCCAGGGCGTGACGACGCCCACGGCCCTGCGTCCCCTCCACTCGCTCTCAACGCTAGTAGACGCACAACGGCTCCCTGCACAGACTGGACACGCGCACGAGGCCGCGGGAACGCCGCAGACGACGACCGCGTCCACGACCGTCCGCCATGGCCCGAGCACTCCCATCAAGCGCGCCAGCGCCACAGAGCCTCTGCGGAGCCACGATCACGCTCGTCACCCTCGCCAGGACACCAGCCACCGTACGCGCCCATCACTTGCCCCTTGGCGCCCTTGGAGCAGCGACGGCAGCGATGACCCCCGCTCCGCCCTTCGGTCACCTCTCGCCGCTATAAAATGGGAGCCCCTCCCACTGAACTGAGCACGCCAACACCTTCCACTCATCCTCACAGCTCTCCTCGACCGCTCAATTTCACCAGCTAGCCACCCCACTGCTCCAATCGCAAGATCGACGCCGCCGCCAGTACACGGAGTCCGCCGGAGCAGGAGGCCGCCATTGGAGACGCAACTGCTTCCAGGCGCCTCCTCATCTACTCCAACATCGCGGCGCACAACTCCGACGACCGCCGGAGCTCCGACGACCTCTCCGACCCCCTACCTCCGCCTCCCGTAAGCCTCCCTCTCGCCGGAGAAGACGACCACCCTCGGCCGTCGATCTCACCTCTAATCGCACGGCCCTCCTCTCCCCGTACCGCTTCGGGCGTGACAGCCCACAGACAGGTGGCCCCCACCTTGTCAGGCGGCCCGCTGCGCTGGACGCAGTACTGGGCCGGCCCATTTTCCCATTTCTCTTTTTCCCGCGCGAGCCCACGATTTGAATTCAAATCTGGAATTTAGAAAAAATACACTAATCTGTTGCAAACTTTGAAATTCAATAGGGAAAAATCTACTCTGCCAAATTTCACAAACTTGATATTGTTGGAAAGCCTAGGATTTTATCTACCCAATGCCACTGGATTTAACCATAAATATATTGTAGATTTAAAATGACAAAATAAACAAGGCAGGGACTTTTCTGCCTTATAATAATTCTTAAAAATCAACCATAAATGCTTTTCAGTTAATTCCACCTCCAATAATTCACATTTCACTTATACTTTTTGTTTCTACAAAAATATGCCATGCTTACCTTGAATGATCATGGCTTAGTTGATTTAAATGACTTTATGGCTATTTTCTAGTCAAAGATATTGTCCAAAACTATGAAGAAATCTTATGAGAGAGTTTCTCTCATTTAAATCTTGTCACCCTCATTTCCAAATAAAGTAGAGACTCTGGTCATCTAGGTCTCATAGGAAATGTTGGTGATACTAAATCTTTGTTATGCTAGAATTAAATTGAATGAGGTGCTCACCTCATTTAAATCATTTTCTCCAAATGATAAGTGTGAAGAGGTTGACTTGGGTCAACCTAGGTCACATATTATGCATAATAGAAATTAAATCTTAATAAGATAATGAGAGGAAATTATTTCTCTGAATAATTCAAAGTAACATTTAAAACTAGTATGAGAGGAAATTATTTTTCTGAATTAATAAGAAAAACACATTCCACCAACCTAATAGTAATATGTGATGCTAGTTTAAGTGTGTGAATCATGTTTGTGCCTAGTTTAGTAAATTAGTTTGGTGTGATGATTGTGTACCCCGTATTCGTATTTTAGACGCTAGTACCGAGGAGTACCAGGAGGAGGAGGAGGTCTACTTCCAAGAAGAAGAAGACCACTTTGACCAGTTTCCCAACCAAGGCAAGACAATACTCTTGCAAAGTGCAAAGCTGACCATGAGCAAGGCATTACCCCATTTTACTTTATGATCCTATTTTCCCAGTTTTACTTTACAAGCTTTACTTACCTTTGTTTTACCAAAGTACCTTTGATTTATGATTTACCTGGTTAGTTTTGGATTAGTACAAGAGTATCAAACTTAGCCTAGAAGCAAAGCAAATACTTAGCACCCCTCATACATAGTGGCTAGTGCTAAATACTAAAAATGACTACTCTAGATGGGAACAGGTGTTGTTGAAATAATGATGTTGAAAACCTTGGAATGATGAGTCACTTCCATTGAAAGATTTTGAAGGTGAATATAACACTGAAGTTGACTTGGTGATTTTGGGTTAAAAACTGATGATTGAGTTGGATGCGATACCTTCCCAATATTTAAGTACCCCCACAATACCTGATTATGGGTAGGGCTTAGCTGGAAATTTATGTGTCTTAGTATGGGTTCCCTCTGAACACACATCATAGGGGTTATGCTTGAGGCTGCCTCCGTTGTTGAGAAATGATGTGAATTGATGGTGAATTGTACGGCCAAGCCCTGTGCAGTTCCCGGGTTAACAGTTGGTTCTCACCGGGAGGCCAAGCTCATGGGGAGAGGTGCCTATACTAGGGTGTGTAAATGAAAGGTTAACGGTTGATGATCCGCGTTCTGAGTTACGATTATTCGGGGTTTTATCCCTGACGGATGCAATCAAATGTTGTGGCACAAGTGTGCGACCTCTGCAGGGTGTAGAACTATTCGAATAGCCGCGTCCGCGGATACGGACGATTGGAAAGGGCCATTCTGTTTCCGTCATCAGAATTTATATCTATGTGACTGGTGTTTTGAACTTGAACTTGAAAGGTGACTTGGTTTTTGAATCACAACTGA
This sequence comes from Lolium perenne, assembly GCF_019359855.2. Lineage (NCBI taxonomy): Eukaryota > Viridiplantae > Streptophyta > Magnoliopsida > Poales > Poaceae > Lolium > Lolium perenne. Next base: position 37,608,418 of record NC_067249.2, on the reverse strand, counting down.
GTTGTGGGAATGACCCTAATGTTCCCACTTGAGTTAGTTAGCACTTGGGGAGTTGTTTACAAAAATGTTTATCAAATAAAATTGGCTTTATGCAAATAAACTTAGAGCTTAGAACACTCTCAATAGTAATGTTATTACTTACTTTAGTATTAGATTGCGAGTACTTAAAGTACTCACGGCTTTGTCCCTGGCTATTCAAATGGCCAGACTATGAAGCCGATCAGCAGTACGAGGATGACGATCAGCAGGACGTCTACCACAACTAGGAGCTTCTAACGTCAAGCGTTGGCCTGTGGACTAGAGAGTCCTTGTATCTTACGCTTCCGCTATGAACTTGTGTTTGTTCGTTGATCATTAGATCAACTATTCGTGTAATATGGATCATGTGATTCCAAGTTGTAAGACATTATGGTTTGTAATGAATGATGACTGTGATACTTAACTATTATGCCTCGCAACAACAATTTCCTGGGATTGCGATGTATGACATAATAGGCATCTGGACTTAAAAATCCGGGTGTTGACACAAATGCAATTGGCACGGATGCACGAAATGTGTTTTCTGTCATGAACAAGAGACAATAAAACACCGTTTCTTCAGTTGTCGAGTTGCTAGGTCTATATGGTCAATCATTCAGATAGGTTCTACCTTATATCCTCCTAGAAGCATTGCAAATATATTTGGCAATTAGCTAAATGGGGTGGATGCTAGGTATAAAATACTGATCAGGGTGGGAGCGATAGCTGTTGTATGGTCGCTATGGCTATATATGTAGAAATGACAAGGTTTTTAATGAAAAAAAGTTCTTTTCTCTTGCAGATTGTCTACCGCATTACGGTTTTGCTCCGTTCATGGTCGTCACTCCAACGATTGGAGGATCGCGATCTCTTTACGGAGGTATCTACATGATTGGAGAACACGTCGAAGGACTTTTTTTCCCAACATGGGTGGCAGCATCTTAGGCGGATTGAGGCACATGTAGCTTAGTCGCCGGGATATTCATCTTCTTTTTTATCTACCTTCTAGGAGTCTATCTATGAACATGTGGATTTGTGAACGGATGTGTGCATCTTGTTATGCAGAGGTTGGGTGTAATGCTTAAAAACCGTTTGAGTAATAAAGCACCCTTTATCGAAAAAATACTGTTTTTTTATAATTGAAGTTTACGTTTATTCCTATGTCAAGCTGAAGGATCACTCACATAACGTGGGTATGCTCACACTAAGTATAATAATATTATCTCTTCTTTACTTTCAAGTCCGTTGTAATTTTGAAGGGATATTCAGCATAAGTTCAAGCTTACAATTTTTTAGGGCAGCAAGGAGGCAAACGACTATGACAACAGAACTAATTGAGAACATTCAGAAGCAAGCTTAGACAAGTGTAGGCATAATCAGAATCAAGTCAAATGACGTGCGTCTAGTTCATATCATGCGCTAAATAGATTGTTAACTAAATTAGCTGAAACTGGTTAATAATCAATAAGGACTTCTCAATAAGGGCTTCGATCTCCAAAACAAATAGTAGAATCCATGAAAATCCGAGTGACATATCTAGGAGAGGATAAGAGCTATTGGTACAAGAAATCTAGCGAACTGAGAATTATAAGCTTTTCCTTCTGTTGTTTGTTGTTCCATTATTCTACATTCATCTGGAGCTTAACTAAAATATCAGCATGAAAACATGTGCCAAAGCTATAGCTTTTTTCTTGGACACCTAATGTGACCCAGTTCAGGTAGAACAAAAATTTAGTTGACGTTGCAGAAACACAAAAATGATAGCTATGGGTATGTGCTATGAATGTTTGACAACACTGTAACTAGAACATACATAATAAAAGAGGTATGTGCAACACAAAGCTGAAATCTTTATAAACGATAAAGGGAAGTAAGTAGTAACATCAGAATCAATGGATCTCAAAGAAGTTATTCAGATGGATTAAGAGATTAAGAGAGATACTAATGTTTCTATTAACTTTATGCATGTTGAAAGCAATATGGATTCCGAAGCGTATTGATGATGTTGTAAACTTGATATGCTACAGAAAAAATATGTAACTTGTAAGAATTGGAAATTTAAATGCTACTTTTGAAAGAGGCTGCATAATTTTAAGTTAAGCTCATAGTAGAAACACCAATTATAGAATGTTCTTGTCTGCATAATTTTAAGATAAGCTCATTTATTTACTGCTTCTTCTTCTTCTTCTTCTTCTTTATAAACGATAAAGGGAAGTAAGTAGTAACATCAGAATCAATGGATCTCAAAGAAGTTATTCAGATGGATTAAGAGATTAAGAGAGATACTAATGTTTCTATTAACTTTTCTAGTATTCGATGAGCACATTTATTTACTGCTCATTTAGGATCAAGTAGTAGTTACAAGTAAACTTGCCATATCTTGATAGAAAGTACTTTTCTTGAAGTGGATCCAAGCTAGACTGCTCACAAACGAAGAACAAATAGAGTTCTTCCCCCCCCCCCTAAAATCACATGTACTGTTTCATCAAAGAAAAACGATTCCTCCTCCTCCTCCTCCTCCTCCTCCTCCTCCTCCTCTGCTGCTCCTGCTCCTCCTGCTCCTTCTCCTCCTTCACAAATTATACACACGGGGTGATTTTGGTGTTTTGAAGATAAGAAATAATAATAGAGTGCAAATCATTTGATGAAGATATGTGCACCTAGAGACTGAAAATGATACGACACTAGTCCTCAAGTTGGCGAGTCATGCTGAAGCTCTAAGGCTCAACATTATCTCAGTGGCATTGTTGGATGGAGATGGGTGCTTGGGCACATTTCAAAATGTAAAGTAGATATTCAGTAAAGGAAATCTGATTATTGTTAAAGGTGACATGGTCATCGACATCTCTCTAGTGAAGAGGAGGATGTTTGGTATAGTGATGTATGATTTCATTAGGCCATATATATGTATGTAATGTTAAGTTAATGTTGGTCTGTTTGGAAAAGGAAAGGCAACCATTTAGATTGCTTCCCTTCCGATAAAAGCCCGAACATATTACTAACTCTTCTTCAAGATGAACTGTGTGTGTTGTGCAACCAGTTTTCTTCCTTTTATGCTCAAATAGTTATGGAGAGGAAGACAACGATTGAAGGTGCAGATTTAACAGAAATGGCTTTCACAGATAACTCATTTGTGATGCTGGTGGAGGTGTCATTATAAATCGCTTGTGTGCAATTTTACATATACGGCTTCCCTCATGTTTGTTAGGATAATATGCGTGTTGTATTACCAGGGGGCCAAAGGCCAGAATATATAGTACATGTACAGGTGCACATATGCAGAAAACCCCCTAACATATGGGGAATCTACAATATACAGATATATACATCTAACACCCCCCTCAAACTCATGGTGGATCCACAACACTGAGTTTGGAGAGTAAGAAATCATGCTGCGCTCGAGTCTGTGCCTTCGTAAAGAAATCCGCCAACTGCAAATCTGAAGGCACATAATGAACCGCAACAACATCATCCTGCACCTGAGCACGTGTGTAAAAAGCATCAACACCAATATGCTTGGTCAGCTCATGCTTGACCGGATCACGTGCAATACTGATAGCACCTGTACTGTTAGACAAAAGTGGAGTGGATGTCGTAACAGAGACCCCAAAATCTGCAAGCAACCACCGTAACCAGGTCACCTCAGCAATCAACAAAGCCATAGCCCGCAACTCAGCCTCAACACTCGAACGAGAAACTGCTACTTGTTTCTTCGTCTTCCAAGCAACAAGCGAACCACCAAGAAAAACACAATAAGCAGAAAGTGAACGACGATCCGTAGGATCACTCGCCCACGTAGCATCCGAGTAGCACTTGAGCTGGAGAGAGCTGGAACGGGGAAAGAAAAGGCGACGAGTGATCGTGCCACGAAGGTAACGAAGAACACGGAGGAGATGACTATAGTGAACAGTGGTAGGAGCTGAGACAAACTGACTCGGAATATGAACAGGATAAGAAATATCAGGACGAGTGACAACAAGATAAACAAGACTCCCAACAAGATGGCGATAACGAGTGGGATCAGGAAGAGGATCACCATCAGTAGGATGAAGCTTAACATTAAGCTCCATAGGAGTATCAACCGTGCGCTCATCCCCAAGAGCAGCACGAGCGAGAAGATCCTGAATGTACTTTTCCTAAGAGATAGAAAAGCCATCAGAAGTGGAGGAAACCTCAATGCCAAGAAAATAGCGAAGAGGACCAAGATCAGTCATAAGAAACTGATCGCGAAGACGAGCCTTGACGAAGGCAATATACTCAGGATCATCACCAGTAATGATCATATCATCAACATAGAGAAGAAGAAGAGTACGTCCAGGAGGAGAAGTGTGAACAAAAAGTGCTGGATCATGAAGACTAGGAGAGAAACCAGCAGCAGTCACCACAGAGGCAAAGCGCTCAAACCAGGCACGAGGGGCCTGTTTGAGACCATAGAGAGAACATCGAAGACGACAAACCATCCCATCGGGAACAGAATACCCAGGAGAAGGCTGCATGTAAACCTCCTCACTCAACTCGCCATTAAGAAAAGCATTATGAACATCAAGCTGTGAGACAGACCAGTGGCGAACAAAAGCAACAACAAGAAGGGTACGCACAGTAGTCATATGAGCCACAGGGGCAAAAGTCTCATCATAATCACGGCCGTGCTCCTGCTGAAAACCACGAGCCACAAGACGCATTTTATAACGCTCAAGAGATCCAACAGAACGAGTCTTAATTTTATAGACCCACTTACACGTGATGGGACGAACACCAGAAGGGGGAGAAACAAGATCCCAAGTGCCAGTGCGCTCAAGCGCAGCGATCTCCTCAGCCATGGCAAGCTGCCATTCAGGATGACGCTCGGCATCCCGATAAGAAGTCGGCTCGGAAACTACAGAGAGACCATACTGACTAGGAGAGTAACGAACTGGAGCACGGCACTGATGAAAAGGCCGTGAAGGGGGAAGCTCATCTGCAGAGGACAAGTCATCAGAAAAAGAGGAAGAAGGGACAGCATCGGAAGGATCCGAAGCCGGAGAACGAGGAGTAATAGGTGGACTAGACGAACGAGAGGATGGCGCCGAAGGGGGCGCATCAGAAGTAGGAGGGGGGAGGAGGGACAGCAGGGGGTGCATCCGGAAAAAGAAGAAAAGAGATATCATCCACCGGGTAAGTACCCGAGGTGGGGAGAGGATAGAAGGGACGCGTCTCATCAAACGTGACGTCACGAGAGATGCGCATCCGACGACCAACAGGGTCCCAACAGCGATAGCCCTTATGCTCATCACTGTATCCAAGAAAAACACACTCAACAGACTGAGCGGTCAGTTTGGTGCGTTCGCGAGGAGGGAGAAGAACATAGCAAACGCAACCAAATGAACGGAGAGTCGAGTAGTCTGAAGAAACACCAGAGAGACGCTCGAGAGGAATGCCACCCTGTAGAGCAGCGGAAGGCTGAATGTTAATGAGGTGGGCCGACGTAGCGACAGCCTCAGCCCATAAATGTGGCGGAAGAGAAGAAGCAATCATCATAGCACGGGTGGTCTCAAGAAGATGACGATGCTTACGCTCGGCGACGCCATTTTGAGCATGCGCGCCGGGACAAGAAAACTGAGCGAGGGTGCCCTCCTCAGCAAGGACACCACGAAGGTGCTGGGAGATATACTCACCAGCAGAATCAGCATGGAACACGCGAATGGGTAAGGAATACTGAGTGCAGACCATAGCCGCAAAACGCTGATAAATAGAGAGCACCTCACTGCGAGAGTGCATGAAAAAAACACCCAGGTGTACCGTGAACATCAATGAATAAGATATAGTATCGATGGCCCCCTTTCGAAGCGAAGGGAGACGGACCCCAAACATCTGAATGGACTAAATCGAACGGTCGCTGAGAGACAGACACACTAGTAGGATAGGGAAGCTGAATCTGTTTGCCTAACCTACAACCCTGACAGTGTAACGACCCATCTCCATAGACAGACCCCAGAAGACCACGATGAACCAAAGACGACATGCGAGAGTCACAAAGGTGACCAAGACGATGATGCCACTGCTGAATAGAGCCGGTGACAGAGGCAACAACCGGAGGAGAACTGGCAGATGGAGTGGCAGCGGAAGGAACACGAAGCCAGTCTAACTCCCAAAGCCCCGGAGACTTCGGCTACGAGGGCCAGCTCCAACCAGGGCCTGTGTGCGACGATCCTGAACCGCACAAGACTCAGCGTCAAGAATGACGCGACAACCAGAATCGGTGAGCTGGATAGTGACACGCGTACAGCACGCGACCGTTGGGAACCCCAAGTGGAAGGTGTGATGCGTACAGCAGTAAGTTTCCCTCAGATAGAAACCAAGGTTTATCGAACCAGTAGGAGTCAAGAAGCACGTTGAAGGTTGATGGCGGCGAGATGTAGTGCGGCGCAACACCAGAGATTCCGGCGCCAACGTGGAACCTGCACAACACAAACCAAGTACTTTGCCCCAACGAAACAGCGAGGTTGTCAATCTCACCGGCTTGCTGTAACAAAGGATTAGATGTATAGTGTGGATGATGATTGTTTGCAGAAAACAGTAGAACAAGTATTGCAGTAGATTGTATTTCAGTAAAGAATTGGACCGGGGTCCACAGTTCACTAGAGGTGTCTCTCCCATAAGATAAACAGCATGTTGGGTGAACAAATTACAGTTGGGCAATTGACAAATAAAGCGGGCATGACCATGCACATACATATTATGATGAGTATAGTGAGATTTAATTGGGCATTACGACAAAGTACATAGACCGCCATCCAGCATGCATCTATGCCTAAAAAGTCCACCTTCAGGTTATCATCCGAACCCCCTCCAGTATTAAGTTGCTAACAACAGACAATTGCATTAAGTATTGCGCGTAATGTAATCAATAACTACATCCTCGGACATAGCATCAATGTTTTATCCCTAGTGGCAACAGCACATCCATAATCTTAGAGGTTTCTCTCACTCCCCCAGATTCACGGAGACATGAACCCACTATCGAGCATAAATACTCCCTCTTGGAGTTACTAGCATCAACTTGGCCAGAGAATCTACGGAGAGCATGCAAGATCATAAACAACACATAGATATAAATTGATAATCAACATAACATGGTATTCTCTATTCATCGGATCCCGACAAACACAACATATAGAATTACAGATAGATGATCTAGATCATGTTCGGCAGCTCACAAGACCCGACAATTAAGCACAATGAGGAGAAGACAACCATCTAGCTACTGCTATGGACCCATAGTCCAGGGGTAGACTACTCACACATCACTCCGGAGGCGACCATGGCGGCGTAGAGTCCTCCGGGAGATGATTCCCCTCTCCGGCAGGGTGCCGGAGGTGATCTCCTGAATCCCCCGAGATGGGATTGGCGGCGGCGGCGTCTCTGGAAGGTTTTCCGTATCGTGGCTCTCGGTACTGGGGGTTTCGCGACGAAGGCTATTTGTAGGCGGAAGGGTAGGTCAGGGGGCGTCGCGAGGGGCCCAGGAGACAGGTCGGGGCGGCCAAGGGTGGGTCCGCGCCGCCTGCCCTCCTGGCCACCTCGTGGCCCCACTTCGTTTACTCTTCGGTCTTCTGGAAGCTTCGTGGCAAAATAGGACCCTAGGCGTTGATTTCGTCCAATTCCGAGAATATTTCCTTACTAGGATTTCTGAAACCAAAAACAGCAGAAAACAGCAACTGACACTTTGGCATCTTGTTAATAGGTTAGTTCCAGAAAATGCACGAATATGACATAAAGTGTGCATAAAACATGTAGATATCATCAATAATGTAGCATGGAACATAAGAAATTATCGATACGTCGGAGACGTATCAGCATCCCCAAGCTTAGTTTCTGCTCGTCCCGAGCAGGTAAACGATAAACAAAGATAATTTCTGGAGTGAGATGCCATCATAACCTTGATCATACTATTGTAAAGCATATGAGCTGAGATCAAATCATTCAAAGCAAGTATCTATATTGATATAAGAGATGATAATGCAAGAGTTAGACAAGCTAGAAGTATTCATGAACTATTGCTTTAAAGACATGCAACCGTACAAAGTTCATTAAAGATGTATTAAGTATTCAGCATAGAATTTCTATCCTTCATTCCAAGCATCAAGTAAATTTTCACAACATAAGAAGGATTCAGTCAAGTAAACATAAACATGAACGTCATGAATCAACTGTTTCGAAGTCTACTCAACCGGTGAGCGCAAGCATTTGGTATTAGCACCAGGATGTTATGGCATAAAGAACGTTAATGGGGGTTTGGAAGGCCAAATGGAAGAAAGGCTTGCAAAGCTGTAAATGACCATTAGACAAGAGGAAGCCTTATGATCGATGCTATGCAAGGAGTAGTGATTGCCATGCAACGGATGCACATAGAGCTATATGTGTATGAAAGCTCTCCAATGGAACTAGTGGGGGTGCATCCAACTTGGTTGCTCACGAAGACCTAGAGCACTTTTGAGGAGGCTCATCATTGGAATATACAACCCAAATTCTATAGTGTAAATTCCCCACATAGTTATACTAGTAAAACATGAAAACTCTCTCATATGAATGTAGGTGCTAAACATGAGCACAAATGATGACTATGAATAATGCGGGTGCTAAAACATGAGCACAAGTGTGGATAAAAGATAGTAATGCTGCCCCCTTTTTCTTTATTCTCTCTTTTTTTTCTTTTGATTTTCCTTTTTTTTCTTTCTTTTCATTTTTTTTTCTTTCTTCTCTTTTTTTCTTTTTGATGGCCTCCACGGCTCTTTTCATTTTTAGGGGCAACATCCTAATATGACAACACACTTTTTGGTACAAATAACTCATAATGAATGAAACATGATGTATGAAACTGTATGCCTCTGCCAGTGTAGCAGGATGTGCAATGATCTAGCGTAACATGGGTAACCACACATCAGCTGTATATGATCATGCATAGCAATATATAAATAATAAATGACAACATGGCATGTAATGTAAAAATGGATGTTGCATGGCAATATATCTCGGAACAGCTATGGAAATGCTGTGGTAGGTAGGTATGGTGGCTGTTTTGAGGAGATGTATGGGCTTATGTGTAGGAGAACAAGAGAAAGTTCTCCCACGGGTTTGGATGTACCGGCGAAGTATGCACAATTCTCAATGTGAGCAAAAGGAAATGCACAGTACCGAAGAGGCTAGCAAATTTGGATGGTGGAAGTGCCAAAAACCGTAGCTTAACATTAGTCAAAAAGAACTCACAAGCTTATTGCAAACAACTAGCAGGTTCATCATTAAGAGCATGATTAAAATTTACTCCAAGGAGGGCCGTTCACGGTGGCACAAGTACCCCGCTAGCTCCCTCGACCTTCAGCACAACTTAGTTATTATGATGAACTCTCAGACATGGAAAGCTATCAAGTCCAACTACGCCTTCAACTATTTAAATAGAGTTTGTAGTACGGCACAAGCTTAAAGACAACAATCCACTACTAATTTTAACTTATTTATCCAGCAAGCCTTACCATCTAAATATCTCAAAACATTTGCAAAGAATCAAGTTATCAAAGCTCAATGTTCTACAAGTATTTTATTTATACACTACCACATGCAACATTTCCCGTTTCCAACCATACAACAATTTAACGAAGAAGAAACTTTCGCCATGAATATTATGAGTAAAGCCTAAGGACATATTTGTCCATATGCTACAGTGGAGCGTGTCTCTCTCCCACACAAAGAATGCTAGGATCCATTTTATTCAAACAAAACAAAAACAAAAACAAACCGACGCTCCAAGCAAAGCACATAAGATGTGATGGAATAAAAATATAGTTTCAGGGGAGGAACCTGATAATGTTGTCGATGAAGAAGGGGATGCCTTGGGCATCCCTAAGCTTAGACGGTTAATACTTCTTGATATATGCAGGGGTGAACCACCGGGGCATCCCCAAGCTTAGAGCTTTCACTCTCCTTGATCATGTTGTATCATCTCCCTCTCTTGATCCTTGAAAACTTCCTCCACACCAAACTCAAAACAACTCATTAGAGGGTTAGTGCACAATCAAAATATACATGTTCAGAGGTGACATAATCATTCTTAACACTTCTGGACATTGCACAAAGCTACTGAAAGTTAATGGAATCGAAATATCCATCGAACATAACAAAACAGGCAATGCGAAATAAAAGGCAGAATCTGTCAAAACAGAACAGTTCGTAATGACGAATTTTATTGAGGCACCAGACTTGCTCAAATGAAAATACTCAAATTGAATGAAAGTTGTGTACATATCTGAGGATCACTCACGTAAATTGGCATAATTTTCTGAGTTACCTACAGAGAATTTTTCCCAGATTCGTGACAGCAAAGAAATCTGTTTCTGCGCAGTAATCCAAATCTAGTATGAACCTTGCTATCAACGACTTTACTTGGCACAATAAAACTCAAAACTAAGATAAGGAGAGGTTGCTACAGTAGTAAACAACTTCCAAGACTCAAAATAAAAACAAAGTACTGTAGTAAAAAACATGGGTTGTCTCCCATAAGCGCTTTTCTTTAACGCCTTTCAGCTAGGCGCAGAAAGTGTGTATCAAGTATTATCAAGAGACGAAGTGTCAACATCATAATTTGTTCTAATAATAGAATAAAAAGGTAACTTCATTCTCTTTCTAGGGAAGTGTTCCATACCTTTCTTGAGAGGAAATTGATATTTAATATTACCTTCGTTCATATCAATGATAGCACCAACAGTTCGAAGAAAAGGTCTTCCCAATATAATGGGACAAGATGCATTGCATTCAATATCCAAGACAACAAAATCAACGGGGACAAGGTTATTGTTAACGGTAATGCGAACATTATCAACTTTCCCCAAAGGTTTCTTTGTAGAATGATCAGCAAGATTAACATCCAAATAACAATTTTTCAGCGGTGGCAAGTCAAGCATATTATAAATTTTCTTAGGCATAACAGAAATACTTGCACCAAGATCACATAAAGCATTACAATCAAAATCATTGACCTTCATCTTAATGATGGGCTCCCAACCATCCTCGAGCATCCTAGGAATAGAAGCTTCGCGTTCTAGTTTCTCTTCTCTAGCTTTTATGAGAGCATTTGTAATATGTTTCGTGAAAGCCAAGTTTATAGCACTAGCATTAGGACTCTTAGCAAGTTTTTGTAAGAAATTTATAACTTCAGAGATGTGGCAATCATCAAAATTCAAACCATTATAATCTAAAGCAATGGGATCACATCCCCAATGTTGGAAAAAATTTCAGCAGTTTTATCACAGGCAGTTTCAGCAGTTTTAGCAGTTTCAGGCAGTTTCTCGCGCTTTGCATTAGAAGTGGAAACATTGCTAACACCAATTTTTTTATTATTATTAGTAGGAGGTGCAGCAACTTGTGTAGCATTAGCATTGCTAGTGGTGGTAATAGTCCAAACTTTAGCTATATTATCTTCTTTTTCATTTTCTTCTTTTTCCCACCTAGCACGCAATTCGGCCATCAATCTTATATTCTCATTAATTCTAACTTGGATGGCATTTGCTGTATTAACAATTTTATGATTAAGATTTTCATTAGGCATAACTTTTGATTTCAAAAGATCAACATCAGCAGCAAGACTATCGACTTTAGAAGCAAGTATATCAATTTTCCCAAGCTTTTCTTCAACAGATTTGTTAAAAGCAGTTTGTGTACTAATAAATTCTTTAAGCATGGCTTCAAGTCCAGGGGGTGTGTTCCTATTATTGTTGTAAGAATTCCCATAAGAATTACCATAGCCGTTGCCATTATTATAAGGATATGGCCTATAGTTGTTACTAGAATTGTTCCGGTAAGCATTGTTGTTGAAATTATTATTTTTAATGAAGTTGACATCAACATGTTCTTCTTGGGCAACCAATGAAGCTAACGGAACATTATTAGGATCAACATTAGTCCTATCATTCACAAGCATAGACATAATAACATCAATCTTATAATTCAAGGAAGAGGTTTCTTCGACAGAATTTACCTTCTTACCTTGTGGAGCTCTTTCCGTGTGCCATTCAGAGTAATTAATCATCATATTATCAAGAAGCTTTGTTGCTTCACCAAGAGTGATGGACATAAAGGTACCTCCAGCAGCTGAATCCAATAGGTTCCGTGAAGAAAAATTCAGTCCTGCATAAAAGGTTTGGATGATCATCCAAGTAGTCAGTCCATGGGTTGGGCAATTTTTAACCAAAGATTTCATTCTTTCCCATGCTTGTGCAACATGCTCAGTATCCAATTGTTTAAAATTCATTATGCTACTCCTCAAAGATATAATTTTAGCAGGGGGATAATATCTACCAATAAAAACATCCTTGCATTTAGTCCATGAATCAATACTATTCTTAGGCAGAGATAGCAACCAATCTTTAGCTCTTCCTCTTAATGAGAAAGGGAACAATTTAAATTTTATAATGTCACCATCTACATCTTTATACTTTTGCATTTCACATAGTTCAACAAAATTATTGAGATGGGCAGCAGCATCATCAGAATTAACACCAGAAAATTGCTCTCGCATAACAAGATTCAGTAAAGCAGGTTTAATTTCAAAGAATTCTGCTGTAGTAGCAGGTGGAGCAATAGGTGTACATAAGAAATCATTATTATTTGTGGTTGTGAAGTCACACAACTTAGTATTTTCAGGAGTACCCATTTTAGCAATAGTAAATAAAGCAAACTAGATAAAGTAAATGCAAGTAACTATTTTTTTTGTGTTTTCGATATAGAGTGCAAACAAGATAGCAAGTAAAGTAAATCTAGCAACTAATTTTTTTGTATTTTGATTTAGTGCAGCAAACAAAGTAGTAGATAAAACTAAACAAGACAAAAACAAAGTAAAGAGATTGGGATGTGGAGACTCCCCTTGCAGCGTGTCTTGATCTCCCCGGCAACGGCGCCAGAAATTTAGCTTGACACGCGTACAGCACGCGACCGTTGGGAACCCCAAGTGGAAGGTGTGATGCGTACAGCAGTAAGTTTCCCTCAGTTAGAAACCAAGGTTTATCGAACCAGTAGGAGTCAAGAAGCACGTTGAAGGTTGATGGCGGCGAGATGTAGTGCGGCGCAACACCAGGGATTCCGGCGCCAACGTGGAACCTGCACAACATAAACCAAGTACTTTGCCCCAACGAAACAGCGAGGTTGTCAATCTCACCGGCTTGCTGTAACAAAGGATTAGATGTATAGTGTGGATGATGATTGTTTGCAGAAAACAGTAGAACAAGTATTGCAGTAGATTGTATTTCAGTAAAGAATTGGACCGGGGTCCACAGTTCACTAGAGGTGTCTCTCCCATAAGATAAACAACATGTTGGGTGAACAAATTACAGTTGGACAATTGACAAATAAAGAGGGCATAACCATGCACATACATATTATGATGAGTATAGTGAGATTTAATTGGGCATTACGACAAAGTACATAGACCGCCATCCAGCATGCATCTATGCCTAAAAAGTCCACCTTCAGGTTATCATCCGAACCCCCTCCAGTATTAAGTTGCTAACAACAGACAATTGCATTAAGTATTGCGCGTAATGTAATCAATAACTATATCCTCGGACATAGCATCAATGTTTTATCCCTAGTGGCAACAGCACATCCATAATCTTAGAGGTTTCTCTCACTCCCCCAGATTTACGGAGACATGAACCCACTATCGAGCATAAATACTCCCTCTTGGAGTTACTAGCATCAACTTGGCCAGATCATCTACTAATAACGGAGAGCATGCAAGATCATAAACAACACATAGATATAAATTGATAATCAACATAACATGGTATTCTCTATTCATCGGATCCCAACAAACACAACATATAGAATTACAGATAGATGATCTTGATCATGTTCGGCAGCTCACAAGACCCGACAATTAAGCACAATGAGGAGAAGACAACCATCTAGCTACTGCTATGGACCCATAGTCCAGGGGTAGACTACTCACACATCACTCCGGAGGCGACCATGGCGGCGTAGAGTCCTCCGGGAGATGATTCCCCTCTCCGGCAGGGTGCCGGAGGCGATCTCCTGAATCCCCCGAGATGGGATTGGTGGCGGCGGCGTCTCTGGAAGGTTTTCCGTATCGTGGCTCTCGGTCCTGGGGGTTTCGCGACGAAGGCTATTTGTAGGCGGAAGGGTAGGTCAGGGGGCGTCGCGAGGGGCCCAGGAGACAGGTCGGCGCGGCCAAGGGTGGGGCCGCGCCGCCTGCCCTCCTGGCCACCTCGTGGCCCCACTTCGTTGACTCTTCGGTCTTCTGGAAGCTTCGTGGCAAAATAGGACCCTGGGCGTTGATTTCGTCCAATTCCGAGAATATTTCCTTACTAGGATTTCTGAAACCAAAAACAGCAGAAAACAGCAACTGGCACTTCGGCATCTTGTTAATAGGTTAGTTCCAGAAAATGCACAAATATGACATAAAGTGTGCATAAAACATGTAGATATCATCAATAATGTAGCATGGAACATAAGAAATTATCGATACGTCGGAGACGTATCAGATAGCAAAGAAAAGGTTCATCTGAAGGCGAGGAACATGGGAAACATCAGGGACAGAGAAAGAGGGAGTAGAAAGGGTGCCTCTACTAGAAACAGGAATAGAGGTACCATCAGCCGTGACAACACGGACAGGAGAAATAAGAGACCGAAGAGCAGAAAGAATAGAAGACTCAGAGGTCATATGAAAGGAAGCTCCAGAATCCAGATACCACGGGGACGTACCTGACTGTGTAGAAAGTGGTGGTCGCGCAGTGCCAGAAGAGCCAGTCACAGAACCAGCAGCGCCCGGCGAGGAAGAGTCTTTAGTAGCGAGAAGACCACGAAGACCCCTGGGAATGTCCTGATCAGAGAGTGCAACTGCAGAAGATCCTGAAGAGCCAGCCTGTTGACGATCCTAGAACTGCTGACGTAAACTGGGATCCCGCGTCCAGCATGTGGAGGAAGTGTGACCAACCTTGCCACAGTAGGTGCAATGAGGACGAGGGCGGAGACTCGGACCGCGAGGCTGCTGACGTAAACTGGAATACCAAGCATCAAGCAGGCAGTGAAGCTGCGCTATCTCATGCGCAGAGAGGGGCACGACTGGAGAGGTCGACGTATAATCAGGTGCCAACGAGGAGCTATCACCCACACGCACAGAGGCCACAAAAGGGGGCGACGGAGAGCAACACGCTGATGAAGAAAGAGTCGGCAAAGCGCGGTCATAACCACATGAAGAGGCCGCGAAAGTCGATGTAGAGCGGCAGGCCAACATAGACGAAGTCGGCGAAGCGCGGGCAGAGCCGCGTGAAGAGGCCACGAAAGTCGATGTAGAACGGCAGACCGACATAGACGAAGTCGGCGAAGCGCGGGCAGAGCCGCGTGAAGAGGCCGCAAAAGTCGATGTAGAGTGGCTGGCCGGGGGAGACAAAATCGGCGAAGCGCGGCCAGAGCCGCGGGAAGAGGACGCGAAAGTCGGTATAGAGCGGCGAGCCGACGTAGACGGAGTCGGTGAAGCGCGGGCAGAGCCGCGTGAAGAGGCCGCAAACGGCGACGAAGAATGGCTAGCCGTCATGCACGGAGGCAGCGGACAAATACCAAGAACCGAAGGTGGGCCCAAAGATAAGGCAGGGTCAGCGGAAGAAGACATCGGGTAACAACAGATGACGACAGGGTTTTTTTTGCTTTTTTTAGATCACAGAAACAGACCGAGATTGAACCGACCCCGACGGGAACCAACGACCAGCCAGCGAAGGGCGGCGGCCGGCGGGGGAGAGCGGGACGGGCGAGCCGGCAGCAGGAGAGGCGGCCGGCGGGGGAAGAGGCGGCCGGCAGGAGAGGCGTCCGGCGTGGGAAGAGGCGGCCGGCGGGAGAGGCGTCCGGCGGAGGGGCGGCGGCCGGCGGGGCGAAGAGGTGGCCAGCGGAGGGCGAGCGGGACGGGCGGCGCGGAGCTCGCAACACAGCCACGCACGGGCGGAACGGCAGCCAGGGAGCGGGTCGGGCAGGCAGCCAGGGACGTGCGCGAGAGCAGGAAGAAGAGCAGCACGGCCACGCACCGATCGGCGACGGAGAAGATCAGAAAACAGGCGGCATGGCCGGAACACGTACTAGACTAGAGGACCAATTTTTTGCTCTGATACCATGTTAGGATAATATGCGTGTTGTATTACCAGGGGGCCAAAGGCCACAATATATAGTACATGTACAGGTGCACATATGCAGAAAGCTCCCTAACATATGGGGAATCTACAATATACAGATATATACATCTAACAATGTTAACCATGTGCGATGCATCTGCGACGGATATGGCTTATTCAGAAATGGGTCCATTTGGGCCCAACAAACCCAACCCTACCTTCTCTTTCGATATATAAGGACTAACATGACCCTTGTCCGGACTCACTCCACGACAGCCGACTCCAGATTTAGGAAGACGCGGGACACACCTTGCTCCCCCGAAGTGACCTAGTCGGCGATGCGGAAGCTAGCTACGTTCTTCTTCATTTGCGCATGCCGAACCGCGCAGTCGAACGCCGATAACTCCAGTCAAGCCGGTTCGTTCTCGCCGGCTTGTCCTCGCTAGATCGATCATCTACACACGACTCCTGCCTGAAGGTATACCTTCTTTCTCATGCATTTATATTTATATATAGACTACATATCTGATACGTAACACGATTAGCTATTAAATATTGTGTTAGGATTTAGTTTTTTTTACTCGTTAGCCCAGTTAGCAAGGCTAGGTGTTTTGTGATCATGATGTGTAAGCTACCTTGATATATATGTTATGTTGTATATATGCTAGGATGAGATTGTTAGATCTATATGTTACATATTGTGTATGCATAAGAATTTTATTGGCTGGTTAGGGCCACTCTCATATTTCACTCCCAATCAGTAAGATCCCAAATCATTTTTACTTAAACGGTTTAATTCTAGCAATCATGTGTTTGGTATATTTATATTCTAACTCTAAAGGTTTGTTTGTGCAGTATTTAATGATTGCGACGAGATATCAGGGTTGCCCACTGCGAGAAGTTGTGCCTCGACTATGGGATATGCCTCGACCCGTCGCTATTGTGATGTTTCACTCCACTGTAAAAGAAACACGTTTTAGTTCAGAGTGTCTTATGCAATGTTTCCAAAATATCACACAGGTGATGACAATACCATTGAAGATTCCCAACAAAGGTTGAGCATTTGCAACAAAATCTTATGATGGATGGACACAGCGACGTAACTAAGAACTATTTCTATAGAACTCTCCTTTTGTAGCTACCAATTGAATATATGTCGAGATACATGCATACAATATCTGGTATACGAAATGTACAGTCAAATAAAAGTGAGTTTTGCTAATGTATTTGCATGCAATGTTGAATTATGGGATACTGGGTACAACTGAGTAATGATTGTTGCAAACGGAAAACATCCGCGATTCTCGTAGAAAGCATACGGTTGGTTGAAACAAATGTGTGTCATCTGCGATAAATACATACAACTGTCTCAAAGGTCATCGTATGCGATCTTACAAGTGTCTTATAGTCGGGTGTAAGAAAACATTTTGTGATGGCCCTTTCGCATCGAAAACGATTAGGGAAAGAAGATCGTGTGTGAAAGGAGGCTCTATCGCACACGTTTTATTCAACTATGCATCGCCCACCATTACATAGTAACGGTAAGGCTGGTTTACCGTGTGTGACTGACCATTTTAGCCGTGTATCAATCCATGTTATGTACTAGTCGGTGTAAACCATGTTTTACCTGGAAAAACATGCATTTGCACAAGACACAATGACCATATCAAAATACAACTTGGCTACATTATTTCGAGATTGAATAACAAATATCAATTTGGAGAATATTACATCATAGAATGAAGAATGTTCTGTCTTTCACCCAAAAGAAATAAAAAGAACACGAGTAATTACAAGAATCTCAACGCACCCGCTGATTAATCAATGAACCAACCAACTAAAACAACTATAAAATACTTCAAATCGTATAATGGGGTCACACCTGATACCTAGAAACCACAAGGCAATTAACACCTAGGCGTGCCTGGAGGACGACGCATCATTTTAGATTGCAGAGCTTTGCCATCTTTCACGATGAATACAGTGTCCATTCCCCACTCCGAATGGCACTCAAAGTGACAATGCATGAACCACACACCTATCAAACAAAGTAACCACAAAGTTACTAAACATTTCCATGTAACTCGCTTAAATAATAAAGCAAGAATGTACTTAGAAACGGATTGCATTCCTAAAAGGGCTTTTATTTCAGAACAGATGTAATACTTGCCAAAAGCTAAAAATAACTCACCAGGATTTGCTGCTCGGAAGCGAATTGCAGCCCAACCAGCCTTCGGTACAGTAACGGTGTTCTGGAACGGTGGGTCAATCAAGTTATACGTGTCTGGGTCCGTGGTTTCGTTGAAGTTTCCGATCCCCCTCCCTACCACATAGAAGGCGAACCCGTGCAGGTGCATGGGGTGGTTCTCCGCGCCGAGGATGGCAGTGTCCTGAAACACCACCTCTACGACAGCGCCGTACTCCAGCACCTTCACCTTGGTGCCTCTCTTCGTGAACCCAGCGTTCTGTGGGAAGGTAAGAGATATCGTCAGTGTAGTTGAAGACGAATGGCGGCTTGTCGGGGAAGTCCGCCTCATATACGCCCCGGACAACACCATAGTAGGCGTCGAGGATATCGATGGAGGGGAGGTGGAAGCTGATGTTGTTGAGGCTCGCCGCGAGGCGGTGGCGCTCTGGCCCCTCGCATGTTCCATTGCCCGTTTCACAGGGGAGCACATTGATGGCGAGGGTGATGAGCATGTGCTCGTCGACGTGCGTTGGCACGTCCACCGGGTGGCCCTTGCTGCCCAAGGACCGCAGCATTGCCGTGTACTCTAGCGATGCGTTGAGGTCGTTGATGGCCGGGAGGAGGATAGGGAAGTCTGGCGTGCCAGCCCGTGCGTCTGCGTACTCCAAGATGGCTGTGGCGGTGCTGTTGTTGAATCCGATATTAGTGTTGGAAGCGAACGTCCGGGCCGCCATATAGTACCTGCCATTGGATGAACCGTTGGTGGCGCGGTCGGCCTCGAGGAGCGCGTCCACAGTCTGTCCCGGCGAGATGAAGATGTGATCGACGGTGAACGGCTTGGTGTAGCGGGCATCGGTGCCAACCACGGTGAGGCGATGCCCAGCGACGCCGAAGAAGAGATCGTTGGCGAGCCCCGCGTTGATGATCCGGAGCAAGTACGTCTTGCCGCTCTCCACGGGTGCCTTGAATGTACCCTTCCGTGAACATGGGAAGAGTTCTCCCGGCTGGCCGTTGATGGTGTTAGCATCTGAAATACTGACCTCGCCGCCGGTCCTCCTAGCCTCCTCAAGCAGCGAGTTGATGTCGGCATTCCACCACTCACCTGCGAATCGTAGTTAATTACTTGGGCTGCTTAGTACAACATGTTGCATGATAGTAAGTAAACCATAGATAAGTCGTCTAAGATCCATACTTAGGATGACAGGTATCTCCTTGTGCGGCTTCTTGAAGTGGAAGGTGGTGCCGAGCTTGGGGTGGATGACGATGGCGCCATGGATTGTGGTGCGGTCATAATCGCTGTGTGCATGCCACCAGAGCGTGCCTTCTTCCTCGGATAGAATGATCGTGTAGGTGAGGTTAGCGCCGGGCTGGATAGGACACTGCGTTATGTACTCCGGCCCGTCGTACCATGGGTTCCGAGGTTGGTCCACGCCATGCCTGCGCATGCATGCCATTGGAACGTTATTTGATCGGCAAATAGCTAGGTGAGAAGTAGTTCATTGGTATGTCTACAGCGGTACCGCATGCATCACTTTGACGCAGAGGTGAGGGGTTTTAATCTTCTTTTCGAAAAAAAAGCAGAGCATGGTGCAGATCATCAAACTTACCAGTGGATTGTAATGTTTTTATTTCCTTGGTTGTAGACGTTGACGACGACTACATCGCCCTTGCGCGCGAAGATGGTGGGGCCGGGGAACTGGCCGTTCACGGTTAGGATGGTCTTCTCGTGGCAGAGCCTCGTGTAGTTAGCCTCCTTAATCTGCAGAATACTACACCATGTATATATACGTATGTCGATCATTAGATTTCATGATTTGGTATAAGCATATAAGTTTGAAAATAAATAAGCATGAAAGAATTCGCGAAAATATCCACACACACACAAAAATAGGGAACGTTGCATCGACTTACGAAGAAATCGTAGTGGTGATTCTTGGCGCCCTCAGCGGGGCCAACAACTGCAGCTCCAAGTGTTAGCACCACGCCAAGTAACCAAATCACCACGCCCATCGTCGCAAGACCTCGTCACAAGTCACACACTATCGAGTGTGATCAAGTGTTCGGGATCAAGCAGAGCTGCGTGTGCTAGCTTTTTTTTCGATAAATGGAATATATTAATATCAAAAAGATATCAATTACACCCAGCCTCTGCAACAACGCACCACCCTAATGGCACTACGGATGCACACAGCCAAAAAAAGGAAAAAGAAAACTAAGAAAAAAAAGTCCCGCTACAGTATCTCGGACCTAACAACAATACCGTTTTTGTGAGGCCCGGAACACCAAGCAAGTCCCTCAACAGCGCGAAGACTTGAACCTCCCTTAGCTAGTCCTTCCCTCCGGCCTTCATGTACATCTCTTCTTCCGACTTTCATCATGGATCCATAGTCACTTGATGTCAACACAGAAAAAGAGCTTCGCGCCGCTCCCTCCAGAACCAAACGGTCGGAATAAAAGCATGGGTGCGCACGACCAAATACCACCGATCCAGCAAACTACAGGCACAAAGCACTGTTACATTCGCCGGCGGAGCCTTCCGGAACTCAACACTCCGGCTAGATCACGAGTCCAGACCTCCGGTAGGTCTTCCTCTTCACGCAAGAGAGACCCTAGGACCACGCCCGCCACCTGCCACCAGGTCGACGGCGCCACCACCATCCAGGGCCGCCGCCCTTGGTGCCGTGGTCCCAAACCTTGAGGAGGAGCAGTGCGAGATCCGTCTCCATCATCGCTGGTCCGGCGATGCCGAGGCTAGGACGGAAGGAGAGGATCGCGCCGCCAGGTTTCGGGTTTGCTACGCCGCCCCCATCACCGCCCGCCCGAAGGCCGCGACGAGGAAAGGGAGAGTTGCGCCCCCAGATCAAGGCCATGCCGCCGCCACCATCACCGGCCGCCACCATCAGAGGAAAGGGTTTGCTACGTGTGCTAGCTGCTGTTCGGACAAACTTGAAATGCGATTGGTGTGTGTGTGTGTGTGTGTGTATGATGGCCATTTGGAGGCAGCTGCACGAGGTACTTATAGGAGTGAGAAAGAGATCGATCGAGCACCGAGAGCTAGCTAGCTTTCAAGCCGGTCCACGACCAGGGTGCACATGCATGCATGCATGGTGTTTGACCTTTGAGCTGGTCGAGTCTTCCTATCTTCTCCAAACTGGATTTGCCGACCCGAGTCAGCCGCGCCGCGACGTGGAATGCATTGTTAGCGTGCTCGCCGTTGATTTATTATTCTGGTGGCTTCGTTGCTGCGACCCACCACACGTCTAACAGTTCCCGGAAACCCACGACCCACATAGAACTGGTCAAGTTAATTCATTCATTCTAATAGGCGAGGTTAGGTTGGCTTACATATATAATTCATTCTAATAGTCGAGGTTAGGTAGGAAACTACAGAATTCCTGTAGTGTATAGTTCATATGTATCAACTGAATTGGATTTCCCGTGACATTACTATATATCGGCTCTTTCAAGGGCCCCCAATAACACATGAAAAGTTTTTGTCTGTGTGATACGGAACGGGGGGTGATGTTCAATAATTTCGACCGTTAGGCGCCCGGGCCGCTGCAGTTTTCGGAACGAGAATAACGTACATGGAAATGCTTTTGAGAGCATAACAAAAAATTCGCACACCACTGGTGGAAAATGAGGTTTCCATCCAGCCCCATTAGTCCCCAAATATTTTGAACCGTGACTAATGGGACATTTAGTCGCGGTTCGGGAGGCGAACCGCGACCAAATTAAAGGCCTGGGCCCAGGGCGGTCGCTGGCCAGCTGGTGCACGTGAGGGGCTTTAGTCGCGGTTGGCCTGGCCAACCGCGACTAAAGGCCTTCGGGCACCTTTAGTCACGGTTTGCCAGGCCAACTGCGACTAAAGCCCCTCCCCTATATATACCCATCCAGCAGCCAGCACTTAGTCATTTGGAGCCATTCTCTTCACAAACTTCACAAGTGGGTGTTAGGTTTGCTTTTGGTTCCTCTTATGCACATAAGGTGTTTGATGAAATGCCCCAAGAGCATGAAACAAGCATGATATGAAGTGTTGGAGCCACACTTGAGCTTTCTCATTTATTTTTTCCTCCTCGATCGCGGTTAGAAACTTGAACCTTTGATGTGTCATTGATAAAATATGCATATATGTGTAGTTCATTGTTTGATTTCTATTGTTTGTAGTTAGTTAATTAGTTTAACAAATGCATAATGGTTAATTATATATTTTATATTATAATAATGCAGATGAATCGGCAATGGATGTACGGTAACCGACTCTCCGGCGAGTTCACTACGAGTTTGAAAGATTTCCTCGTAGTGGCTAACGCGAACAAGCAGGGGGGTTTTGTTACCTGTCCATGTGTTGCCTGTAAGAATCAGAAGGGTTACTCTTCCTCAAGAGATGTTCACATGCACCTGCTTCGGCAGGGTTTCATGCCAAGCTATAATTGTTGGACCAAGCATGGAGAAAGAGGGGTTATAATGGAAGAAGATGAAGAAGGGGATGATTTCATCGATGACAACTATCTTGATCATTTCGGTGATACTTTCATGGAGGATGCTGAAGGTGGGGAAGGTGAAGGGGAAGGTGAAGGGGAAGGTGAAGAAGAGGCACGTGATGAGCCCGTTGATGATCTTGGTCGGACCATTGCTGATGCACGGAGAAGCTACGAAACTGAAAAGGAAAGGGAGAATTTGGATCGCATGTTAGAGGATCACAAAAATTCGATGTACCCCGGATGCGATAATGGTCTGAAAAAGCTGGGCTGCACACTGGATTTGCTGAAATGGAAGGCACAGGAAGGTGTAGCTGACTCAGGATTTGAAAACTTGCTGAAAATGTTGAAGAATATGTTTCCAAAGAATAACGAGTTGCCCGCCAGTACGTACGAAGCAAACAAGGTTGTCTGCCCTCTAGGTTTAGAGGTTCTGAAGATACATGCATGCATCAACGACTGCATCCTCTACCGCGGTGAATACGAGAATTTGAATGAATGCCTGGTATGCACTGCATTGCGTTATAAGATCAGAGGCGATGACCCTGGTGACGATGTTGAGGGCCAGAAACCCAGGAAGAGGGTTCCCGCCAAGGTGATGTGGTATGCTCCTATAATACCACGGTTGAAACGTATGTTCAGGAACAAAGAGTATGCCAAGTTGTTGCGATGGCACAAAGAGGACCGTAAGTCGGACGGGCAATTGAGACACCCCGCAGATGGAACGCAATGGAGAAAGATCGACAGAGAGTTCAAAGATTTTGCAGCTGACGCAAGGAACATAAGATTTGGTCTAAGTACAGATGGCATGAATCCTTTTGGCGAGCAGAGCTCCAGCCATAGCACCTGCCCGTGACTCTATGCATCTACAACCTTCCTCCTTGGTTGTGCATGAAGCGGAAGTTCATTATGATGCCAGTGCTCATCCAAGATCCGAAGCAACCCGGCAACGACATCGATGTGTACCTAAGGCCATTAGTTGATGAACTTTTACAGTTGTGGGGCAGACCTGGTGTACGTGTGTGGGATGAGCACAAAGAAGAGGAATTTGACCTACGAGCGTTTCTTTTCGTAACCATCAACGATTGGCCTGCTCTTAGTAACCTTTCCGGACTGTCAAATAAGGGATACAATGCATGCACGCACTGCTTACATGAGACTGAAAGTGTATATTTGCCAAATTGTAAGAAGAACGTGTACCTTGGGCATCGTCGATTTCTTCCGAAAATTCATCTAGTAAGAAAGAAAGGCAAGCATTAGAACGGCAAGGCAGATCACCGGCCGAAGCCTGCGGAACGTACTGGTGCTGAGATATTTGATATGGTCAAGGATTTTAAAGTCATCTTTGGAAAGGGTCCTGGCGGACAATCAGTTCCGCAGGGGGCTGACGGACGCGCACCCATGTGGAAGAAGAAATCTATATTCTGGGATCTAGAATATTGGAAAGTCCTAGATATCCGCTCTGCAATCGACGTGATGCATGTTACGAAGAATATTTGCTATGAACCTCCTAAGCTTCTTGGGCGTTTATGGGAAGACAAATGATACAAAGGAACCACGGCAGGACCAGCAACGTTTGAAAGACCCTAATGACCGGCATCCGGAATGGTTTCAAGGTCGTGCCAGCTACGCTCTGACCAAAGAAGAGAAGGTCATCTTTTTTGAATGCCTGAGAAGTACGAAGGTCCCGTCTGGATTCTCGTCGAATATAAAGGGAATAATAAACATGGTGGACAAAAAGTTCCAAAACCTGAAGTCTCACGACTGCCACGTGATTATGACGCAATTGCTTCCGATTGCTTTGAGGGGGCTCCTACCGGAAAATGTTCGAGTAGCCATTGTGAAGCTATGTGCATTCCTCAATGCAATCTCTCAGAAGGTAATCAATCCAGAAGATCTACCACGGCTACAGAACGATGTGGTCCAATGTCTTGTCAGTTTCGAGTTGGTGTTCCCGCCATCCTTCTTCAATATTATGATGCACCTCCTGGTTCACCTAGTCGAAGAGATTTCCATCCTCGGTCTGGTATTTCTACACAATATGTTCCCCTTTGAGAGGTTCATGGGAGTATTAAAGAAATATGTTCGTAACCGTGCTAGGCCAGAAGGAAGCATTGCCAAGGGCTATGGAAATGAGGAGGTAATTGAGTTCTGTGTTGACTTTGTTCCTGACCTTAAGCCGATTGGTCTTCCTCGATCGCGGCACGAGGGGAGACTAAGTGGAAAAGGCACGATCGGCAGGAAATCAACGATATGTATGGACGGCCATTCTATGACTGAAGCACACCACACAGTTCTGACCAATTCCAGCTTGGTGGCTCCGTACTTTGAGAAACACAAGAATATTTTACGCGAGGACAACCCGAGGAAGCCTGAATCCTGGATTACGAAGGCCCACATGGAGACTTTCGGCAGTTGGTTGAGAAAACATTTAATGAATGACGATCATGTTGTAGATCAGCTGTACATGTTGGCCAAGACACCATCTTCGACTATAACGACTTTCCAAGGGTACGCGATAAATGGAAATACATTTTACACGATCGCCCAAGATAAAAAGAGCACCAACCAAAACAGTGGTGTCCGCTTTGATGCAGAAACCGAGAATGGGCAAAAGGTCACATATTATGGTTACATAGAGGAGATATGGGAACTTGACTATGGACCCTCCTTTAAGGTCCCTTTGTTCCGGTGCAAATGGTTCAAGCTAACAGGAGGTGGGGTAAAGGTGGACCAGCAATACGGAATGACAATGTTGGATTTCAACAATCTTGGTTACCTTGACGAACCATTCGTCCTAGCGAAAGATGTCGCTCAGGTTTTCTATGTGAAGGACATGAGTAGCAAACCGAGGAAACGGAAAGATAAGAAAACGATCAGTACATTGATACGTCTCCGACGTATCGATAATTTCTTATGTTCCATGCCACATTATTGATGATATCTACATGTTTTATGCATACTTTATGTCATATTTATGCGTTTTCCGGAACTAACCTATTGACGAGATGCTGAAGGGCCGATTCTTTGTTTCTGCTGTTTTTGGTTTCAGAAATCCTAGTAAGGAAATATTCTCGGAATCGGACGAAATCAACGCCCAGCATCTTAGAATCCCCGGAAGCATCCAGAACACCCGAGAGCCGCCAGAGAGGGGACACAGGCCCCCCAGATGATAGGCCGGCGCGGCCTAGGGGTGGCCCGCGCCCCCCTGTGGTGTCGTCACCTCGTTGACCTTCTGACGCCGCCTCTTCGCCTATAAGAAGCCCCTCGACCTAAAACCTCGAGACGGAAAAGCCACGGGACGAGAAACCTTCCAGAGCCGCCGCCATCGCGAAGCCAAGATCTGGGGGACAGGACTCTCTGTTTTGGCACGCTGCCAGGACGGGGAAGTGCCCCCGGAAGGCTTCTCCATCGACACCGCTGCCATCTCCACCGCCATCTTCATCAACGCTGCTGTCTCCCATGAGGAGGGAGTAGTTCTCCATCGAGGCTAAGGGCTGTACCGGTAGCTGTGTGGTTCATGTCTCTCCTATGTACTTCAATACAATAATCTCATGAGCTGCCTTACATGATTGAGATTCATATGATGATGCTTGTAATCTAGATGTCATTATGCTAGTCAAGTGGATTTTACTTATGTGATCTCCGGAGACTCCTTGTCCCACGTGTGTAAAGGTGACAGTGTGTGCACCGTGTGGGTCTCTTAGGCTATATTTCACAGAATACTTATTCACTGTTATGAATGGCATAGTGAAGTGCTTATTTATATCTCTTTATGATTGCAATGTGTTTTGTATCACAATTTATCTGTGTGCTACTCTAGTGATGTTATTAAAGTAGTTTATTCCTCCTGCACGGTGTAATGGTGACAGTGTGTGCATCGTGTAGTACTTGGCGTAGGCTATGATTGTGATCTCTTGTAGATTATGAAGTTAACTATTGCTATGATAGTATTGATGTGATCTATGCCTCCTTTCGTAGCGTGAAGGTGACAGTGTGCATGCTATGTTAGTACTTGGTTTGGTTGTGTTGATCTGTCGTGCACTCTAAGGTTATTTAAATATGAACATCGAATATTGTGGAGCTTGTTAACTCCGGCATTGAGGGTTCGTGTAATCTTACACAGTTAGTGGTGTTCATCATCCAACAAGAGAGTGTAGAGTCTAGCATCTATTTATTTATTCTGTTATGTGATCAATGTTGAGAGTGTCCACTAGTGAAAGTATGATCCCTAGGCCTTGTTCCTAAATACTGTTATCGCTGCTTGTTTACTGTTCTACTGCATCTGTACTGTCCGCAATATTACCACCATCAACCACACGCCAGTCCTGGACAGCAAAGCACTTTTCTGGCGCTGTTGCTACTGCTCATACTTATTCATACCACCTGTATTTCACTATCTCTTCACCGAACTAGTGCACCTATTAGGTGTGTTG
Organism: Lolium perenne; assembly: GCF_019359855.2. Classification (NCBI taxonomy): domain Eukaryota; kingdom Viridiplantae; phylum Streptophyta; class Magnoliopsida; order Poales; family Poaceae; genus Lolium; species Lolium perenne. Next base: position 37,581,153 of record NC_067249.2, on the reverse strand, counting down.
GGGACACAAGAGACTTCTTGCTTTGTGGTTGCAGGGTTGCATGAGAGGGATATCTTTGACCTCTTCCTCCCTGAGATCGATAAACCTTGGGTGATCCACTTAAGGGAAACTTGCTGCTGTTCTACAAACCTCTCCTCTTGGAGGCCCAACACTGTCTAGAAGAATAGAAGCTCCCGTAGACATCAAGCACTTTTCTGGCGCCGTTGCCGGGGAGGAAAGGTAAAAGGCACTCATACTCCGGTTCAGTGTTGATGCTTTTTACGGTGCCATTGTGTGAGTGTTCGAAGCTATTTCCTTTAGATCCTGCAATTGCATCTTTTTGTTTCTTGTTTACACTAGTTAGGCATAATGGACAACAATGAGCTTCTTATTCTTTTTCCTGAGTTAAGACATGGATGGTTTGATCCGAAAATTAAAAAACCCATGGAACATATTAGTATGAACACTTTGAATACCATTGTTGCTAATGATATGGAAAATTCTAAGCTTGGGGAAGCTGGTTTAGATGAGCATGATCTTTTTAGTCCCCCGGGCATTGAGGAGAAAATTTACTTTAATGATACTTTACCTCCTATTTATGATGATTATAATGATAGTAATCTTTTGGTGCCGCCTGTTATGGAGGATAAATTTGATTATGATTACAATATGCCTCCTATATTTGATGATGAGAATAATAATGATAGCTACTTTGTTGAATTTGCTCCCACTATTACTAATAAAATTGATTATGCTTATGTGGAGAGTAATAATTTTATGCATGAGACTCATGATAAGAATGCTTTATGTGATAGTTATATTGTTGAGTTTGCTCATGATGTTACTGGATATTATTATGAGAGAGGAAAATATGGTTGTAGAAATTTTCATGTTACTAAAACACCTCTCTATATGCTGAAATTTTTGAAGCTACACTTGTTATATCTTCCTATGCTTGTTACTTCGCTCTTCATGAACTTGTTTATTTACAAGATTCCTATGCATAGGAAGCATGTTAGGCTTAAATGTGTTTTGAATTTGCCTCTTGATGCTCTCTTTTGCTTGAAATACTATTTCTTGCGAGTGCATCATTAAAACTGCTGAGCCCATCTTAATGGCTATAAAGAAAGCACTTCTTGGGAGATAACACATGTGTTATTTTGCTACAGTACTTTGTTTTATATTTGTGTCTTGGAAGTTGTTACTACTGTAGCAACCTCTCCTTATCTTATTTTATTGCATTGTTGTGCCAAGTAAAGTCGTTGATAGTAAGGTTCATACTAGATTTGGATTACTGCGCAGATACAGATTTCTTTGCTGTCACGAATCTGGGCAAAATTCTCTGTAGGTAACTCATAAAATTATGCCAATTTACGTGAGTGATCCACAGATATGTACGCAACTTTCATTCAATTTGAGCATTTTCATTTGAGCAAGTCTGGTGCCTCTTTAAAATTCGTCTTTACGGAGTGTTCTGTTTTGACAGATTCTGCCTTTTATTTCACATTGCTTCTTTTGCAATGTTGGATGGATTTCTTTGTTCCATTGATTTCCAGTAGCTTTGGGAAATGTCCAGAAGTGTTAAGAATGATTGTGTCACCTCTGAACATGTGAATTTTTGATTATGCACTAACCCTCTGATGAGTTTGTTTCGAGTTTGGAGTGGAGGAAGTTTTCAAGGGTCAAGAGAGGAGGATGATACAATATGATCAAGAAGAGTGAAAGCTCTAAGCTTGGGGATGCCCCGGTGGTTCATCCCTGCATATTTCAAGAAGACTCAAGCATCTAAGTTTGGGGATGCCCAAGGCATCCCCTTCTTCATCGACAAATTATCAGGTTCCTTCTCTTGAAACTATATTTTTATTCGGTCACATCTTATGTACTTTGCTTGGAGCGTCTGTTTGTTTTTGTTTTTGTTTTGTTTGAATAAAATGGATCCTAGCATTCATTGTGTGGGAGAGAGACACGCTCAGCTGTTGCATATGGACAAATATGTCCTTAGGCTTTACTCATAATATTCATGGCGAAGTTTCTTCTTCGTTAAATTGTTATATGGTTGAAATTGGAAAATGATACATGTAGTAATTGCTATAATGTCTTGGATAATGTGATACTTGGCAATTGTTGTGCTCATGATTAAGCTCTTGCATCATATACTTTGCACCTATTAATGAAGAAATACATAGAGCATGCTAAAATTTGGTTTGCATATTTGGTCTCTCTAAGGTCTAGATAATTTCTAGTATTGAGTTTGAACAACAAGGAAGACGGTGTAGAGTCTTATAATGTTTACAATATGTCTTTTATGTGAGTTTTGCTGCACCGCTTCATCCTTGTGTTTGTTTCAAATAGCCTTGCTAGTCTAAACCTTGTACCGAGAGGGAATACTTCTCATGCATCCCGAATCCTTGAGCCAAACACTATGCCACTTGTGTCCACCATACCTACCTACTACATGGTATTTCTCCGCCATTCCAAAGTAAATTGCTTGAGTGCTACCTTTAAACAATTCAAAATTTATCACTTCTGATTTGTGTCAATGTTTTATAGCTCATGAGGAAGTATGTGGTGTTTATCTTTCAATCCTGTTGGGCAACTTTCACCAATGGACTAGTGGCTTCATCCGCTTATCCAATAAATTTGCAAAAAGAGATGGCAATGGGATTCCCAGTCCCAAATTAATTAATAAAAATAGACACTCCTCCATGGTATGTGATTGTTGGACGGCACCCGAAGGATTCGGTTAGCCATGGCTTGAGAAAGCAAAGGTGGGGGGGAGTGTCATCATAATAAATTTAAAATAAAAAGGCACTCCTTCATGGTATGAGATTGTTGGCAGGCACCCGAAGGATTCGTTTAGCCATGGTTTGTGAAAGAAAGGTTGGAAGGAGTGCCACCCAAAAACAAAAATAAAATGGGAGCCGCTCTTTGAAGGTTTGTCTGGCAAGGGGGTTCGAGTGCCCACTACCATTCGTTGACAACAACAAACACCTCTCAAAACTTTACTTTTATGCTCTCTTTATTGTTTTCAAAACCAAAGCTCTAGCACAAATATAGCAATCAATGCTTCCCTCGTCGAAGGGCCTTTCTTTTACTTTTATTGTTGAGTCAGTTCACCTATTTCTCTCCGCCTCAAGAAGCAAACACTTGTGTGAACTGTGCATTGATTCCTACATACTTGCATATTGCACTTGTTATATTACTTTGCATTGACAACTATCCATGAGATATACAGGTTATGAGTTAAATGCAACCGCTGAAACTTATCTTCCTATGTGTTGCTTCAATACCTTTACTTTGAATTATTGCTTTATGAGTTAACTCTTATGCAAGACTTATTGATGCTTGTCTTGAAAGTACTATTCATGAAAAGTCTTTGCTATATGATTCATTTGTTTACTCATGTCATTTACCATTGCTTTGATCGTTGCATTCATTACATGTGTTTACAATAGTATGATCAAGGTTATGATGGCATGTCACTCCAGAAATTATCTTTGTTATCGTTTACCTGCTCGGGACGAGCAGAAACTAAGCTTGGGGATGCTGATACGTCTCCGACGTATCGATAATTTCTTATGTTCCATGCCACATTATTGATGATATCTACATGTTTTATGCATACTTTATGTCATATTTACGCGTTTTCCGGAACTAACCTATTGACGAGATGGCGAAGGGCCAGTTACTGTTTTCTGCTGTTTTTGGTTTCAGAAATCCTAGTAAGGAAATATTCTCGGAATCGGACGAAATCAACGCCCAGCATCTTAGAATCCCCGGAAGCATCCAGAACACCCGAGAGCCGCCAGAGAGGGGACACAGGCCCCCCAGATGATAGGCCGGCGGGGCCCAGGGGTGGCTCGCGCCCCCCTGTGGTGTCGTCGCCTCGTTGACCTTCTGACGCCGCCTCTTCGCCTATAAGAAGCCCCTCGACCTAAAACCTCGAGACGGAAAAGCCACGGGACGAGAAACCTTCCAGAGCCGCCGCCATCGCGAAGCCAAGATCTGGGGGACAGGACTCTCTGTTCCGGCACGCCGCCGGGACGGGGAAGTGCCCCCGGAAGGCTTCTCCATCGACACCGCTGCCATCTCCACCGCCATCTTCATCAACGCTGCTGTCTCCCATGAGGAAGGAGTATTTCTCCATCGAGGCTAAGGGCTGTACCGGTAGCTATGTGGTTCATCTCTCTCCTATGTACTTCAATATAATAATCTCATGAGCTGCCTTACATGATTGAGATTCATATGATGATGCTTGTAATCTAGATGTCATTATGCTAGTCAAGTGGATTTTACTTATGTGATCTCCGGAGACTCCTTGTCCCGCGTGTGTAAAGGTGACAGTGTGTGCACCGTGTGGGTCTCTTAGGCTATATTTCACAGAATACTTATTCACTGTTATGAATGGCATAGTGAAGTGCTTATTTATATCTCTTTATGATTGCAATGTGTTTTGTATCACAATTTATCTGTGTGCTACTCTAGTGATGTTATTAAAGTAGTTTATTCCTCCTGCACGGTGTAATGGTGACAGTGTGTGCATCGTGTAGTACTTGGCGTAGGCTATGATTGTGATCTCTTGTAGATTATGAAGTTAACTATTGCTATGATAGTATTGATCTGATCTATGCCTCCTTTCGTAGCGTGAAGGTGACAGTGTGCATGCTATGTTAGTACTTGGTTTGGTTGTGTTGATCTGTCGTTCACTCTAAGGTTATTTAAATATGAACATCGAATATTGTGGAGCTTGTTAACTCCGGCATTGAGGGTTCGTGTAATCCTACACAGTTAGTGGTGTTCATCATCCAACAAGAGAGTGTAGAGTCTAGCATCTATTTATTTATTCTGTTATGTGATCAATGTTGAGAGTGTCCACTAGTGAAAGTATGATCCCTAGGCCTTGTTCCTAAATACTGCTATCGCTGCTTGTTTACTGTTCTCTCGCATCATCTGTCCGCAATATTACCACCATCAACCACACGCCAGTCCTGGACAGCAAAGCACTTTTCTGGCGCTGTTGCTACTGCTCATACTTATTCATACCACCTGTATTTCACGATCTCTTCGCCGAACTAGTGCACCTATTAGGTGTGTTGGGGACACAAGAGACTTCTTGCTTTGTGGTTGCAGGGTTGCATGAGAGGGATATCTTTGACCTCTTCCTCCCTGAGATCGATAAACCTTGGGTGATCCACTTAAGGGAAACTTGCTGCTGTTCTACAAACCTCTGCTCTTGGAGGCCCAACATTGTCTACAAGAATAGAAGCTCCCGTAGACATCATACATCATGCGATGATCCAAAGCGCCACATTGTTCTTTCAGGGAAAAGAAACATCGTGGGAGTGGAGGGCAAGACAGCATGTCAGAAGATTATAATATGTTTGGTGAAATTCCGCCCTTCAAAGTGAACACCGACCCAAGCATTAAGTTAAATGATGAGGATGCTCCATGGATACGGCTCAATCGTAAGCAAGCAGGGACACAAGGGAAGAAATGATGTGTAATAATTTATTGTACAAAACTTTGTTGAATGGATCATGTGAATTATATTATCTGTGATGTGTTTGGTGTCCATTTTTGAATGATTCGATTGATTCGAGATACCACTTATGATACATGAAATTTGGAGTGACTAAGTCATACTCCTGCCTAGGCGTATAATGGGAAAAGGACTAGAGGAGCCGTAAATGCCACTGATGATACATATGAAATTTGGAGTGACTTAGTCGTACTCCTGCCTAGGCGTATAATATGCATACTCGTAGTCTTCATAGTCGTCGCCGTTGTACTGGTAGTCGTCGCCTTCTAAGTTGTCGCCGTTGTCGTCGCTGCTGTCGTCGGGCGGCGCTCGTGGCTCGAACTGAGGGTAGCGCAGGCGGGGGATATCGCCGGCCGTGATGTAGTCCATAACGCTCTGTAGAGTCCGGCTGTACCACCATAGCCGACGGCCAGCCTCGTGGAAGTTCCCAGGAGGCAGACCGTCCTCCTCATACCTGGCGAGCGCTCTGTCACGCCGATTGATGAAGAAGGCGTCCCAAGTATGCTGGTTATCGGGATGCCAGCGGGGATTCATCCGCTGCTCCGGCGTGAGATCGAGGTAGTAGTGGTTCGTGATGGCCGCCCGACGCGCAGTACCCTGAGGGACGGGAGGGACCGGCACGCCTCCGGCGCTTAGGCTCCAGCCGGCGGGGACGCGGTAGCCCGGTGGGCAAGGGTAGTTCGAGGCGCAAAGCTCCTCCACCTGCTGGTAGGTTAGAGTGGGTGCGGTGGAAGCCATGAGAGAGTGATGAGAGATTGTAGAGGTGTGATAATGCTGGCCAAGCCGGGCTACATATATGTAGTGAGAAATGGCGGGAAGACAGGAGGCGGGAAGAAAGTGGCGGGAAGACAGGGAAGAAATGGCGGGAAGAAGAGGAGGAATCCTGAGCTGGTCATCTAACCTTTAGTCCCGGCTGGTGGGTGCAACCGAGACTAAATGTGGTTTTTGTGTCATCTAACAAAACTGTCGGTGGGATATGGATGTTTGGGTAAGCTTTAGTCCCAGCTGGAGGGTGCAACCGTGACTAAAGCTGTCGGCAGGATAAGGACGCGTGGGTAGCGCACGACGCCCTGTCAGAGGAACAAGACAAAGCAGAAGCATCGATACGCGGGAAGACAGAGGCTTGAAGAAATAGCGGGAAGACATAGGCGGGAAAGAACTGGCGGGAAGACGGACCGGGGAGAACTTGCGGGAAAACAGAGGTGACCGCGAAGAACTGGTGGGAAGCGGGGGGCAGGAAGACAGATGAGGGAAGACATTGGATTTTTCTGAATTTTTTGATATACTATTTGTATTTTTAACATTTTGAATTGAATTAGTTTTACTTTTCTTAATTTTTTGATATATTATTTGTATTTTTAAGATTTTGAATTGAATTAGTTTTAATTTTCTGAATTTTTTGATATATTATTTGAATTTTTAACATATTGAATTGAATTAGTTTTATTTTTCTGAATTTTTTGATATATTATTTGTATTTTTAGAATTTTGAATTGAATTAGTTTTATTTTTCTGAATTTTTTGATATATTATTTGTATTTTTAACATATTGAATTGAATTAGTTTTATTTTTCTTAATTTTTTGATATATTATTTGTATTTTTAAGATTTTGAATTGAATTAGTTTTATTTTTCTGAATTTTTTGATATATTATTTGTATTTTTAAGATTTTGAATTGAATTAGTTTTATTTTTCTGAATTTTTTGATATATTATTTGTATTTTTAGAATTTTGAATTGAATTAGTTTTATTTTTCTGAATTTTTTGATATATTATTTGTATTTTTAACATATTGAATTGAATTATTTATATTTTTCTGAATTTTTTGATATATTATTTGTATTTTTAAGATTTTGAAAAAGAAAAAGTATTTTGAAAAATACCTTTAGTCGCGGCGCGCGGGAACGCAAAAATCCGCCGAACAAACCCTTTAGTCGCGGTTGGTCTGGCAAACTGCGACTAAAGGGTACCCTTTAGTCGCGGGTCGCCTCCCCAACCGCGACTAAAGGGGGGGGGGGCTATAAATACAGGGGCCCGAACCACCTTCTCCATTTCCTCGTCTTCTCCGATTCTCTGCCGCGCCGAAGGCCTGCCTCCGTCGCCCTCGACCTCGACGCCGCCCGCCGTCGCCCTCGCCCTCGACGCCGCCCGCCGTCGCCCGCCGCGCCGTCATCGTCCTCGCGCGCCCCGGCCGTCCCGTCCTTTTCCTCGCCGTACGTGCACACCGCGCCCCGCCCCAGCCCACGCGCGCCGCCCCCTCTCGCCCACGTACACGGCGCCACCGCCGCTATCACCGCCGGCCGGCCGCCCTCGCCCACCGCGCGCGCGCCGCCTCGCTCGGCCGCCCTCAACGCCGTCGGCCGGCCTCGGTGTCTTGCCGCGCGCGCGCACGCGTGCGCCGCTCGCCTCTCACGAGTAGAGAGAGAGAGGGCGCCGCGGGTCGAATTTTTTTCTTTTTTGTTCTTTTTAATTTTAACTAGTTAATTAGTTTAACAAAAACGGTAAAATAACTTAAAACTTGATAATTAACAAAAAACCGTAAAATTTGATAATTAACAAAAAACCGTAAAATTTGATAATTAACAAAAAAACCGTAAAATTTGATAATTAACAAAAAAACGTATATAAAACTTGATAATTAACAAAAAAAGTAAAACTTGATAATCAATATATATACAACGACCCCGCGCGTCAATATACAGCGATCCCGCGCGTTAAAAAAATGTACACGACCCCGCGCGTATACGGAGAGGGGGCGGCGAGGGGGGCGGCGATGCACCGCCCCCTCCGTATACGCGCGGGGTTTTTTTTTGTTCGCGGCGCGTACTGCGCCATTGCCCTTTCGTCACCGACCCCGCGTAATTATAATTTTGTTATGCTATCAAAGGGGGCGGTGCACTACCGCCCTTTCGCCACCGCCACCGCCACCGCGCCCTTTCACCACCGGCGCCACCGCCCTTTCACCAGGCCACCCCCCTTTCACCACCGCCACCTTCTTTACTTAATATAATTAGTTTTTAATTACTACATGTTTTCAGGAGTGACACATATGGCGGACGATAGAGCCGACCCGATTAGGGATTACTATAATGCGGAAGCCGAGGCACATCTTTTCGGCATCATAAACGGCGACATTCTTTATGTGCCGCAACCCCAAGAAGATGAAGAAGACGATATCTCTTCTTATCTGAACCTTGGCGATGAAGATGAAGGTCGTCAGCGATGAAGATGAAGGAACGGGCAATGTTGATGGAGTTCAACCGTCGACAAACACCTCCGGCGATGTTGATAATCAATTAGCAATCACCACCTCCGGCGAGGTATATATATACATTGAGCCTCTGGTGATACAAATTTACCGATTTCAATAAATATGTGTATTAACTTGACTCTCTTTCTTATTTTAGCCCTCGGCCAGCAGATCGTCGAAAAAATCGGTGAAGACAAAGCGTGGCAAAACCAAGACGCTGAAACAAGGAGTGATATATACCATTGATGTTATCAGTCCAAAAGGCAAGCCGCTGGAGCCCGAAGAGGCGTACACCAAGTTCATCAACCAATGCGGAGTCGTTGTTAGAGACAGCTTCCCGATCACCGTCCAGGAATGGCATGAGCCAGTGAAGGCACATGTTGGTTCCAGTTTCGTCAGCAAGAGAAAGAAAAAGGAATGCAGGAGAACGCTTATGGAGCATTTCGTTCTACCTCCGGAATACCGCAAAAAAGATGAATTCGGTAACGACGATCCGGAGGGACGTAAGAGGAGGAGGCTGGTCAAAGAGTTCGCTCTTCAGAAGATGGCCACAGCATTCCGCACATACAAGAAAAATTTAGCGGCTCAATATGTCGAGAAGGGGAAGACACCGGATTTCACCGGACAGTATGAGAAGATTAAAGATGATTGGCCCGAATTTGTGAGGCAAAAGAAATCCGAGGAATTCAAGGCCATATCGGATAAAAATAAGGCAAATGCGGCTAAGAAGCAGTACAATCATATTATGGGGCCAGGAGGATACTGCCTTTCTGAGCCTAAGTGGCAGAAGATGGAGGACGACCTGAGGGCGCGACGAATCCCTCTAGGTACCGAGGGATGGGACCCTAGGGCTAAAAGCTGGTGGTATGGGCATGGGGGAACGCTAGACCCGGTGACGGGGGAGTGTACCCACCGAGACACAAAGTTTAAACCCACCCAAGCCCTTATTAACGCAATGAGGGATGCTCAAGAGGGGAAGATCAAGTTCAACAGAGAGAATGACCAGCTGACAAGAGCCCTCGGGAATCCTGAACACGGAGGACGTGTACGAGGCAAAGGCGTCATTTCGTGGGAAGAAGGGTTTTCCCAGGAAGATGACCCCTACAGTTACAGAAGCCGTAAGAGAAAGGCGGATCGGCAAAAAGATGAGCTGGCGCGGTTGGCATCGGAATTCAGTGAGATGAGGAAAACCGTGGATGTACTAGTAAAAGAAAGAGATGCAGCTCGGACGCAGCATGAAGATCATCCACCGGATGTCGGAAGCCAGCAGCGGAGAAGCAGCGTGGCTTCCACGGAGGCCCCACCGGCTGGTGCACCGGAGCCTCCGGTGATCGAAATTACTGCACTGGAGCCTCCTCGCTACCCCGTGGACGATGTAAAGGAGATGAAAGAATGTCATCTGTATTATCCAATCGGGAACATGTCCATGAAGGTAGCCATCGGCAGTGCTTTACCATGTGAACCTGGAGCACTCCATCACAACAACCCCATTCAAGATGGCTATGCTCGTGTCACGGTGAAGGACATAGTACAAGGGTTTGAGGACCAGGAGATTAACATTGCTACACCTGAAGGGGAGAGAAGACTTGGAGATGTCAAGCGCCAGTTCATTCTATGGCAAAAGAAGTTTATCAAGTTTCCAGGCGATGCGCCAAGGCCAACAAGTCCACCCCCCTACGGTGGTGCTGGCGGTGGCGGCGGTGGTGGTGGTGGTGCTTCACCTACACCTCCTTCACGTCAGCCGATGCCGCCCCCCAATTCACCTCCGGCGGGTAAGCAGCCGCCGCCCCCCAGTCCGCCCCGGGCGGGTAAGCAGACTCCTCCCCCCAATCCACCTCCGGCGAAGAAGCAGAAGCAGTCCTGGATTATTAACCCGGACCCTTATGTACCTAAGACCACAAAGGTACCGGAGCCATCACTGAAGCCTCTCCCCACGAGGCCTTGGGAACGTAGTGCCGAGGAAGTCGATGCGGCCGCGGCTGCTGACCATGAGAAATGGAGGGCGGAATGCGAGACAAGAAGAGAGCCCGAGCCCAAGCCAGTATATTCTGACAAGCAAAAGAAGTGGGCTAAGTCATTTTTGAGCACACCGTCCCAAGCCGCAAAGAATCTGCCTAACGACTATGCACGTGAACTTCGTAGGCAGGCACTCATGTTGAAGGAGAAGAAAGAGCTTGCGGAGAAGCAGGGGAAGAAAGCTTTGGAGGAGGCCGAGAAAGAATTAGCAAGTAAAAAAAGCGGGAAACGAGTTGCCCAGCTCGGGGAACAAAGTAAACAATCGATCGCCCCGCTCATAGTGAAATCCGCCGGTCCGGATGCTGAACTAATGGACCCCACAATCATAGCAGCTGCGGCAGAACAGGGAATGACCGTAACGGCTGCCAGAGAACAAGCGGCACTGATCGGTATGACTCTTCGTGAACTGTTAGGCCTTGATGAGGCGCCAGTGAAGGAGGTAGTAATTACATATGTACCGAATGGGCCTCTCGTCGAGCCTGCGCAGGAAGAGGATCTACCTCCACAAATGACAAGTCTGCTGAAATGGTACAAGGGTTACATAAAAAATAAAAACGCCAAAGAATATATTTATGCGGAAGTTAGATATGAGCATCACTTCAAACATTACTATGTACAAATTCATCTGAGTGAATTGTTCCAGCTTTTCAATCTGCGCGAGCTCGACAAATCTATCATCAGTTGCTACGTTCTGTAAGTGATTTATTTCTACCCCATCTCGTTCATATTGCCTGCACTATATATATGTCCTAACTATATTGTTGTGTACGCTATTATATATGCAGAATGAAGATTAAGGAATGCGAAGTAAGGAACATCCATGATGTTGGGTTCATTGACCCACACATCGTTAATGGATATGTGTTAGAGCATCACCCCGCCGACATGGAGGAAGACCTGTGGCGGTTTCTTACAAAGCAGGAACTCAAAAGTGATATTCTATTTCCTTACCATTTTGGGTGAGTGTTTCTGTCTTGAGCACATTCTCTTTTGTTTACTCCATGCATGGTATGTGGCCGGCTAATCGATGAGTTATGCATGACTGTGCATGTATCGTGTCCGCAGGTTCCACTGGATTCTGCTAGTAATTAAATTTGACACCTCCACATGTCTCGTCCACGACTCTCTGACTCTGGATGCAAAGCTTTGGGGCAACATGAGAAGAATGCTGCAGAAGTAATTATTTTCATTCATTTGCGCTCTATATCGATCGGCCTATTTCGTTCATTTCCTAATATCAAGTAACTAATAACTCTCTTGTTCATTTAATTTTCTTTGCCTCGTAGGGTTTGGAGACGGTTCTCAGATGAAAGGGTCGGTGAATTCAAAAAAGAGCTACAATTCATGCGGTCAATGGCTAAGAATGGTGGCGATATTCAGCCAGCGGGGACCAATCTATGTGGATACTATGTCTGTGAGATGATCTGGAGATACACCTCTGAGCGGGTTCCATGTGATAACAATGAGAAGAGGAATAACCTCCGGAAGATGCTTAGTCCAGAAGCTCGCTTCCGACCACTTCAAGAGGAACTAGCTGGATGGTTCACGAGGGAAGTCATCGATCCTAAAGGAGAACACTATGTAGAGGACGTAGAACTTCATATGCATTAAATTATATATGGAAACTTGTTCAAAATTGTATATGGTCATCCGATGATATTGAATATATATTGTATATTCCTCTTGAATTCTTTTTTGTTCTAATTTCAAATTTGTTTGAAATTGTACATTCATATGCATGTATGTACTAGTACCGTAGAATATGTGAAACTCCTTCAAAATTAAAATAAAACACAAAAGAAATAAAATAATACAAATTAAAAAGAAACCAGGTTTAGGGAAGGGGGGCTAAAACCCTAAACCTGCGGCGGCCTTTAGTCGCGGTTGGCCAGAAGAACCGCGACTAAAGGTCCTCCGCCCCGACGGTCGCCTGGCGCCCACGTGGACGGGCCTTTAGTCGCGGTTCGTAAGCAACCGCGACTAAAGGGGGGGGGCCTTTAGTCCCGCATATTTAATCCCGGTTGCGCAACCGGTATTAATGGAGGTTGCGAACCGCGACTAATGGACCTTTTTCCACCAGTCATCGTTGAATATGTGGGAGCCATTATGGATCTCCAGATCCCGCTATTGGTTATCGGTCAGAGAGAGGTCTCAACCATGTCCGCATAGTTCGCGAACCGTAGGGTGACACACTTAAGGATTGATGTCGTTTAAGTAGATATCGAATATGGAATGGAGTTCGAAGTTTTGTTCGGAGTCTCGGATAGGATCCAGGACATCACGAGGAGTTCCGGAATGGTCCGGAGAATAAGATTCATATATACGAAGTTATTTTATAAGTTTAAAAATGATCCGGTGCATTTATGGAAGGTTCTAGAAGGTTCTAGAAAAGTCCGGAAGAAATCACACTACTAGGGAAAGGCTTACCACCGGCGAGTTGAAAAGGCTTACCGCCGGCACTTTCGGATTCGCCGGCGATCACCTCGCCGGTGGTAAGGGGTTACCCCCGGCGCTTTCGTATTTGCCGGCGGTAATATGAGATTACCCCTGGCACTTTCCCATACTCGCCGGCGGTAATAGGATACCACTAGCGCCTATCCTATTCGCCGGGGATAACATGGATTACCGCTGGCGAATCACGAATATGCCAGTGGTAAGTAAATCAGGAAACAAAAAAAAATAGGCAGGTATCAAACGTATGAATAGTACTTTAGATTTCATTCGAACACATGGAAACACAAATAGACACGTCAGCCATTCTGTATGTTCATTTTACAAACAAAAAATCGATATGTCCCCAACAGCTCCTCCGCCCACAGATCCATGGCCGTCCCAGCACCTCCTCAACCCACAGATCCATCACTGACCCCAGCAGCTCCTTCGCCCCCAGTCAGCACCGCCCTGATCTCCTCCGGCAAGCACCGCGGTAGATCATCCCATGATCTCGTTGACGATCGTCCCAGTATCTCGCACCCCCAGCTCCTCGCCTCCTTTGCCTGGCACCTCGCCGCCCCAAGACCAACAGCAGTAGCAACGCCTCCCTAGCAGCAGGAAATCTGTGTAAGCAACAAAACAACATCAGCGAGAATGAAACCACCAAGTTTGGATCGAAATTGCACTCCTCCACCAGAACAACGCTATACTAAATTTTTATTAAGCAAGTTCAGCTAACTGCATTTTTTTACAGTGTACACAAGCACTAAATTTATTGCAGTTACTCCAACACAAAGCAATAAAAAGATTGACACTAGCAAGCAATATTGTACCATTACCAATTTAACATTAGAGAATCAATGATTATATATCTCACAATCATATTCTTAGCAAATCGATCACAGGAAAGGGGTGGAAATTATATTTAGTGGCTTTCAAAATAATAGATGGAACTTAAAAACCAAGCACATCATACTCATGACACATTTCAATAACAACAAAACCTTGTTCCAGTTAAGTCACAGGGCAACCGTCAAGTTTTTTCAGCGTTCCATCAGACACTTAAAAGGTTGTCGTCATTTGAAGGTTAGGAGATGGGACCTGATGTACCAGCCACACCTAGCACTGACAGATGCAAAACCTTTTCTCAAAATACTAGATCAACCATATGATTTCACTACACCATAGTTTCGAATACCACAGAGAACCACACTATCATACAGTGCTTTAACGAATGAATATAATTCTATGTTATATCCGCATTTCCAGTAGCAGCTCATTACTTGAGAATGGTATAATTGTCGAACGAACCAATGCAGTTGTGTTATAAGAAAACTTCGAGTAATATAATTCCTTTAATAACAGTACAAACACAAATATAGCGCCAATGAAGTTGAACAATGGAAAACTAGATAAAAGAAGGCCATATATTGTAACATGTAACATGTAAGGTAAAAGAAGATCGCATGGTCGTAAATTTGTTGTCTTGACATGCTATCAGTAGCAATTAATTAATCAGAACATTGCTCACAGTTCCCAATTTAACAGAACTTGTGCAAGAATGCAAAACTTGTGCTGCTAGTAACAAAGGAGGAGATGGGTCTCACCAGCAGCCGGAGATACAATTCAATCACGCTTGGAGCTCGGCACTGCCCTTGGATACAACTCCCACCCCATGGCCACATAGCCTGCAGGTGATACAATTCAATCATTCAAACAAGGGGTGAAGCTAGAAGTAATACAAGTAACGTAAAACTGGTTAAGTATTCTGCAACATTTTCGGAGTACATACAATGCATGTGTTGTAGGCATTTAGCAAATTAAACTCAACCTCAAAAGAAGGAAATTAACCAAGTTTGAGCAATAAATGTAATGGTAACGAATCAAAGTGGTAATAGAACGAAGTGGGAGTGCTAGTGTTCACTATCTGCTATAAACATGTATACAAAGAAAAAATAGCTGCATGCTAGTAAGGAAGTAGCAGAAGAGAGTTCACCATATCGCCTTAGTAATTTCACTTGGTATGTTGTTCTCTGTTACTTCAAGAGAGTTCACCATTACTAAGGCGATATGTAGGTAAAATCTCTTGAAGTAACCAAGCATGGCGTGTGCCAAAAGCGATAAATGAAGTGATAACCAAGTTTAATGTTGCAGAAATTCTATAGTACATGAAGTTGATCAATTCAACACTTGAGCTAGCGACGGACTGAGGGGCATGCTTACATTTTTACAGATACAATGTGGTAAATTTGATGTCACCAAAGCCTTACTTCAGACCTGAACTTTGAATATGTAAAAAAATAACAAAGAGGGGTACTGATGTAGGATAAGGATATGCAGTTGAATGTTCAGGTTCAGTATGGGAGGCAGTTAGGCAAGAACTATGCTGCCTCATACCATACCTATCATGACAACAAAAGATTTTCTTGATTCCTAACCGACCCAGGTAATATCTGAACATCAAATTCTTCAAGGCATAGGAAGATGGTAAGTAGTGACAGCAGAAGTAGAAATCAACACGCGTACTACATACCGATGCAGAAGTAGAGGGCTCTCCCTGTGCTGAAGGCTCCATGCTCGGCCGATGGATCCGGTAGCCCCAGCTAGGCCTAACGCGGGGATTGAGAGGAGCACGAGCAATAATACAAGCAAGAAGAGGAAAAGAGTAAATTAGGAAAACAAGAAGAGAAGGGAGGTATCTCGATCGACTGACGGAGTCCAAATGAAGGGAATCGAAGCCGCGAATAGGTGGATCCAGGAGGAAGCGTCACGGCGGAGGTGGGGTGGGGTGGGGTGGCGGCGGGAGAGGAGAAATTCCGATTCTGCGGCGGGGGAGGGAAGAGAGCCGGCTGTCAGTTTCTGCGGCAAGCGGGGACGAGAACGAGGACGACTTGTCCCACTCAGACGGACACGCGGCGGACTTGCCGTCTCGAACCTGTAGCTCGCAACGGGCCGCCAAGGCTCTGGTGTGGAGCGGAGAGGGAGAGGGAGGTGGAGGTCCGAGCCGAGGCTCTGGTGTGGAGCGGAGAGGGAGAGGGAGGTGGAGGTCCGAGCCGAGGCGGGCGGCGAGGAGAGGGGAGGCGAGGGGGAGGCCAGCGGAGGGGCCTCGGCCAGGGCGACGCGGAGCCAGTAGGGGAGTCGCTCGGAGGGGAAGACGAAGCGGATGAGGGCGATGGCGGCCGGGGGCATGGCGGCGGCGAGGACGGCGGCGGCTAGGGCGGAGGCGTAGAGCGGGGCGGGGCTAGGGTTTTGGATTTGGCGTGGGACTGGATCGAGTGGGGGTTGGGGAGCAACCGACGGGCTGGACGCGTGCTAGGCAAAATGAAAAGGGTGGTCCACGGGGTTAGCCCCGGCGAAATCCATCTGGCACTGGCCACGATTGCCAGCGGTAGGGCCTATTACCGCCGGCACCTACGGTTCACAAACGCCGGCGGTAAGTGCGGGCTGGGTGGCCCATCCTGACACTCGTTATCCCTGGCATATTCGCTTCGTGTTCGCCGGCGGTAGAGCTCGCTACCACCGGCGCTTCTGGGCCAAATCGCCGGCGGTAAGGCCAGGCCCAATTGAAACCCCCTGGAAGGCATTACCGCTGGCATCTTTAAATCGTATTTGCCGGCGGTAAGGAGTGCGGCTATAAGCCTTTCCCTAGTAGTGTCACTATGGAAGGCGGAGTCCCGAAGGGACTCCACCAAGCATGGCCGGCCAACCCTAAGGGGGTGGAGTCCCAGGTGAACTCCACCAAGGTGGCCGGCCACCCCCCTCCAAGGAAAGGTGGGAATCCCACCTTGAGTGGGAATCCCACCTTGGGTAGGTTTCATATCACATGGAAGGTTTTGGTTTGGGGTCTTATTCGAAGACTTGTAGACCAACTCTTGGGGGTTCCACCTATAAAAAGAGTGACAAGGGGAGGGGGCCGGACACACCAAGCCCTAGTTGGTCGCACCCCTATAGTGGTCGGCGCCCCCCTCTTCCAAACCCTAGCCGCCCCTCCTCCACCACCTCTCCCGCATACGCTTAGCGAAGCTCCGCCGGAGATCTCCATCGACACCGTCACCACGCCGTCGTGCTGCCGAGATTCCAAGGAGGATCTACTAGTTCCGCTGCCCGCTGGAACGGGGAGAAGGACGTCGTCTTCATCAACACCGAACGTGTGACCGAGTGCGGAGGTGCTGCCCGATTGTGGCACCGTCAAGATCTTCTACGCGCTTTTGAAAGTGGCAAGTGATCATCTTCTGCAACAACGAGATCTAATCTCGTAGGCTTTGGAATTCTTCAAGGGTTAGTCTCGTTCATCCCCTCGTTGCTACCATATTCTAGATTGCATCTTGGGTTGTATTGCGTTCTCGCGGTAGGAAATTTTTTGTTTTCTATGCTACGAATCCCTACAATGTTAACCATGTGCGATGCATCTGCAATGGATATGGCTTATTCAGAGTAAGCGTGTGTGAAAATGGGTCCATTTGGGCCCAACAAACCCAACCCTACCTTCTTTTTCGATATATAAGGACCAACACGACCCTTGTCCGGACTCACTCCACGACAGCCGACTCCAGATTTAGGAAGACGCGGGACACACCTTGCTCCCCCGGAGTCACCCGGTCGGCGATGCGGAAGCTAGCTAGCTTCTTCTTCATTTGCGCAGGCCGAACCGCGCAGTCGAATGACGATAACTCCAGTCAAGCCGGTTCGTTCTCGCCGGCTTGTCCTCGCTAGATCGATCATCTACACACGACTCCTGCCTGAAGGTAGACCTTCTTTCTCATGCATTTATATTTATATAGACTACATATCTGATACGTAACACGATTAGCTATTAAAATATTGTGTTAGGATTCAGTTTTTTTTACTCGTTAGCGCAGTTAGCAAGGCTAGGTGTTTTGTGATCATGATGTGTAAGCTACCTTGATATATATGTTATGTTGTATATATGCTAGGATTAGATTGTTAGATCTATATGTTACATATTGTGTATGCATAAGAATTTTATTAGCTGGTTAGGGCCACTCTCATATTTCACTCCCAATTAGTAAGATCCCAAATCATTTTTACTTAAATAGTTTAATTCTAGCAATCATGTGTTTGGTATATTTATATTCTTACTCTAATGGTTTGTTTGTGCAGTATTTAATGATTGCGACGAGATATCAGGGTTGCCCACTACGAGAAGTTGTGCCTCGACTATGGGATATGCATGCCTCGACCCGTCACTATTGTGATGTTTCACTCCACTGTAAAAGAAACACGTTTTAGTTCAGAGTGTCTTATGCAATGTTTCCAAAATATCACACAGGTGATGACAATACCATTGAAGATTCCCAACAAAGGTTGAGCATTTGCAACAAAATCTTCTGATGGATGGACACAACGACGTAACTAAGAACTATTTCTATAGAACTCTCCTTTTGTAGCTACCAATTGAATATATGTCGAGATACATGCATACAATATCTGGTATATGAAATGTACAGTCAAATAAAAGTGAGTTTGGCTAATGTATTTGCATGCAATGTTGAATTATGGGCTACTGGATACAACTGAGTAATGATTGTTACAAACGGAAAACATCCGTGATTCTCGTAGAAAGCATATGGGTGGTTGAAACAAATGTGTGTCATCTGCGATAAATACATACAACTGTCTCAAACTTCATCCTATGCGATCTTACAAGTGTCTTATAGTCGGGTGTAAGAAAACATTTTGTGATGGCCCTTCCGCATCGAAAACGATTAGGGAAAGAAGACCGTGTGTGAAAGGAGGCTCTATCGCACACGTTTTATTCAACTATGCATCGCCCACCATTACATAGTAACGGTAAGGCCGGTTTACCGTGTGTGACTGACCATTTTAGCCGTGTATCAATCCATGTTATGTACTAGTCGGTGTAAACCGTGTTTTACCTGGAAAAAAAATGCATTTGCACAAGACACAATGACCATATCAAAATACAACTTGGCTACATTATTTCGAGATTGAATAACAAATATCAATTTGGAGAATATTACATCATAGAATGAAGAATATGTTCTGTCTTTCACCCAAAAGAAATAAAAAGAACACGAGTAATTACAAGAATCTCAACGCACCCGTTGATTAATCAATAAACCAACCAACCAAAACAACTATAAAATACTTTAAATCGTATAATGGGGTCACACCTGATACCTAGAAACCACAAGGAAATTAACACCTAGGCATGCCTGGAGGACGACGCATCATTTTAGATTGCAGAGCTTTGCCATCTTTCACGATGAATACAGTGTCCATTCCCCACTCCGAATGGCGCTCAAAGTGACAATGCATGAACCACACACCTATCAAACAAAGTAACCACAAAGTTACTAAACATTTCCATGTAACTCGCTTAAAAAATAAAGCAAGAATGTACTTAGAAACGGATTGCATTCCTAAAAGGGCTTTTATTTCAGAACGGATGTAATACTTGCCAAAAGCTAAAAATAACTCACCGGGATTTGCTGCTCGGAAGCGAATTGCAGCCCAACCAGCCTTCGGTACAGTAACGGTGTTCTGGAACGGTGGGTCAATCAAGTTATACGTGTCTGGGTCCGTGGTTTCGTTGAAGTTTCCGATCCCCCTCCCTACCACATAGAAGGCGAACCCGTGCAGGTGCATGGGGTGGTTCTCCGCGCCGAGGATGGCAGTGTCCTGAAACACCACCTCTACGACAGCGCCGTACTCCAGCACCTTCACCTTGGTGCCTCTCTTCGTGAACCAGCGTTCTGTGGGAAGGTTAGAGATATCGTCGGTGTAGTTGAAGACGAATGGCGGCTTGTCGGGGAAGTCCGCCTCATATACGCCCCGGACAACACCATAGTAGGCGTCGAGGATATCGATGGAGGGGAGGTGGAAGCTGATGTTGTTGAGGCTCGCCGCGAGGCGGTGGCGCTCTGGCCCCTCGCATGTTCCATTGCCCGTTTCACAGGGGAGCACATTGACGGCGAGGGTGATGAGCATGTGCTCGTCGACGTGCGTTGGCACGTCCACCGGGTGGCCCTTGCTGCCCAAGGACCGCAGCATTGCCGTGTACTCTAGCGATGCGTTGAGGTCGTTGATGGCCGGGAGGAGGATAGGGAAGTCTATCGTGCCAGCCCGTGCGTCTGCGTACTCCAAGATGGCTGTGGCGGTGCTGTTGTTGAATCCGATATTAGTGTTGGAAGCGAACGTCCGGGCCGCCATATAGTACCTGCCATTGGATGAACCGTTGGTGGCGCGGTCGGCCTCGAGGAGCGCGTCCACAGTCTGTCCCGGCGAGATGAAGATGTGATCGACGGTGAACGGCTTGGTGTAGCGGGCATCGGTGCCAACCACGGTGAGGCGATGCCCAGCGACGCCGAAGAAGAGATCGTTGGCGAGCCCCGCGTTGATGATCCGGAGCAAGTACGTCTTGCCGCTCTCCACGGGTGCCTTGAATGTACCCTTCCGTGAACATGGGAAGAGTTCTCCCGGCTGGCCGTTGATGGTGTTAGCATCTGAAATACTGACCTCGCCGCCAGTCCTCCTAGCCTCCTCAAGCAGCGAGTTGACGTCGGCATTCCACCACTCACCTGCGAATCGTAGTTAATTACTTGGGCTGCTTAGTACAACATGTTGCATGATAGTAAGTAAACCATAGATAAGTCGTCTAAGATCCATACTTAGGATGACAGGTATCTCCTTGTGCGGCTTCTTGAAGGGGAAGGTGGTGCCGAGCTTGGGGTGGATGACGATGGCGCCATGGATTGTGGTGCGGTCATAATCGCTGTGTGCATGCCACCAGAGCGTGCCTTCTTCCTCGGATAGAATGATCGTGTAGGTGAGGTTGGCGCCGGGCTGGATAGGACACTGCGTTATGTACTCCGGCCCGTCGTACCATGGGTTCCGAGGTTGGTCCACGCCATGCCTGCGCATGCATGCCATTGGAACGTTATTTGATCGGCAAATAGCTAGGTGAGAAGTAGTTCATTGGTATGTCTACACAGCGGTACCGCATGCATCACTTTGACGCATAGGTGAGGGGTTTTAATCTTCTTTTCGAAAAAAAATCAGAGCATGGTGCAGATCATCAAACTTACCAGTGGATTGTAATGTTTTTATTTCCTTGGTTGTAGACGTTGACGACGACTACATCGCCCTTGCGCGCGAAGATGGTGGGGCCGGGGAACTGGCCGTTCACGGTTAGGATGGTCTTCTCGTGGCAGAGCCTCGTGTAGTTAGCCTCCTTAATCTGCAGAATATTACACCATGTATATATACGTATGTCGATCATTAGATTTCATGATTTGGTATAAGCATATAAGTTTGAAAATAAATAAGCATGAAAGAATTCGCGAAAATATCCACACACACACAAAAATAGGGAACGTTGCATTGACTTACGAAGAAATCGTAGTGGTGATTCTTGGCGCCCTCAGCGGGGCCAACAACTGCAGCTCCAAGTGTTAGCACCACGCCAAGTAACCAAATCACCACGCTCATCGTCGCAAGACCTCGTCACAAGTCACACGCTATCGAGTGTGATCAAGTGTTCGGGATCAAGCAGAGCTGCGTGTGCTAGCTGCTGTTCGGACAAACTTGAAATGCGATTGGTGTCTGTGTGTGTGTGTGATGGCCATTTGGAGGCAGCTGCACGAGGTACTTATAGGAGTGAGAAAGAGTTCGATCGAGCACCGAGAGCTAGCTAGCTTTCAAGCCGGTCCACGACCAGGGTGCACATGCATGGATGCATGCATGGTGTTTGACCTTTGAGCTGGTCGAGTCTTCCTGTCTTCTCCAAACTGGATTTGCCGACCCGAGTCAGCCGCGCCGCGACGTGGAATGCATTGTTAGGGTGCTCGCCGTTGATTTATTATTCTGGTGGCTTTGTTGCTGCGACCCACCACGTCTAACAGTTCCCGGAAACCCACGACCTACATAGAACTGGTCAAGTTAATTCATTCATTCTAATAGGCGAGGTTAGGTTGGCTTACATATATATAATTCATTCTAATAGTCGAGGTTAGGTAGGAAACTACAGAATTCCTGTAGTGTATTATAGTTCATATGTATCAACTGAATTGGATTTCCCGTGGCATTACTATATATCGGCTCTTTCAAAGGCCCCCAATAACACATGAAAAGTTTTTGTCCGTGTGATACGGAACAACGGGTGATGTTCAATAATTTCAACCATATGCGCCTGGGCCGCTGCAGTTTTCGGAACGAGAATAACGTACATGGAAATGCTTTTGAGAGCATAACAGAAAATTCGCACACCGTGTGTAAACTTTTCGTGACATTTCCTTCAATGAGTCTGTCTCGTTTCTTCTACTCATCTCAAATGCTGATGAATTAAAAGTCGTGTATATTGTCTCCTGATATTCCGTCAACGGTCTACCTTCTTCGCCTTCCTCCCGTGCCACATAAGCGTCTCCTACGACTCGGATTCCTCGGCCGCGCTACATATCCGGCTACAGAGGAGGAACATACCCTCCCGACGACTAACCACCCAGCCAGCTACTCCCCCTTGTACTCTGGTTGGTTCTCCGCCGATGATGAAGACGCAAGAAATTTGGAGGTCGACTGGTAGCTCTAAATTATGTGATTTGTAGCTATGATTTTTCCCCGGGTTTCCATTTGTTTTCGCTGGTTTTGATCTTTGACTAACGATAATAGTGCGAAACAAAGAGACATTTTGCTTTAACGAGGCTTTCAGGTGTTTGACCGATTTGGCATTTTCACCCGAGCCTCCAGAGAACTTAACGACCAGGGATATGTGTGCATCCTGCCCTTAGCAATGCCCGTATGGGACGCTACCGCCTCCATGTCATTATAAAGGAGCAACTTCCGTGAAGGGACACACAATGAAATCAGATCACAGCTGTAACATCCCAAGTTTCAACAATAATAATCAAGAAAGAAAATTTCCCAAACTCAAAATTTGCAACAAACAAAAACTTTTTCTATGCATATAGTGCCACATATAGTTTCATGCATATGAGTGATTTTCTTTTGTGCAATTGCCATGATGAGTGTTAGTATGTTGATCTCTTGCTACTAAACCCTAAACAAGGATCACCTAACCCTAATTTAAGAAGAATAGAAGAAATAGAGAAAAAACCCATTTCTCACTCACATACAACTTAGGCCAAATTGCAAATCTTCAACAAAGACCACCATTGCTTGATCTCTTGCTTGTAGAATGTTTATATATGATAAACAAACACAATTTTATCAAAGAAACAAGAATTAAACCAAAGCAAATCTCAAAACATACATACATGTGATAATGGTCAAAAGTGACATTTATAAAATGTTCCCTACTTTTCCCCCTGGTTTTCTCTTTTCTCAAACTAAACTTGGTCAACCAGTGCCATGTCATCCAAGACCTTGTAAAGGTGAACAACTTTCATGTTGACCACCATTGCTAATGTTGACCAGGTTGACCAGTAGTGATTTGACAAGTGGTGATGTTGAAACAAAGTGAAGATAACCTCAAATTTGAAACTTTTCATTTCAACTCCAAAATGGATACCACCACCACCATTCTAACACAATATTTATATAAATGAGATGTACCAAAAAGAAATCCAAAATTCAACCAAAAGTTTCTTGCGGGCATTGTGCCGAACACCTTGCAGGCTCTGTTCCAGATTTGTGTTGCACCCTATTACATGATGGTTTCTTGCCTAAACCCACTTTAATTCGTGATGATCAGCTCCCTCTGCATCCCCTGCATCGAGCCTAGCCTTTGCCCTGGTCGTTTAAAGTGGAAAAGAGAGGAGAGAAGCACCAACCCGTACCATGCTGGCCACCTTTGGCATCTCTCTCTCTGGCCTCCATCTCAACCCATCTCCTTGTCCTGGAGCATCTCTGCAGCTCAAGGAACCTCACCATACACCGCCCTAGCTTGCCAAGCCACGGCATTGGCCAGAACGCGAGCGTCCAAAACCCTGCCAGTACATGCCCGTGCACGCGGTGACCGCGCTCTGGACGCGCCAGGACGCCATGCGATCGAGCGCCCTACTCCACCCCTGCAAAGACTACGCCTGCGTCGAGCATCGCCTCGCCACCCTCTACACGCTAGACAAGCTCCTTAGCCTGCCCCTGCACCGTCGCCGTCGTCCTCGTCGGAATCATCCCGTACGCCCTGCCGCACTCCATTCAAGCTATCGGTCGACCCCGTCACCCTTTTCTCTGCGCCGCTGCAAGTTGAGCATCACCAGGACGATGCCTATCCCTAGCCGTCCTCGCCTTGCCCCTTCGATCACTGGAGGCGCCACGCCATGGACGCTCCTCCACAGCACCCGTCGCCCACCTCCCTCCGCTATAAATAGAGGAGCTCAGCGCTCCAACTCTTCACACCATCTGCTCCCCCCTCATCACTGGCCCTTCTCCACTCATCAATTTCACACCACCTCGCCGGAGCAGCCCCAATCGAGAGCTCGAAGCCGCCGGAGGTCACGGAACCTCTGCATCGACTGGAGCCTCGCCGAGCTCCGCCGCTACACCAGAGGCTTCCTCATCTACTTCCACTTCACCGAGCAGCCTGCCCTCCCTCTCCGACGGCCTGGTACTCCCTCCGACCCCCTGGTCACGCCGCCAGTGCGTCGGGATCTCGTCGGAGACGACGACGATCACCGACCGCTCGATCTTGTTCTAATCCTACGGTCTAAATCTTGCGTACCGTTTCGCTCCGTTACGAGCCACTGACGGGTGGCCCCCAACTCGTCAGGGCGGCCCAAGTGCACCCGTTGCTTGTTGGGCTGCGCTGTGTAGTTTAAATCCATTTCGGCCCATCTGCGTTTCCCGCCTAGCCCACCAATTTCAAATATGGATTTGTTATTTATTCAAATGTCCTGCATATGACTTAGTAAATTTTGAATAGTTTGAAATTTACCAATCCAAATCTAGCAAACTTTATACCGTTGAAAAGCCAATGAAATTATCTATCTAATGCCACTGGTCCCATCTCCAATTTCAAAGTAGAACTAAACTGATAAAAATAACAAGACAGGGACTTTTGCAAATTGAAACTTTATTTAAAATTCAACCATAATAGCTTTTGAATTTATTCCAACTCTAATAAATCACAATTGATGTCCTCTAATTGATTACGCAATAATATAGACAGGTTGTTTGTATGATCATGGACTAGATCAAAATAGTGGCTATGTAGCCATTACTAGTGCATGTAAATCTTGAAATTTAAACTCTATAAATAGTATGAGAGCTACTCTCTCATTTAAGTCTTGATCCTAAGTAATATAACCAGAGGAAATGACCTTAGACTAATGAACCTCTGATTTTATTACTTAGAGATTTTAAATCATTTAAGTGTTAGTCTTAAATTGTGTGAAGTGTAGCACTTCAATTAAATTATACTCCCATATAATAGATATGGAATGTTGACCTTGGTCAACTTATATTTCATACCTGATTATTATTTGAGGAGATTAAATATTAATAAGATTTAATGAGAGGAAATTATTTTCTCTAAAGATCTAAATAGCAAATTAAAGAAATAAGAATAATGAGAGGAAATTATTTTTCTCTTAAATAAGAACCAACCAAGTAATCCACCATGCCATGAATGATATGATGCTAGGATTAGTGTGTGAATCTTTGGTGTGTTTTAGTTTAGTATGTGAGTTTGGTTTGGTGTTTATACCTCGTATTCGTATATAGACGCTAGTACCGAGGAGTATCAAGAGGAGGAAGCCTACTCCCATGAAGAAGAGGAGAACTTTGACAACTACCCTGCTCAAGGCAAGCTAACCCTTGCTAAACACCAAGTGCATAGCTC
Organism: Lolium perenne; assembly: GCF_019359855.2. Lineage (NCBI taxonomy): Eukaryota > Viridiplantae > Streptophyta > Magnoliopsida > Poales > Poaceae > Lolium > Lolium perenne. Next base: position 37,555,157 of record NC_067249.2, on the reverse strand, counting down.
TACAATAGCAAGGCACCCTCACACTTTATTTTATGTCTTACCTATCCCATGTTTTTACCTTACATTTACTTTTGCTCATTTATTTCAAAGTACTTTTTGATTTATGATTCACTTGGTCTAGAGTAGAACAATATTTAAAGTTAGCTTAGAACAAATCAAAGCTAGATAGCACCCCTCATGAAATAGTTGCTAGTGCTAATCAAATAAAATTGACTACTCTAGATGGGAACATGGTGAAGTGAAATGACTTTGAAAGAATGTGAAGTTGAAGGTGACATGGTTGACTTAGTGAATTTAAATGAAAACTGATGATTGGGTTTGAATGCGATACCCTTCCAATTATACAAGTACCCCCACAATACCTGATTATGGGTAGGGCTTAACCAGAAACTTGTGTATTTTAGTATGTGTTCCCTCTAAACAAGCATCATAGGGGTTACGCCGAAGCCCTGTGTAGTTCCCGGGTTAACAGTTGGTTTTCACCGGGAGGCCAAGCTCATGGGGAGAGGTGCCTATACTAACATATATAAGTGAAAGGTTATGGTTGATGATCCGCGTACTGAGTTACGATGATTCGGGGTTATCCTCAACGGATGTAATCAAAAGTTGTGGCACAAGAGTACAACCTCTGCAGAGTGTTAAACCTATTCGAATAGCCGTGTCCACGGTTACGGACGATTGGAAAGGCCATACTATCTCCGTTATCAAATTTTGATCTTAAAAAGGAATGGTGAATTTGAAAGGTGATGTGGACTTGAATCACAATGATTTGTGGGAATGACACTAATGTTCCCACTTGAGTTAGTCTAGCAACTGATAAGGCTTACTAAATGTTTATCAAATTAAAACTTGGCTTTATGCAAATAAACCTAGAGCTTAGCACCCCTTACTACACTCAATACGTAATTACTTTAGTATTAGTTTGCGAGTACTTTAAATGTACTCATGGCTTTGCCCTGGATATTCAAATGCCAGACTTTGAAGGAGAGCAACAGTATCAGGATGACAGACAGCAGGACGTCTACGATAACTAGGACCGTCTTCTAACGTCAAGCGTTGCCTGTGCAATAGATAGTCCACTACCACTTCGCTTCCGCTACTATTTGTGTTGTTGAACAATATATTTGTGTAATATTGGATCATGTGATCTATGGTTGTAAGACAAGTATGTGTTGTAATAAATGATGACTCTATGCTACTTACTATTATGCCTCGCAAAAATATTATTCCTGGGATTGCGATGTGCGGCATAATAGGCATCTGGACTTAAAAATCCGGGTGTTGACAAGTTGGTATCAGAGCCATTGTTTGACCTTAGGAGACCCTAGTTAGAATGGACGTTCAAAAACTTAGTTTCAAATTCAAGGAATTGACTAGTTATGAAAACTTTATTTGCCCCCTTATCTTTGAAGAATCTTTTGCAAACTTTGAATTCATGCTCTTTCTTATAAGTTAATTAAAAATTGGAACACTTGCACTTCTCTAACTTACTCATCTAATTCCTCTACAGAAGGAGCCCATCATCCCAGCGGAGCCTTTCCTCCAGACTGAGTTCTACCAGCTGGGGAATGGTGGCGAGATCATTTTTGAGAGGGACCTCTTCGCCCTTTCGGAATTCCTCGGACGCCCACCCCCGGAAGTCTTCGGTGGACAGGTGAATGACCAGCCCGGTGGTTAGCTCCAATGGGTCATCATGGTTGACCTCCGCAGAAGGTTCACGCTTCCCATGAGCCAGAGGATCCAGTTCTCCTTCCGGGAGAACAACTGGGCGGACGGTCTCGCCCGTGGACTACAGGAGGGGCTCGCACGTCTGTGCGGGCAGAATGCCATGGACCTCGAGGGGAATCGCTTTGCTCACTGTGCAAGGCACAACTCTCTTGGGGTGCCCATGAACCTGCCGTCGCACCCTCAACTGCGCCACCATGTGGATCATCTCGACTTTATGTTGAATGAGAGCCGCATCGACTTGGACAACTCCCGCGAGTATGCCAACCACACCCACCTTCAGCTGGCGCAGCAGGCGGAGACCATCAAGGTCATCGCCGGGGAGCGTCGGGCTCTCCGCCGCCTCAACCTGAAGAAGGACTACTCCATCAACCGCCTCAAGGCCAGGATCGCCACACTGAAGGCGACCATCGAGACCCAAGCGGAGCAGATCCACGAACTGGAGGGCGAAGGTGAGGGGGAGAACATCCAGGGGGACGGCTACTCCTACGTGAGCAACGACGACGACTACGAGGAAGACGACGACCTGGAGTTCCACCCCTACGAGGATGGCCACGAGCACCTTGCAGCCGGGATAGACAACGTTTACCCGATCAACGTCGATGGAGAGTAGTCCCGTCTGAGCACTTGCGTCCCGTGATATGTATCGGTCCTTTGTATCCGCCCCATGTATCGTAGTTTGTTGAAAGGGTTCTTCAAACCCTCCGGATTGTTGGCTTGTAATAATTGCTACCTCTATGACTATGTTTGTGTGTGTAATATTATTATTATTTTATGAACCAAGTTTTAAATTGTGTGATTTTTATCCCAAAATGAGCCATAGAAATTTCCCTCTCGTCTCATGATCCATATCCCTGTTCAGATGGCACCCCCAACCCGCAACATGACTCAGGAGGCAATGATGCAGATGTTGCAACAGATGTTGGCTGATAGAGAAGTTGAGAGAGCTGAACGGCAAGCCAACTTAGCTGCACTCCAACAGATTGCTCAGGGAAATCAAGGCCATGGAAACCACGACCACCCAGGGTCGAAGCTGAAGAACTTCCAGAACACCAACCCACCGGTGTTTAGCAAGACAGAGGAACCCCTCGATGCTGATGATTGGCTCCAAACCATGGAGAACAATCTTGAGGTTGCCGGAGTTGAGGACAACGAGAAGGTGTTGTTCGCCACTCATTATCTGGCAGGACCTGCACGTGCCTGGTGGACAAGTGCCCGCACATTGAATGCGGGGCAAATGATGACTTGGGAAGATTTCAAACTCAAGTTTAGCAAGTATCATGTGCCCCCGGGCCTGATCAAGAAGATGAGGGACGAGTTCAGGGAACTGAAGCAAGGCCGAATGTCCGTGGTGGAATACCGTGACAAGTTTCTAACACTGTCAAGGTACGCCCCGGATGAGACCGACACCACCGAGAAGAGGAAGGAGAGGTTTCTGAATGGACTGCATGATGAGATGCAGACTGTGCTGATCAACATCCCCTTTGCTGACCTGGAAGCCCTCGTTGACTCCGCCATCCAGATGGAGGGGAAGATACACCAAGCCAATGAGAACCGCAAGCGCCGCATGATGAATCAGAGTGGGCCCAGCAATACCCACAAGTATCGCCCCAGCTCAAGTGGAGGGTTCGCCCCAAGAAACAACAAGCCCCCGATGCAGAATCCACGTCCAAGTTATCAGAACCGGGGTGGAGGAAACCCCAGGCCAGGAGGCCACAACAACTACAACAACAACAACAACTTCAACCGCGCTCCGCCCCGCGCCCCCAACAACAACTCCAACACCGCTCCAAGGACTGGGAGCAATGCTGTTCCCATCACCCCCAAGTACAAGTACACCTACAACTGTTACGAGTGCGGAGTGGCAGGGCATTTCTCCTACGAGTGCCCCAAGAAGCTCGCCAAGACTGCCGCCCACACCTCTGGCCCTGCTCAGCAGCAACGCCGTGTCACCAACAACAAGAAGTTCGCCCCCAACAACCCGAACAACCGCAATGGCCGCCTCTATCACATGAGTGCGGAAGAAGCTCAGGAAGCCCCAGATATTGTGCTGGTATGTTCTCTGTTAACTCAATACCTGCAAGAGTGTTGTTTGATTCTGGAGCATCGCATTCGTTTTTTACCGAAGATTTTGCATGCACTAGTAAGATTCAACCCATCAGTTTGAAGCATGTCATGATAGTTCAAATACCTGGGTCAACAACTAAAGCTAGAAAAATTTGCAAAGATGTGCCTATCAGAATCCAAGAAATAGAATTTTATGCAAATTTGATTGTTCTGGGAGCCAAAGGTTTGGAAGTAGTCCTGGGTATGGACTGGATGGCGAAACATCATGGACTGATTGATTGTGCCAAGAAGGCCATCACCATGACTAGTAGCACCGGAATAATAGTCGAGCACATATCTGAAAGGATGCCCAGAAAGTTTACATGCAACCAAAGTCTAGCCAAACCCACTTTGGATCAGATCAGGGTCGTTTGTCGATACCCTGATGTGTTTCCTGATGATCTACCCGGTATGCCCCAAGATCGGGATATCGAGTTTATCATCGAGTTAATCCCTGGAACCGGACCTATAGCCCAGAGAGCCTATAGTATGAACCCGGCAGAGTTAGTGGAACTGAAGAAGCAACTGGATGATATGCTATTCAAAGGTCTGATTCGACCAAGTGCGTCGCCTTGGAGATTGATACGCGTACATCACGTGTCCGTTGGGAACCCCAAGAGGAAGGTGTGATGCGTACAGCGGCAAGTTTTCCCTCAGTAAGAAACCAAGGTTTATCGAACCAGTAGGAGCCAAGAAGCACGTTGAAGGTTGATGGTGGCGAGATGTAGTGCGGCGCAACACCAGGGATTCCAGTGCCAACGTGGAACCTGCACAACACAACCAAAGTACTTTGCCCCAACGAAACAGTGAGGTTGTCAATCTCATCGGCTTGCTGTAACAAAGGATTAGATGTATAGTGTGGATGATGATTGTTTGCAGAAAACAGTAGAACAAGTATTGCAGTAGATTGTATTCGATTAAAAGAATGGACCGGGGTCCACAGTTCACTAGAGGTGTCTCTCCCATAAGATAAATAGCATGTTGGGTGAACAAATTACAGTTGGGCAATTGACAAATAAAGAGGGCATGACCATGCACATACATGATATGATGAGTATTGTGAGATTTAATTGGGCATTACGACAAAGTACATAGACCGCTATCCAGCATGCATCTATGCCTAAAAAGTCCACCTTCAGTTTATCATCCGAACCCCTTCCAGTATTAAGTTGCAAACAACAGACAATTGCATTAAGTATGGTGCGTAATGTAATCAACAACTACATCCTCGGACATAGCATCGATGTTTTATCCCTAGTGGCAACAACACATCCACAACCTTAGAACTTTCTGTCACTGTCCCAGATTTAATGGAGGCATGAACCCACTATCGAGCATAAATACTCCCTCTTGGAGTTATGATACGTCTCCGACGTATCGATAATTTCTTGTGTTCCATGCCACATTATTGATGATATCTACATGTTTTATGCACACTTTATGTCATATTCGTGCATTTTCTGGAACTAACCTATTAACAAGATGCCGAAGTGCCAGTTGCTGTTTTCTGCTGTTTTTGGTTTCAGAAATCCTAGTAACGAAATATTCTCGGAATTGGACGAAATCAACGCCTAGGGTCCTATTTTGCCACGAAGCTTCCAGAAGACCGAAGAGGAGACGAAGTGGGGCCACGAGGCAGCCAAACCCTAGGGCGGCGCGGCCCCTGCCCTGGCCGCGCGGCCCTATGGTGTGGGCCCCTCGTGTGGCCCCCTGACCTGCCCTTCCGCCTACTTAAAGCCTCCGTCGCGAAACCCCCAGTACCGAGAGCCACGATACGGAAAACCTTCCAGAGACGCCGCCGCCGCCAATCCCATCTCGGGGGATTCAGGAGATCGCCTCCGGCACCCTGCCGGAGAGGGGAGTCATCTCCCGGAGGACTCTACGCCGCCATGGTCGCCTCCGGAGTGATGTGTGAGTAGTCTACCCCTGGACTATGGGTCCATAGCAGTAGCTAGATGGTTGTCTTCTCCCCATTGTGCTTAATTGTTGGATCTTGTGAGCTGCCTAACATGATCAAGATCATCTATCTGTAATTCTATATGTTGCGTTTGTTGGGATCCGATGAATAGAGAATACTTGTTATGTTGATTATCAAAGTTATGTCTATGTGTTGTTTATGATCTTGCATGCTCTCCGTTACTAGTAGATGCTCTGGCCAAGTAGATGCTTGTAACTCCAAGAGGGAGTATTTATGCTCGATAGTGGGTTCATGTCTCCGTGAATCTGGGGAAGTGACAGAAATCTCTAAGATTATGGATGTGCTGTTGCCACTAGGGATAAAACATTGGTGCTATGTTCGAGGACGTAGTTACTGATTACATTACGCGCAATACTTAATGCAATTGTCTGTTGTTAGCAACTTAATACTGGAGGGGGTTCGGATGATAATCTGAAGGTGGACTTTTTAGGCATAGATGCATGCTGGATAGCGGTCTATGTACTTTGTCGTAATGCCCAGTTAAATCTCACAATACTCACCATAATATGTATGTGCATGGTCATGCCCTCTTTATTTGTCAATTGCCCAACTGTAATTTGTTCACCCAACATGCTGTTTATCTTATGGGAGAGACACCTCTAGTGAACTGTGGACCCCGGTCCAATTCTCTATACTGAAATACAATCTACTACAATACTGTTCTACTGTTTTCTGCAAACAATCATCATCCACACTATACATCTAATCCTTTGTTACAGCAAGCCGGTGAGATTGACAACCTCGCTGTTTCGTTGGGGCAAAGTACTTTGGTTGTGTTGTGCAGGTTCCACGTTGGCGCCGGAATCCCTGGTGTTGCGCCGCACTACATCCCGCCGCCATCAACCTTCAACGTGCTTCTTGGCTCCTACTGGTTCGATAAACCTTGGTTTCATACTGAGGGAAAACTTGCCGCTGTACGCATCACACCTTCCTCTTGGGGTTCCCAACGGACGCGTGTTGTACGCGTATCAAGCTCTTTTTCTGGCGCCGTTGCCGGGGAGATCAAGACACGCTGCAAGGGGAGTCTCCACTTCCCAATCTCTTTACTTTGTTTTTGTCTTGCTTAGTTTTATTTACTACTTTGTTTGCTGCACTAAATCAAAACACAAAAAAATTAGTTGCTAGTTTTACTTTATTTGCTATCTTGTTTGCTATATCAAAAACACAAAAAAAAAATTAGTTACTTGCATTTACTTTATCTAGTTTGCTTTATTTACTACTGCTAAAATGGCTACCCCTGAAAATACTAAGTTGTGTGACTTCACAACCACAAATAATAATGATTTCTTATGCACACCTATTGCTCCACCTGCTACTACAGCAGAATTCTTTGAAATTAAACCTGCTTTACTAAATCTTGTTATGCGAGAGCAATTTTCTGGTGTTAGTTCTGATGATGCTGCTGCCCATCTTAATAATTTTGTTGAACTATGTGAAATGCAAAAGTATAAGGATGTAGATGGTGACATTATAAAATTAAAATTGTTCCCTTTCTCATTAAGAGGAAGAGCTAAAGATTGGTTGCTATCCCTGCCTAAGAATAGTATTGATTCATGGACTAAATGCAAGGATGCTTTTATTGGTAGATATTATCCCCCTGCTAAAATTATATCTTTGAGGAGTAGCATAATGAATTTTAAACAATTAGATACTGAACATGTTGCACAAGCATGGGAAAGAATGAAATCTTTGGTTAAAAATTGCCCAACACATGGACTGACTACTTGGATGATCATCCAAACCTTCTATGCAGGACTAAATTTTTCTTCGCGGAATTTATTGGATTCAGCTGCTAGAGGTACCTTTATGTCCATCACTCTTGGCGAAGCAACAAAGCTTCTTGATAATATGATGATCAACTACTCTGAATGGCACACGGAAAGAGCTCCACAAGGTAAGAAGGTAAATTCTGTCGAAGAAACCTCTTCCTTGAGTGATAAGATTGATGCTATTATGTCTATGCTTGTGAATGATAGGACTAATGTTGATCCTAATAATGTTCCGTTAGCTTCATTGGTTGCCCAAGAAGAACATGTTGATGTAAACTTCATTAAAAATAATAATTTCAACAACAATGCTTATCGGAACAATTCTAGTAATAACTATAGGCCATATCCTTATAATAATGGTAACGGTTATGCTAATTATTATGGGAATTCTTACAATAATAATAGGAACACACCCCCTGGACTTGAAGCCATGCTTAAAGAATTTATTAGTACACAAACTGCTTTTAACAAATCTGTTGAAGAAAAGCTTGGGAAAATTGATATACTTGCTTCTAAAGTCGATAGTCTTGCTGTTGATGTAGATCTTTTGAAATCGAAAGTTATGCCTAATAGGGATATTGAAAATAAAATTGTTACTACAGAAAATGCCATCCAAGTTAGAATTAATGAGAATATAATATTAATGGCTGAACTGCGTGCTAGGTGGGATAGAGAAGAAAATGAAAAACTAGCTAAAGAGAAGAATGTAGCTAAAGTTTGGACTATTACCACGACTAGTAATGCTAATGCTACACATGTTGCTGCACCTCCTACTATTAATAATAAAAGAATTGGTGTTAGCAATGTTTCCACTTCTAATGCAAAGCGCGAGAAACTGCCTGAAACTGCTAAAACTGCTGAAACTGCCTGTGATAAAGCTGCTGAAATTTTTTCCAACATTGGGGATGATGATCCCATTGCTTTAGATTATAATGGTTTGAATTTTTATGATTGCCACATCTCTAAAGTTATAAATTTCTTGCAAAAACTTGCTAAAAGTCCTAATGCTAGTGCTATAAATTTGGCGTTCACGCAACATATTACAAATGCTCTCATAAAAGCTAGAGAAGAGAAACTAGAGCGCGAAGCCTCTATTCCTAGAAAGCTAGAGGATGGTTGGGAGCCCATCATTAAGATGAAGGTTAAAGATTTTGATTGTAATGCTTTATGTGATCTTGGTGCAAGTATTTCTGTTATGCCTAAGAAAATTTATAATATGCTTGACTTGCCACCGCTGAAAAATTGTTATTTGGATGTTAATCTTGCTGATCATTCTACAAAGAAACCTTTGGGGAAAATTGATAATGTTCGCATTACCGTTAAAAATAACATTGTCCCCGTTGATTTTGTTGTCTTGGATATTGAATGCAATGCATCTTGTCCCATTATATTGGGAAGACCTTTTCTTCGAACTGTTGGTGCTATCATTGATATGAAGGAAGGTAATATAAAATATCAATTTCCTCTCAAGAAAGGTATGGAACACTTCCCTAGAAAGAGAATGAAGTTACCTTTTGATTCTATTATTAGAACAAATTATGATGTTGACACTTCGTCTCTTGATAATACTTGATACACACTTTCTGCGCCTAGCTGAAAGGCGTTAAAGAAAAGGGCTTATGGGAGACAACCCATGGTTTTTACTACAGTACTTTGTTTTTATTTTGTGTCTTGGAAGTTGTTTACTACTGTAGCAACCTCTCCTTATCTTAGTTTAGTGTTTTGTTGTGCCAAGTAAAGTCGTTGATAGTAAAGTTCATACTAGATTTGGATTACTGCGCAGAAACAAGATTTCTTTGCTGTCACGAATCTGGGCTGTTTTCTCTGTAGGTAACTCAGAAAATTATGCCAATTTATGTGAGTGATCCTCAGATATGTATGCAACTTTCATTCAATTTGAGCATTTTCATTTGAGCAAGTCTGGTGCCTCGATAAAATTCTTCAATACGAACTGTTCTGTTTTGACAGATTCTGCCTTTTATTTCGCATTGCCTCTTTTGCTAGGTTGGATGAATCTCTTTGATCCATTAATGTCCAGTAGCTTTATGCAATGTCCAGAAGTGTTAAGAATGATTATGTCACCTCTGAACATGTTAATTTTTATTGTCCACTAACTCTCTAATGAGTTGTTCTAAGTTTTGTGTGGAGGAAGTTTTCAAGGATCAAGAGAGGAGTATGATGCAATATGATTAAGGAGAGTGAAAGCTCTAAGCTTGGGGATACCCCGGTGGTTCACCCCTGCATATATCAAGAAGACTCAAGCGTCTAAGCTTGGGTATGCCCAAGGCATCCCCTTCTTCATCGACAACATTATCAGGTTCCTCCCCTGAAACTATATTTTTATTCCATCACATCTTATGTGCTTTTCTTGGAGCGTCGGTTTGTTTCTGTTTTTGTTTTGTTTGAATAAAATGGATCCTAGCATTCATTGTATGGGAGAGAGACACGCTCCGCTGTAGCATATGGACAAGTATGTCCTTAGTTTCTACTCATAGTATTCATGGCGAAGTTTCTTCTTCGTTAAATTGTTATATGGTTGGAATTGGAAAATGATACATGTAGTAAATTGCTATAATGTCTTGGATAATGTGATACTTGGCAATTGTTGTGCTCATGTTTAAGCTCTTGCATCATATACTTTGCACCCATTAATGAAGAAATACATAGAGCATGCTAAAATTTGGTTTGCATATTTGGTCTCTCTAAGGTCTAGATAATTTCTAGTATTGAGTTTGAACAACAAGGAAGACGGTGTAGAGTCTTATAATGTTTTCAATATGTCTTTTATGTGAGTTTTGCTGCACCGGTTCATCCTTGTGTTTGTTTGAAATAGCCTTGCTAGCCTAAACCTTGTATCGAGAGGGAATACTTCTCATGCATCCAAAATCCTTGAGCCAACCACTATGCCATTTGTGTCCACCATACCTACCTACTACATGGTATTTCTCCGCCATTCCAAAGTAAATTGCTTGAGTGCTACCTTTAAAATTCCATCATTCACCTTTGCAATATATAGCTCATGGGACAAATAGCTTAAAAACTATTGTGGTATTGAATATGTACTTATGCACTTTATCTCTTATTAAGTTGCTTGTTGTGCGATAACCATGTTTCTGGGGACGCCATCAACTATTCTTTGTTGAATGTCATGTGAGTTGCTATGCATGTTCGTCTTGTCTGAAGTAAGAGAGATCTACCACCTTATGGTTAAGCATGCATATTGTTAGAGAAGAACATTGGGCCGCTAACTAAAGCCATGATCCATGGTGGAAGTTTCAGTTTTGGACAATATCCTCAATCTCATATGAGAAAATTAATTGTTGCCACATGCTTATGCATAAAAGAGGAGTCCATTATATGTTGTCTATGTTGTCCCGGTATGGATGTCTAAGTTGAGAATAATCAATAGCGAGAAATCCAATGCGAGCTTTCTCCTTAGACCTTTGTACAGGCGGCATGGAGGTACCCCATTGTGACACTTGGTTAAAACATGTGCATTGCGATGATCCGGTAGTCCAAGCTAATTAGGACAAGGTGCGAGCACTATTAGTATACTATGCATGAGGCTTGCAACTTGTAAGATATAATTTACATGATACATATGTTTTATTACTACCGTTGACAAAATTGTTTCATGTTTTCAAAATCAAAGCTCTAGCACAAATATAGCAATCGATGCTTTTCCTCTATGGAGGACCATTCTTTTACTTTTATTGTTGAGTCAGTTCACCTATTTCTCTCCACCTCAAGAAGCAAACACTTGTGTGAACTGTGCATTGATTCCTACATACTTGCATATTGCACTTATTATATTACTCTATGATGACAATATCCATGAGATATACATGTTACAAGTTGAAAGCAACCGCTGAAACTTAATCTTCCTTTGTGTTGCTTCAATGCTTTTACTATGAATTATTGCTTTATGAGTTAACTCTTATGCAAGACTTATTGATGCTTGTCTTGAAGTACTATTCATGAAAAGTCTTTGCTATATGATTCACTTGTTTACTCATGTCATATACATTGTTTTGATCGCTGCATTCACTACATATGCTTTACAAATAGTATGATCAAGGTTATGATGGCATGTCACTCCAGAAATTATCTTTGTTATCGTTTTACCTGCTCGGGACGAGCAGAACTAAGCTTGGGGATGCTGATACGTCTCCGACGTATCGATAATTTCTTGTGTTCCATGCCACATTATTGATGATATCTACATGTTTTATGCACACTTTATGTCATATTCGTGCATTTTCTGGAACTAACCTATTAAAAAGATGCCGAAGTGCCAGTTGCTGTTTTCTGCTGTTTTTGGTTTCAGAAATCCTAGTAATGAAATATTCTCGGAATTGGACGAAATCAACGCCCAGGGTCCTATTTTGCCACGAAGCTTCCAGAAGACCGAAGAGGAGACGAAGTGGGGCCACGAGGCAGCCAAACCCTAGGGCAGCGCGGCCCCTGCCCTGGCCGCGCGGCCCTATGGTGTGGGCCCCTCGTGTGGCCCCCTGACCTGCCCTTCCGCCTACTTAAAGCCTCCGTCGCGAAACCCCCAGTACCGAGAGCCCCGATACGGAAAACCTTACTGAGACACCGCCGCCGCCAATCCCATCTCGGGGGATTCAGGAGATCGCCTCCGGCACCCTGCCGGAGAGGGGAGTCATCTCCCGGAGGACTCTACGCCGCCATGGTCGCCTCCGGAGTGATGTGTGAGTAGTCTACCCCTGGACTATGGGTCCATAGCAGTAGCTAGATGGTTGTCTTCTCCCCATTGTGCTTAATTGTTGGATCTTGTGAGCTGCCTAACATGATCAAGATCATCTATCTGTAATTCTATATGTTGCGTTTGTTGGGATCCGATGAATAGAGAATACTTGTTATGTTGATTATCAAAGTTATGTCTATGTGTTGTTTATGATCTTGCATGCTCTCCGTTACTAGTAGATGCTCTGGCCAAGTAGATGCTTGTAACTCCAAGAGGGAGTATTTATGCTCGATAGTGGGTTCATGTCTCCGTGAATCTGGGGAAGTGACAGAAATCTCTAAGATTATGGATGTGCTGTTGCCACTAGGGATAAAACATTGGTGCTATGTTCGAGGACGTAGTTACTGATTACATTACGCGCAATACTTAATGCAATTGTCTGTTGTTAGCAACTTAATACTGGAGGGGGTTCGGATGATAACCTGAAGGTGGACTTTTTAGGCATAGATGCATGCTGGATAGCGGTCTATGTACTTTGTCGTAATGCCCAATTAAATCTCACAATACTCATCATAATATGTATGTGCATGGTCATGCCCTCTTTATTTGTCAATTGCCCAACTGTAATTTGTTCACCCAACATGCTGTTTATCTTATGGGAGAGACACCTCTAGTGAACTGTGGACCTCGGTCCAATTCTCTATACTGAAATACAATCTACTGCAATACTGTTCTACTGTTTTCTGCAAACAATCATCATCCACACTATACATCTAATCCTTTGTTACAGCAAGCCGGTGCGATTGACAACCTCGCTGTTTCGTTGGGGCAAAGTACTTTGGTTGTGTTGTGCAGGTTCCACGTTGGCGCCGGAATCCCTGGTGTTGCGCCGCACTACATCCCGCCGCCATCAACCTTCAACGTGCTTCTTGGCTCCTACTGGTTCGATAAACCTTGGTTTCATACTGAGGGAAAACTTGCCGCTGTACGCATCACACCTTCCTCTTGGGGTTCCCAACGGACGCGTGTTGTACGCGTATCAAGTTACTAGCAAAAACTTGGCCAGAGCCTCTACTAATAACGGAGAGTATGCAAGATCATAAACAACACATAGGTAATAGATTGATAATCAACATAACATAGTATTCTCTATCCATCGGATCCCAACAAACACAACATATAGCATTACAGATAGATGATCTTGATCATGTTAGGCAGCTCACAAGACCCGAAAATGAAGCACAATTAGGAGAAGACGACCATCTAGCTACTGCTATGGACCAATAGTCCAGGGGTGAACTACTCACTCATCACTCCGGAGGCGACCATGGCGGTGAAGAGTCCTCCGGGAGATGATTCCCCTCTCCGGCAGGGTGCCGGAGGCGATCTCCTGAATCCCACGAGATGGGATTGGCGGCGGCGGTGTCTCTGGAAGGTTTTCCGTATCGTGGCTCTCGGTACTGGGGGTTTCGCGACGAAGGCTATTTGTAGGCGGAAGGGCAGGTCAAGAGGCGTCACGGGGGCCCCACACAGCAGGGCCACGCGGGCCCCCTGTAGGACGCGCCGCCCTACTGTGGCGACGCCCCGTGGCCCCACTTCGTCTCTCCCTCGGACTTCTGGAAGCTTCGTGGCAAAATAGGCCCCTGGGCGTTGATTTCGTCCAATTCCGAGAATATTTCCTTACTAGGATTTATGAGAAAAAAAAAACAGCAGAAAACAGCAACTGGTCTTCGGCATCTCGTTAATAGGTTAGTGCCGGAAAATGCATAAATATGACATAAAGTATGCATAAAACATGTAGATATCATCAATAATGTGGCATGGAACATAAGAAATTATCGATACGTCGGAGACGTATCAGCATCCCCAAGCTTAGTTCCTGCTCGTCCCGAGCAGGTAAACGATAACAAAGATAATTTCTGGAGTGACATGCTATCATAACCTTGATCATACTATTGTAAGCACATGTAATGAATGCAGCGATCAAAAACAATGGTAAATGACATGAGTAAACAACTGAATCATAAAGCAAAGACTTTTCATGAATAGTACTTTCAAGACAAGCATCAATAAGTCTTGCATAAGAGTTAACTCATAAAGCAATAATTCAAAGTAAAGGTATTGAAGCAACACAAAGGAAGATGAAGTTTCTGCGGTTGCTTTCAACTTGTAACATGTATATCTCATGGATATTGTCAATGTAAAGTAATATAACAAGTGCAATATGCAAGTATGTAGGAATCAATGCACAGTTCACACAAGTGTTTGCTTCTTGAGATGGAGAGAAATAGGTGAACTGACTCAACATAAAAGGTAAGAGAAAGGCCCTTCGCAGAGGGAAGCATTGATTGCTATATTTGTGCTAGAGCTTTGATTTTGAAAACAAGAAACAATTTTGTCAACGGTAGTAATAAAGCATATGTGTTATGTAAATTATATCCTACAAGTTGCAAGCCTCATGCATAGTATACTAATAGTGCCCGCACCTTGTCCTAATTAGCTCGGATTACCGGGATTATCATCGCAATACATATGTTTTAACCAAGTGTCACAAAGGGGTACCTCTATGCCGCCTGTACAAAGGTCTAAGGAGAAAGCTCGCATTGGATTTCTCGCTATTGATTTCTCAACTTAGACATCCATACCGGGACAACATAGACAACATATAATGGACTCCTCTTTAATGCTTAAGCATTCAACAATTATTAATTTTCTCATATGAGATTGAGGATATTTGTCCAAAACTGAAACTTCCACCATGGATCATGGCTTTAGTTAGCGGCCCAATGTTCTTCTCTAACATTATGCATGCTCTAACCATTCTAGTGGTAAATCTCCCTTACTTCAGACAAGAAGGACATGCATAGCAACTCACATGATATTCAACAAAGAGTAGTTGATGGCGTCCCCAGGAACATGGTTATCGCTCAACAAGCAACTTAATAAGAGATAAAGTGCATAAGTACATATTCAATACCACAATAGTTTTTTTAGGCTATTTGTCCCATGAGCTATATATTGCAAAGATGAAGAATAGAAATTTTAAAGGTAGCACTCAAGCAATTTACTTTGGAATGGCGGAGAAATACCATGTAGTAGGTAGGTATGGTGGACACAAATGGCATAGTGGTTGGCTCAAGGATTTTGGATGCATGAGAAGTATTCCCTCTCGATACAAGGCTTAGGCTAGCAAGGTTATTTGAAACAAACACAAGGATGAAGCGGTACAGCAAAACTTACATAAAATACATATTGTAAACATTATAAGACTCTATACCGTCTTCCTTGTTGTTCAAATACTTTACTAGAAATTATCTAGACCTTAGAGAGACCAATTATGCAAACCAAATTTTAGCAAGCTCTATGTATTTCTTCATTAATGGGTGCAAAGTATATGATGCAAGAGCTTAAACATGAGCACAACAATTGCCAAGTATCAAATTATTCAAGACATTTTACCAATTACTACATGTAGCATTTCCCGTTTCCAACCATATAACAATTTAACGAAGAAGATTCAACCTTCGCCATGAACATTAAAAGCTAAGAACACATGTGTTCATATGAACCAGCGGAGCGTGTCTCTCTCCCACACAAGCATTTATTCAAACAAAAACAAAAACAAAAACAAATAGACGCTCCAAGTAAAGTACATACGATGTGACCGAATAAAAATATAGTTTCAAGGGAGGAACCTGATAATTTGTCGATGAAGAAGGGGATGCCTTGGGCATCCCCAAGCTTAGACGCTTGAGTCTTCTTGAAATATGCAGGGATGAACCACTGGGGCATCCCCAAGCTTAGACTTTTCACTCTTCTTGATCGTATTGTATCATCCTCCTCTCTTGACCCTTGAAAACTTCCTCCACACCAAACTCGAAACAAACTCATTAGAGGGTTAGTGCATAATCAAAAATTCACATGTTCAGAGGTGACACAGTCATTCTTAACACTTCTGGACATTGGTCAAAGCTACTGGAAGTCATTGGAACAAAGAAATCCATCCAACATAGCAAAAGAAGCAATGCGAAATAAAAGGCAGAATCTGTCAAAACAGAACAGTCCGTAAAGACGAATTTTATTGAGGCACCAGACTTGCTCAAATGAAAATGCTCAAATTGAATGAAAGTTGCGTACATATCTGAGGATCACTCACGTAAATTGGCATAATTTTCTGAGTTACCTAAAGAGAATTAGGCCCAGATTCGTGATAGCAAAGAAATCTGTTTCTGCACAGTAATCCAAATCTAGTATGAACCTTACTATCAACGACTTTAATTGGCACAACAATGCACAAAACTAACATAAGGAGAGGTTGCTACAGTAGTAACAACTTCCAAGACTCAAATATAAAATAAAAGTACTGTAGTAAAAATATGGGTTGTCTCCCATAAGCGCTTTTCTTTAACGCCTTTCAGCTAGGCGCAGAAAGTGTATATCAAGTGTTATCAAGAGGTGGTGCACCAACTTTACCTTGGGTTTTACACCTACCTTTCTTGTTCTTTTTCTTACTCTTTGATTTAGGGAATACATGTCTACCCCCCGGTGTAGAGGTGAATTTTAGGGTGCCATCTCCCACATCTATGACTGCTCCCAATAGTTTCAGCAGGGATCTTCCGAGTGTGATTTGTCCTGTTCCTACACATTCAATAACAAGATAATCAATTGATATTGTTCTTCCAAGAATGGTTGTATGCACACCCGCGGCTATTCCCTTAGGAATTATAACAGAGTTATCAATAAGAGTTATTCCTTCTCCCCCTTCAACGAGTCCCCAAAGTGTCAAAGATTCATAAATACTCTTAGGCATAAGGCAAAATTTAGACATAATATCACAATTGGCATGAAAATTTTGATCACCGATAACAACTTTAATAGTAGGATCCCATAATGAAGGTTCAGAGTTCACTAAAACTTGATCAAGACGGTTACGAACATAGCTATAATTTTCGTGCAAGCGAGATGCACTTGTCTCAAAAGTGTTTAATCTATTATAAATGCTAATAAGGGCTGAATCAAAGTTATTAGCTGAATCATGTGATGCAACCAATTTCTTTATGGCATTAAAAGCTTGATCCCATTGCAATGAAGGAAATCTCCTCCCACTACAGCATCCAAGGCATATCTATAGCGAATCATAAGCCCAAAATAAAAATTACTAAGGAGCAAACTTAGAGTCATTTGAGGTTCAGCTTTACGATAAGAATCAAAAATTCTGGACCAAGCATCTTTAAAACTCTCCTCATCCCCTTGTTTAAAAGTGAAGACTAATTCCTCAGGTGTAGAAGTAGCAGGTGCAGAACTAGACATGGTAACAAAAGTAAAATGCAGGTAACTAATTTTTTTTGTATTTTTAATATGAAGAATGCAAACAAGACAGTAAATAAAGTAAAGCTAGCAACTAATTTTTTTGTATTTTGATATAATGCAGCAAACAAAGTAGTAAATAAAATAAAGCAAGACAAAAACAAAGTAAAGAGATTGGAGGTGGAGACTCCCCTTGCAGCGTGTCTTGATCTCCCCGCCAACGGCGCCGGAAAAAGAGCTTGATACGCGTACAACACGCGTCCGTTGGGAACCCCAAGAGGAAGGTGTGATGCGTACAGCGGCAAGTTTTCCCTCAGTAAGAAACCAAGGTTTATCGAACCAATAGGAGCCAAGAAGGACGTTGTAGGTTGATGGCGGCGAGATGTAGTGCAGCGCAACACCAGGGATTCCGGCGCCAACGTGGAACCTCCACAACACAACCAAAGTACTTTGCCCCAACGAAACAGTGAGGTTGTCAATCTCACCGGCTTGCTGTAACAATGGATTAGATGTATAGTGTGGATGATGATTGTTTGCAGAAAACAGTAGAACAAGTATTGCAGTAGATTGTATTCGATTAAAAGAATGGACCGGGGTCCACAGTTCACTAGAGGTGTCTCTCCCATAAGATAAATAGCGTGTTGGGTGAACAAATTACAGTTGGGCAATTGACAAATAAAGAGGGCATGACCATGCACATACATGATATGATGAGTATTGTGAGATTTAATTGGGCATTACGACAAAGTACATAGAACGCTATCCAGCATGCATCTATGCCTAAAAAGTCCACCTTCAGGTTATCATCCGAACCCCTTCCAGTATTAAGTTGCAAACAACAGACAATTGCATTAAGTATGGTGCGTAATGTAATCAACAACTACATCCTCGGACATAGCATCGATGTTTTATCCCTAGTGGCAACAGCACATCCACAACCTTAGAACTTTCTGTCACTGTCCCAGATTTAATGGAGGCATGAACCCACTATCGAGCATAAATACTCCCTCTTGGAGTTACTAGCAAAAACTTGGCCAGAGCCTCTACTAATAACGGAGAGCATGCAAGATCATAAACAACACATAGGTAATAGATTGATAATCAACATAACATAGTATTCTCTATCCATCGGATCCCAACAAACACAACATATAGCATTACAGATAGATGATCTTGATCATGTTAGGCAGCTCACAAGACCCGACAATGAAGCACAATTAGGAGAAGATGACCATCTAGCTACTGCTATGGACCCATAGTCTAGGGGTGAACTACTCACTCATCACTCCGGAGGCGACCATGGCGGTGAAGAGTCCTCCGGGAGATGATTCCCCTCTCCGGCAGGGTGCCGGAGGCGATCTCCTGAATCCCCCGAGATGGGATTGGCGGCGGCGGCATCTCTGGAAGGTTTTTCGTATCGTGGCTCTCGGTACTGGGGGTTTCGCGACGAAGGCTATTTGTAGGCGGAAGGGCAGGTCAAGAGGCGTCACGGTGGCCCCACATAGCAGGGCCGCACGGCCCCCCTGTAGGCCGCGCCGCCCTACTGTGGCGGCGCCCCGTGGCCCCACTTCGTCTCTCCCTCGGACTTCTGGAAGCTTCGTGGCAAAATAGGCCCCTGGGCGTTGATTTCGTCCAATTCCGAGAATATTTCCTTACTAGGATTTCTGAAACCAAAAACAGCAGAAAACAACAACTGGCTCTTCGGCATCTCGTTAATAGGTTAGTGCCGGAAAATGCATAAATTGAAGGAGATTTGCCCTAGAGGCAATAATAAAGTATTATTTATATCTTTATGTTTATGATAAATGTTTATATATCATGCTATAATTGTATTAACCGAAACATTAGTACATGTGTGATATGTAGACAACAAGAAGTCCCTAGTATGCCTCTTAAACTAGCTTGTTGATTAATGGATGATTAGTTTCATAATCATGAACATTGGATGTTATTAATAACAAGGTTATATCATTATATGAATGATGTAATGGACACACCCAATTAAGCGTAGCATAAGATCTCGTCATTAAGTTATTTGCTATAAGCTTTCGATACATAGTTACCTAGTCCTTATGACCATGAGATCATGTAAATCACTTATACCGGAAAGGTACTTTGATTACACCAAACACCACTGTGTAAATGGGTGGCTATAAAGGTGGGATTAAGTATCCGGAAAGTATGAGTTGAGGCATATGGATCAACAGTGGGATTTGTCCATCCCGATGACGGATAGATATACTCTGGGCCCTCTTGGTGGAATGTCGTCTAATGTCTTGCAAGCATATGAATGAGTTCATAAGAGACCACATACCACGGTACGAGTAAAGAGTACTTGTCAGGAGACGAGGTTGAACAAGGTATAGAGTGATACCGAAGATCAAACCTCGGACAAGTAAAATATCGCGTGACAAAGGGAATTGGTATTGTATGTGAATGGTTCATTCGATCACTAAAGTCATCATTGAATATGTGGAAGCCATTATGGATCTCCAGATCCCGCTATTGGTTATTGGTCGGAGTGAGTACTCAACCATGTCCGCATAGTTCACGAACCGTAGGGTGACACACTTAAAGTTGGATGTTGAAATGGTGGAACTTGAATATGGAATGGAGTTCGAATATTTGTTCGGAGTCCCGGATGAGATCCCGGACATCACGAGGAGTTCCGGAATGGTCCGGAGAATAAGATTCATATATAGGATGTCATTTTATGTGAATTAAAATGTCGCGGAAGGTTCTATGGAAGGTTCTAGAAGGTTCTAGAAAAGTCCGGAAGAAACCACCAAGGAAGGTGGAGTCCACATGGGACTCCACCTCCATGGCCGGCCAACCCTAGTGGGGGAGGAGTCCCAAGTGGACTCCCCCTTAGGGGGCCGGCCACCCCCCCCATATGGGAGGTGGAACTCCCACCTCTAGTGGGAGTCCTAGCTTGGCTAGGTTTCCCCTCCATATGGAAGGTTTTTGGTTCGGGTCTTATTCGAAGACTTGGAGACCAACTCTTGGGGTTCCACCTATATAATGAGGGCCAAGGGGGAGGGGGGCGGCCACCTCAAACACCACCAAGGTGGCCGCACCCCATAGTTGCCGGCGCCCCCCTTTCCCCAAACCCTAGCCGCCCCGCTCCTCCACTTCCCGCACGCTTAGCGAAGCTCCACCGGACTTCTCCACCACCACCGACACCACGCCGTCGTGCTGTCGGATTCAAGAGGAGCTACTACTTCCGCTGCCTGCTGGAACGGGGAGGTGGACGTCGTCGTCATCAACAACCGAACGTGTGACCGAGTACGGAGGTGCTGCCCGTTCGTGGCGCCGGAACCGATCGTGATCAAGATCTTCTACGCGCTTTTGCAAGCGGCAAGTGAACGTCTACCGCAGCAACAAGAGCCTCCTCTTGTAGGCTTTGGAATCTCTTCAAGGGTGAGACTCGATAAACCCCTCGTTGCTACCGTCTTCTAGATTGCATCTTGGCTTGGATTGCGTGTTCGCGGTAGGAAAATTTTTGTTTTCTATGCAACGTTATCCTACAGTGGTATCAGAGCCGTGTCTATGCATAGATGGTTGCACGAGTAGAACACAATGGTTTTGTGGGCATTGATGCTCTTGTTATCTTTAGTTTGAGTACTTTGCATCTTTGTGGCATAGTGGGATGAAGCGGCTCGGACTAACTTTACATGACCGCGTTCATGAGACTTGTTCCTCGTTCGACATGCAACTTGTATTGCATAAGAGGCTTTGCGGGTGTCTGTCTCTCCTACTATAGTGAAGATTCAATTTACTCTTCTATTGAAAACATTAGTATCAGCGTTGTGGTTCATGTTCGTAGGTAGATTAGATCTCTCTCGAAAACCCTAAACCACGTATAATATGCAAACCAAATTAGAGATGTCTAACTTGTTTTTGCAGGGTTTGGTGATGTGATATGGCCATAATGTGATGATGAATATGTATGAGATGATCATTATTGTATTGTGGCAACCGGCAGGAGCCTTATGGTTGTCTTTAAATTTCATGTTGAGTAGTATTTCAAAGTAGTTGTAATAGTTGCTACATGGAGGATAATCATGAAGACGGCGCCATTGACCTTGACGCTACGCCGATGATGATGGAGATCATGCCCGAAGATGATGGAGATCATGTCCGTGCTTTGGAGATGAAGATCAAAGGCGCAAAGACAAAAGGGCCATATCATATCACATATGAACTGCATGTGATGTTAATCCTTTTATGCATCTTATTTTGCTTAGATCGCGACGGTAGCATTATAAGATGATCCCTCACTAAAATCTCAAGATAATAAAGTGTTCATCCTTAGTAGCACCGTTGCCAAGACTTGTCGTTTCGAAGCATCTCGTGATGATCGGGTGTGATAGAATCAACAAGTGCATACAATGGGTGCAAGACAGTTTTGCACATGCGGATACTAAGGTGGCCTTGATGAGCCTAGCATGTACAGACATGGTCTCGGAACACGTGATACCGAAAGGTAGAGCATGAATCATATGGTTGATATGATGAACACTTTGAGTGTTCGCCATTGAAATCACACCTTGTCTCGTGATGATCGGACATAGGTGTGGTGGATTTGGTTCGTGTGATCACTAAGACAATGCGAGGGAAATTGTTTTGAGTGGGAGTTCACCTAGATTTTTAATTATGTTGAATTAAAATTTGAACTCAATTTGTCATAAACTTAGTCTAAACTTTTGCAAATATATGTTGTAGAGATGGCGTCCCCAATAAATTTTAACCAGTTCCTAGGGAAAGAAAAACTTAAGAGCAATGGTAGCAACTTCACCGACTGGTTCCGTCATGTGAGGATCTTCCTCTCTGGCGGAAATCTGCAATATGTGCTTGATGCACCGCTAGGTGACCCTCCTGCAGAAACTGAAACCGATGAAGTAAAAGCTGTTTACGAGACTTGGAAAATACGGTACTCTCAAGTTCAGTGTGCCATCCTATGCAGTCTGGAATCCGATCTTCAAAAACGTTTTGAGCACCACGATCCTCATGAGTTGATGAAAGAGCTGAAAGCTATTTTTGAGACTCATGCGGCCGTGGAATGCTATGAAGCATCGAAACAATTCTTCAGCTGCATGATGGAAGAAGGCAGCTCCGTTAGTGAGCACATGCTCGCCATGACCGGGCATGCGAAGAAACTCAGTGACTTGGGAATAGTGATTCCTAACAGACTGGGGATTAATCGTGTCCTTCAATCACTGCCACCAAGTTACAAGAACTTTGTGATGAACTACAACATGCAGAAAATGAACAAGGAGTTACGTGAACTCTTTGGCATGCTAAAAGCTGCTGAGATTGAGATCAAGAAAGAGCACCAAGTGTTCATGGTCAACAAGACCACCAGTTTATGAAACAGGGCAAGTCTAAGGGAAAATTCAAAAAGGGTGGCAAGAAAGCTGCCACGCCTCCTATGAAACCTAAGAACGGCCCTAAGCCTGATGCTGAGTGCTATTACTGCAAGGAGAAGGGACACTGGAAGCGTAATTGCTCCAAGTATCTGGCTGATCTAAAGAGCGGCCTTGTCAAGAAGAAGAAAGAAGGTATATGTGATATACATGTTATAGATGTTTATCTCACTGGTTCTCGTTCTAGTACCTGGGTATTTGATACTGGTTCGGTTGCACATATCTGTAACTCGAAACAGGAACTAAAGAATAAACGAAGACTACTGAAAGATGAAGTGACGATGCGCGTTGGAAATGGATCCAAAGTCGATGTGATCGCTGTCGGCACACTTCCTCTACATCTACCTTCGGGATTAGTTTTAAGCCTAAATAATTGTTATTATGTACCTGCGTTGAGCATGAACATTATATCTGGATCTTGTTTAATGCAAGACGGTTATTCATTCAAGTCTGAGAATAATGGTTGTTCTATTTTTATGAATAATATCTTTTATGGTCGAGCACCACAAAAGAATGGCTTATTTCTGTTAGATCTCGATAGTAGTGATACGCATATACATAACGTTGATGCTAAGCGAATTAAATTGAATGATAATTCTACTTATATGTGGCACTGTCGTCTTGGTCATATTGGAGTGAAACGCATGAAGAAACTCCATACTGATGGATTACTTGAATCACTTGACTTTGAGTCACTTGATAGATGCGAAGCATGTCTAATGGGTAAAATGACTAAGACTCCATTTTATGGTATGATGGAGCGAGCTACTAACTTATTGGAAATCATACATACCGATGTGTGTGGACCAATGAGCGTAGCATCGCGCGGTGGTTATCGTTATGTTCTAACCTTCACAGATGATCTGAGTAGATATGGGTATATCTATTTCATGAAACATAAATCCGAAACTTTCGAGAAGTTTAAGGAATTCCAAAGTGAAGTAGAAAATCAACGTAACAAAAAGATTAAATTTCTACGATCTGATCGTGGAGGTGAATATCTGAGTTATGAGTTTGGCATGCATTTAAAGAAATGCGGAATACTTTCACAATTGACACCGCCGGGAACACCTCAACGTAACGGTGTGTCCGAACGTCGTAATCGAACTCTCTTAGATATGGTTCGTTCTATGATGTCTCTTACTGATTTGCCGTTATCATTTTGGAGTTATGCATTAGAGACAGCCGCATTCACTTTAAATAGAGCACCATCAAAATTCGTAGAAACGACACCGTATGAATTATGGTTTAATAAGAAACCTAAGCTGTCGTTCCTGAAAGTTTGGGGTTGCGAAGCCTATGTAAAGAAGTTACAACTGGACAAGCTAGAACCCAAAGCGGAGAAATGCGTCTTCATAGGATACCCTAAGGAAACTATAGGGTATACTTTCTATCACAAATCCGAAGGCAAAATCTTTGTTGCTAAGAACGGAACCTTTCTTGAGAAAGAATTTCTCACTAAAGAAGTGACCGGAAGAAAAGTAGAACTCGATGAGATTGATGAATCTATACTCGTTGATCAGAGTAGCGCGATGCGGAAGTTGTACCTGTACCGCCTACACCGGCAACAGAGGAAGCTAATGATAATGATCATGAAACTTCGAACGAGGAAACTACTGAACCTCGCAGATCGACAAGGGAACGTACCACTCCTGATTGGTATGATCCTTGTCTAAATGTCATGATTGTGGATAACAATGATGAGGACCCTGCGACGAATGAAGAAGCGATGATGAGCCCAGATTCCAACAAATGGCAAGAAGCCATGAAATCCGAAATGGGATCCATGCATGATAACAAAGTATGGACTTTGGTAGACTTACCTGATAGCCGAAAGGCTGTCGAGAATAAATGGATCTTCAAGAGAAAAACAGATGCTGATGGTAATATTACTGTCTATAAAGCTCGACTTGTCGCAAAGGGTTTCCGACAAATTCAAGGAGTTGACTACGATGAGACTTTCTCACCTGTAGCGAAGCTAAAATCTGTGAGGATTTTGTTAGCAATAGCTGCATTTTTCGATTATGAGATTTGGCAGATGGATGTCAAAACGGCGTTCCTTAATGGAGACATTGAGGAAGAGTTGTATATGGTACAACCCAAAGGTTTTGTCGATCCTAAAAATGCTGACAAAGTATGCAAACTTCAGCGTTCAATCTATGGACTGAAGCAAGCATCAAGAAGTTGGAACCGACGCTTTGATAAGGTGATCAAAGACTTCGGGTTTATACAGTGTCATGGAGAGGCCTGTATTTACAAGAAAGTGAGTGGGAGCTCTGTAGCATTCCTGATATTATATGTAGATGACATATTATTGATCGGGAATGATATAGAACTATTAAGCAGTATTAAAGGTTATTTGAATAATAGTTTTTCAATGAAAGACCTTGGCGAAGCATCGTATATATTAGGCATCAAGATTTATAGAGATAGATCAAGACGCCTAATAGGGCTATCACAGAGTACATATCTGGACAAGATTCTAAAGAAGTTTAGAATGGACGAAAGTAAGAAAGGGTTCTTACCTATGTTACCAGGCAAAGTCTTGAGTAAGACTCAAGGACCGGCTACGGCAGAAGAAAGAGAAAGGATGAGTAAAATCCCCTATGCCTCGGCAGTAGGATCTATCATGTATGCCATGCTATGTACTAGACCGGATATAGCACATGCTGTTAGTTTGACTAGCAGGTATCAAAGTGATCCAGGAATGGAACACTGGACAGCGGTCAAGAATATCCTGAAGTACTTGAAAAGAACTAAGGATATGTTTCTTTGTTATGGAGGTGACCAAGAGCTCGTTGTAAGTGGTTACACCGATGCAAGTTGGAACACTGATCCTGATGACTCTAAGTCACAATCTGGGTACGTGTTTATATTGAATGGTGCTGCAGTAAGCTGGGCAAGCTCGAAGCAGTGCACGGTGGCGAAGTCTTCAACAGAATCAGAGTACATAGCGGCTTCAGAGGCTTCATCAGAAGCGGTATGGATGAAGAGGTTCATTGTAGAGCTCGGTGTGGTTCCTAGTGCATTGGACCCATTAATCATTTACTGTGATAACATGGGTGCCATCGCCAATGCACAAGAGCCAAGGTCACACAAGAGGCTGAAGCATATCAAGCTGCGTTACCACTCGATTCGCGAGTACATCGAAGATGGAGAAGTAAAGATTTGCAAAGTACACACTGATCTGAATGTAGCAGATCCGTTGACTAAAGCTCTCCCTAGGGCAAAGCATGACCAACACCAGAATGCCATGGGTGTTAGGTATATTACAATGTAATCTAGATTATTGACTCTAGTGCAAGTGGGAGACTGAAGGAGAAATGCCCTAGAGGCAATAATAAAGTATTATTTATATCTTTATGTTTATGATAAATGTTTATATATCATGCTATAATTGTATTAACCGAAACATTAGTACATGTGTGATATGTAGACAACAAGAAGTCCCTAGTATGCCTCTTAAACTAGCTTGTTGATTAATGGATGATTAGTTTCATAATCATGAACATTGGATGTTATTAATAACAAGGTTATATCATTATATGAATGATGTAATGGACACACCCAATTAAGCGTAGCATAAGATCTCGTCATTAAGTTATTTGCTATAAGCTTTTGATACATAGTTACCTAGTCCTTATGACCATGAGATCATGTAAATCACTTATACCGGAAAGGTACTTTGATTACACCAAACACCACTGCGTAAATGGGTGGCTATAAAGGTGGGATTAAGTATCCGGAAAGTATGAGTTGAGGCATATGGATCAACAGTGGGATTTGTCCATCCCGATGACGGATAGATATACTCTGGGCCCTCTCGGTGGAATGTCATCTAATGTCTTGCAAGCATATGAATGAGTTCATAAGAGACCACATACCACGGTACGAGTAAAGAGTACTTGTCAGGAGACGAGGTTGAACAAGGTATAGAGTGATACCGAAGATCAAACCTCGGACAAGTAAAATATCCCGTGACAAAGGGAATTGGTATTGTATGTGAATGGTTCATTCGATCACTAAAGTCATCGTTGAATATGTGGGAGCCATTATGGATCTCCAGATCCCGCTATTGGTTATTGGTCGGAGTGAGTACTCAACCATGTCCGCATAGTTCACGAACCGTAGGGTGACACACTTAAAGTTGGATGTTGAAATGGTAGAACTTGAATATGGAATGGAGTTCGAATAATTGTTCGGAGTCCCGGATGAGATCCCGGACATCACGAGGAGTTCCGGAATGGTCCGGAGAATAAGATTCATATATAGGATGTCATTTTATGTGAATTAAAATGTCGCGGAAGGTTCTATGGAAGGTTCTAGAAGGTTCTAGAAAAGTCCGGAAGAAACCACCAAGGAAGGTGGAGTCCACATGGGACTCCACCTCCATGGCCGGCCAACCCTAGTGGGGGAGGAGTCCCAAGTGGACTCCCCCTTAGGGGCCGGCCACCCCCCCATATGGGAGGTGGAACTCCCACCTCTAGTGGGAGTCCTAGCTTGGCTAGGTTTCCCCTCCATATGGAAGGTTTTTGGTTCGGGTCTTATTCGAAGACTTGGAGACCAACTCTTGGGGTTCCACCTATATAATGAGGGCCAAGGGGGAGGGGGCCGGTCACCTCAAACACCACCAAGGTGGCCACACCCCATAGTGGCCGGCGCCCCCCTCTCCCCAAACCCTAGCCGCCCCGCTCCTCCACTTCCCGCACGCTTAGCGAAGCTCCGCCGGACTTCTCCACCACCACCGACACCACGCCGTCGTGCTGTCGGATTCAAGAGGAGCTACTACTTCCGCTGCCCGCTGGAACGGGGAGGTGGACGTCGTCTTCATCAACAACCAAACGTGTGACCGAGTACGGAGGTGCTGCCCGTTCGTGGCGCCGAAACCGATCGTGATCAAGATCTTCTACGCGCTTTTGCAAGCAGCAAGTGAACGTCTACCGCAGCAACAAGAGCCTCCTCTTGTAGGCTTTGGAATCTCTTCAAGGGTGAGACTCGATAAACCCCTCGTTGCTACCGTCTTCTAGATTGCATCTTGGCTTGGATTGCGTGTTCGCCGTAGGAAATTTTTTGTTTTCTATGCAATGTTATCCTACATAAATATGACATAAAGTATGCATAAAACATGTAGATATCATCAATAATGTGGCATGGAACATAAGAAATTATCGATACGTTGGAGACGTATCAGAGATCGCCAGTTTTGTTTGTGGATAAGAAGGACGGTGCCACTCGTTTGGTTACGGACTATCGTAAGCTTAACGATGTCACCATCAAGAACAAGTATCCGTTGCCCAAGATAGAAGATCTGTTTGACAAACTGACCGGTGCCAAAGTATTATCGAAGATTGATCTGAGGACAGGATACCATCAACTGAAGATTCGTGCCACCGATTTCCCCAAAACTGCCTTTACCACCAGATATGGATTGTATGAGTACAATGTCATGTCATTTGGATTGACCAATGCCCCCGCTTATTTCATGAATCTCATGAATAAGATCTTTATGAACTTCCTGGACAAGTTTGTCGTTGTTTTCATCGACGACATCCTCATCTACTCCAAATCCGAAGAAGAACATGAGCAACATTTGGAAGTGGTCGTAGATACCCTTCGGGAGCATCAGTTGTATGCCAAGTTCAGCAAGTGTGAGTTCTGGTTGAAGGAAGTAGGATTCCTGGGTCATATCTTGTCTGCCGGAGGAATTGCCGTTGACCCCTCAAAAATCAAGACCGTTGAAGAATGGAAAGCCCCAACCACTCAGACCGAAGTCCGTGCATTTCTCGGATTGGCGGGATATTACCGCCGGTTCGTTGAAGGATTCTCGAGCATAGCAAGACCGATGACACAGTTATTGAAGAAGGACAAGAAGTTCGAATGGACTGACAAGTGTGAAGAGAGCTTTCAACAGCTCAAGAGTAGATTGACATCAGCCCCAATACTGGTTATGCCGGACATTACCAAGCCATTTGATGTGTACTGTGACGCCTCCAAGATTGGTCTTGGATGTGTGCTGATGCAAGAAGGCAAAGTGATATCTTACCTGTCAAGACAGCTGAAGCAACATGAGCAGAACTATCGAACCCATGACTTAGAGCTAGCAGCCGTGGTTTTAGCACTGAAAGTATGGCGTCATTACCTCATGGGTAACCGATGCGAGATTTACTCAAATCACAAGAGCCTGAAGTATATCTTCACGCAGAAGGAGCTGAATATGAGGCAGCGCAGATGGATAGAGTTAATCAAGGATTACGATATGGAAATCCACTATCACCCCGGCAAGGCCAATGTGGTAGCGGATTCTCTGAGTAGACTGCCGTGTCAGTTGAACTCCATGTTAGCAATCGAGCAACCTAGCCTGTTTCAAGAGTTTGAATAGTTTAGACTTGAACTGGTTAGCGAAGGATATCTAGCCAGCATTGAACTCCAACCCACCCTGATTAGTCAGATCAAGGAAGCTCAGAAAGGAAATGCTAGCATTGATGGGATAAAGAGCCAAATAGCTGCGGGAAAAGCACCGGGATTCACCGCAGATGAAGAAGGAGTGCTATGGTACAACGGACGCCTTTGCGTGCCGTCAGACTCAGAGTTGAAGCAAGTTATTCTGAAAGAAGCCCATGATACCCTTTACTCCATTCATCCCGGAGGAACCAAGATGTACCAAGACTTGAAGGAACAATTTTGGTGGCATGGAATGAAGAGAGAAATTGGAAGCTACATCGCCAAATGTGACATCTGTCAAAGAGTCAAAGCAGAACATCAACGCCCCGCAGGACTGTTGCAACCCCTACAGATTCCCGAATGGAAGTGGGATTCCGTAGGAATGGACTTCATCACCGGACTGCCCAAATCTAGTAAAGGGAATGATTCCATCTGGGTAGTGGTCGACAGACTGACCAAAGTCGCCCACTTCATCCCTGTCAAGACCACCTATCAAGGACCAAGACTCGCAGAGTTATATATCTCAAGGATAGTCAGCTTGCACGGAACCCCGAAGTCGATAGTATCCGATAGAGGATCCCAATTCACCTCCAGATTCTGGCAGAAAGTCCATGAAGGACTCGGAACTCGTCTGAATTTCAGCACAGCCTATCACCCGCAGACAGATGGACAGACTGAACGAGTCAACCAGATACTGGAAGATATGTTGAGAGCATGTGTGCTAGAGTATGGATCTAAGTGGGAAGACTGCCTGCCATACGCAGAATTCTCGTACAACAACAGCTATCAAGCCAGCTTACAGATGGCCCCCTTTGAAGCACTGTACGGAAGGAAGTGCCGTACCCCTCTGAATTGGTCGGAAGTCGGAGAGAGTCAAGTCTTTGGACCGGATATTCTCCGAGAAGCTGAAGAGAAGGTTCACAAGATCCGAGAGTACCTCAAGACAGCCCAATCCAGATAGAAGAGCTACACCGACAAGAGACGCCGAGAGATGACCTTCAAGATCGGAGATTTCGTATATCTCAAAGTGTCCCCCCTTAAAGGAATGCAGAGATTCCAGCTTAGAGGAAAGCTTGCACCCCGATATGTCGGACCTTTCAAAGTCCTGAGTCGCGGAGGAGAAGTATCTTATCAACTGGAGTTACCGGAAGAAATGGCAGCGGTGCACAATGTGTTTCACATCTCGTTACTCCGGAAGTGCTTAGAGATACCTGAGAAGACCGAGGTTTTCAAGAACATCGATCATCGAGTTGTGGATATCAACTCAGATCTGACATACCGCGAAGTACCTATTCGCATCTTGGAAGAAGCTTTCAGAACCACCCGTACCCGGAGTATCAAGTTTCTGAAGATCCAATGGAGTAACCAAACCGAAGAAGAAGCCACTTGGGAGAGAGAAGACTTTATGAGGACTGAGTACCCAGATCTCTTTAGTACCTAGTTTTCTCTCATATCTCGGGACGAGATCTTTTGTAAGGGGGAAGGGTTTGTAACATCCCAAGTTTCAACAATAATAATCAAGAAAGAAAATTTCCCAAACTCAAAATTTGCAACAAACAAAAACTTTTTCTATGCATATAGTGCCACATATAGTTTCATGCATATGAGTGATTTTCTTTTGTGCAATTGCCATGATGAGTGTTAGTATGTTGATCTCTTGCTACTAAACCCTAAACAAGGATCACCTAACCCTAATTTAAGAAGAATAGAAGAAATAGAGAAAAAACCCATTTCTCACTCACATACAACTTAGGCCAAATTGCAAATCTTCAACAAAGACCACCATTGCTTGATCTCTTGCTTGTAGAATGTTTATATATGATAAACAAACACAATTTTATCAAAGAAACAAGAATCAAACCAAAGCAAATCTCAAAACTTACATACATGTGATAATGGTCAAAAGTGACATTTATAAAATGTTCCCTACTTTTCCCCCCTGGTTTTCTATTTTCTCAAACTAAACTTGGTCAACCAGTGCCATGTCATCCAAGACCTTGTTAAGGTGAACAACTTTCATGTTGACCACCATTGCTAATGTTGACCAGGTTGACCAGTAGTGATTTGACAAGTGGTGATGTTGAAACATTGTGAAGATAACCTCAAATTTGAAACTTTGCATTTCAACTCCAAAATGGATACCACCACCACCATTCTAACACAATGTTTATATAAATGAGATGTACCAAAAAGAAATCCAAAATTCAACCAAAAGTTTCTTGCGGGCATTGTGCCGAACACCTTGCAGGCTCTGTTCCAGATTTGTGTTGCACCCTATTACACGATGGTTTCTTGCCTAAACCCACTTTAATTCGTGATGATCAGCTCCCTCTGCATCCCCTGCATCGAGCCTAGCCTTTGCCCTGGTCGTTTAAAGTGGAAAAGAGAGGAGAGAAGCACCAACCCGTACCATGCCGACCACCTTTGGCATCTCTCTCTCTGGCCTCCATCTCAACCCATCTCCTTGTCCTGGAGCATCTCTGCAGCTCAAGGAACCTCACCGTACACCGCCCTAGCTTGCCAAGCCACGGCATTGGCCAGAATGCACGCGTCCAAAACCCTGCCAGTACATGCCCGTGCACGCGGTGATCGCGCTCTGGACGCGCCAGGACGCCATGCGATCGAGCGCCCTACTCCACCCCTGCAAAGACTACGCCTGCGTCGAGCATCGCCTCACCACCCTCTACACGCTAGACAAGCTCCTTAGCCTGCCCCTGCACCGTCGCCGTCGTCCTCGTCGGAATCATCCCGTACGCCCTGCCGCACTTCATTCAAGCTATCGATCAATCCCGTCGCCCTTTTCTCTGTGCCGCTGCAAGTTGAGCATCGCCAGGACGATGCCTATCCCTAGCCGTCCTCGCCTTGCCCCTTCGATCACTGGAGGTGCCACGCCATGGACGCTCCTCCACAGCACCCGTCGGCCACCTCCCTCCGCTATAAATAGAGGAGCTCAGCGCTCCAACTCTTCACACCATCTGCTCCCCTCTCATCACTGGCCCTTCTCCACTCATCAATTTCACACCACCTCGCCGGAGCAGCCCCAATCGAGAGCTCGAAGCCGCCGGAGCTCACGGAACCTCTGCATCGACTGGAGCCTCGCCGAGCTCCGCCGCTGCACCAGAGGCTTCCTCATCTACTTCCACTTCACTGAGCAGCCTGCCCTCCCTCACCGACGGCCTGGTACTCCCTCCAACCCCCTGGTCACGCCGCCAGTGCGTCGGGATCTCGTCGGAGACGACGACGATCACTGACCGCTCGATCTTGTTCTAATCCTACGGTCTAAATCTTGCGTACCGTTTCGCTCCGTTACGAGCCACTGATGGGTGGCCCCCACCTCGTCAGGGAGGCCCAAGTGCACCCGTTGCTTGTTGGGCTGCGCTGTGTAGTTTAAATCTGTTTCGGCCCATCTGCGTTTCCCGCCTAGCCCACCAATTTCAAATCTGGATTTGTTATTTATTCAAATGTCCTGCAGATGACTTAGTAAATTTTGAATAGTTTGAAATCTACCAATTCAAATCTAGCAAACTTTATACCGTTGGAAAGCCAATGAAATTATCTATCGAATGCCACTGGTCCCATCTCCAATTTCAAAGTAGAACTAAACTGATAAAAATAACAAGACAGGGACTTTTGCAAATTGAAACTTTATTTAAAATTCAACCATAATAGCTTTTGAATTGATTCCAACTCTAATAAATCACAATTGATGTCCTCTAATTGATTATGCAATAATATAGACAGGTTGTTTGGATGATCATGGACTAGATCAAAATAGTGGTAGCCATTACTAGTGCATGTAAATCTTGAAATTTAAACTCTATAAATAGTATGAGAGCTACTCTCTCATTTAAGTCTTGATCCTAAGTAATATAACCAGAGGAAATGACCTTAGACTAATGAACCTCTGATTTTATTACTTAGAGATTTTAAATCATTTAAGTGTTAGTCTTAAATTGTGTGAAGTGTAGCACTTCAATTAAATTATACTCCCATATAATAGATATGGAATGTTGACCTTGGTCAACTTATATTTCATACCTGATTATTATTTGAGGAGATTAAATATTAATAAGATTTAATGAGAGGAAATTATTTTCTCTAAAGATCTAAATAGCAAATTAAAGAAATAAGAATAATGAGAGGAAATTATTTTTCTCTTAAATAAGAACCAACCAAGTAATCCACCATGCCATGAATGATATGATGCTAGGATTAGTGTGTGAATCTTTGGTGTGTTTTAGTTTAGTATGTGAGTTTGGTTTGGTGTTTATACCTCGTATTCGTATATAGACGCTAGTACCGAGGAGTATCAAGAGGAGGAAGCCTACTCCCAGGAAGAAGAGGAGAACTTTGACAACTACCCTGCTCAAGGCAAGCTAACCCTTGGTAAACACCAAGTGCATAGCTCTACAAGAGCAAGGCACCCTCACACTTTATTTTATGTCTTACCTATCCCATGTTTTTACCTTACATTTACTTTTGCTCATTTATTTCAAAGTACTTTTTGATTTATGATTCACTTGGTCTAGAGTAGAACAATATATAAAGTTAGCTTAGAACAAATCAAAGCTAGATAGCACCCCTCATGAAATAGTTGCTAGTGCTAATCAAATAAAATTGACTACTCTAGATGGGAACATGGTGAAGTGAAATGACTTTGAAAGAATGTGAAGTTGAAGGTGACATGGTTGACTTGGTGATTTAAATGAAAACTGATGATTGGGTTTGAACGCGATACCCTTCCAATTATACAAGTACCCCCACAATACCTGATTATGGGTATGGCTTAACCAGAAACTTGTGTATTTTAGTATGGGTTCCCTCTAAACAAGCATCATAGGGGTTACACCGAGGCTGCCTCCGTTAAGTGTGAAATAATGTGAATATGAGGTGAATGTACGGCCCAAGCCCTGTGCAGTTCCTGGGTTACCAGTTGGTTTTCACCGGGAGGCCAAGCTCATGGGGAGAGGTGCCTATACTAACATATATAAGTGAAAGGTTTGAAGGAGATATGCCCTAGAGGCAATAATAAAGTGGTTATTATTTATATCTTTATGTTTATGATAAATGTTTATATATCATGCTATAATTGTATTAACCGAAACATTAGTACATGTGTGATATGTAGACAACAAGAAGTCCCTAGTATGCCTCTTAAACTAGCTTGTTGATTAATGGATGATTAGTTTCATAATCATGAACATTGGATGTTATTAATAACAAGATTATGTCATTGTATGAATGATGTAATGGACACACCCAATTAAGCGTAGCATAAGATCTCGCCATTAAGTTATTTGCTATAAGCTTTCGATACATAGTTACCTAGTCCTTATGACCATGAGATCATGTAAATCACTTATACCGGAAAGGTACTTTGATTACACCAAACACCACTGCGTAAATGGGTGGCTATAAAGGTGGGATTAAGTATCCGGAAAGTATGAGTTGAGGCATATGGATCAACAGTGGGATTTGTCCATCCCGATGACGGATAGATATACTCTGGGCCCTCTCGGTGGAATGTCGTCTAATGTCTTGCAAGCATATGAATGAGTTCATAAGAGACCACATACCACGGTACGAGTAAAGAGTACTTGTCAGGAGACGAAGTTGAACAAGGTATAGAGTGATACCGAAGATCAAACCTCGGACAAGTAAAATATCGCGTGACAAAGGGAATTGGTATTGTATGTGAATGGTTCATTCGATCACTAAAGTCATCGTTGAATATGTGGGAGCCATTATGGATCTCCAGATCCCGCTATTGGTTATTGGTCGGAGTGAGTACTCAACCATGTCCGCATAGTTCACGAACCGTAGGGTGACACACTTAAAGTTGGATGTTGAAATGGTAGTACTTGAATATGGAATGGAGTTCGAATATTTGTTCGGAGTCCCGGATGAGATCCCGGACATCACGAGGAGTTTCGGAATGGTCCGAACAATAAGATTCATATATAGGATGTCATTTTATGTGAATTAAAATGTCGCGGAAGGTTCTATGGAAGGTTCTAGAAGGTTCTAGAAAAGTCCGGAAGAAACCACCAAGGAAGGTGGAGTCCACATGGGACTCCACCTCCATGGCCGGCCAACCCTAGTGGGAGAGGAGTCCCAAGTGGACTCCCCCTTAGGGGGCCGGCCACCCCCCCATATGGGAGGTGGTACTCCCACCTCTAGTGGGAGTCCTAGCTTGGCTAGGTTTCCCCTCCATATGGAAGGTTTTTGGTTCGGGTCTTATTCGAAGACTTGGAGACCAACTCTTGGGGATCCACCTATATAATGAGGGGCCAAGGGAGGGGGCCGGCCACCCCAAGACCATAAGCTGGCCGCCCCCCTTGAAGTGGCCGGCCACCCCCTCCCAAACCCTAGCCGCCCCCCTCTCCTCCATATCTCCCGCGTAGCTTTAGCGAAGCTCCGCCGGAGTTCTCCACCGCGACCGACACCACGCCGTCGTGCTGTCGGATTCAAGAGGAGCTACTACTTCCGCTGCCCGCTGGAACGGGAGGTGGACGTCATCTTCATCAACAACCGAACGTGTGACCGAGTACGGAGGTGCTGCTCGTTCGTGGCGCCGGAACCGATCGTGATCAAGATCTTCTACGCGCTTTTGCAAGCGGCAAGTGAACGTCTACCGCAGCAACAAGAGCCTCCTCTTGTAGGCTTTGGAATCTCTTCAAGGGTGAGACTCGATACCCCCTCGTTGCTACCGTCTTCTAGATTGCATCTTGGCTTGGATTGCGTGTTCGCGGTAGGAAATTTTTTTGTTTTCTATGCAACGTTATCCTACAGTGGTATCAGAGCCGTGTCTATGCATAGATGGTTGCACGAGTAGAACACAATGGTTTTGTGGGCGTTGATGCTCTTGTTATCTTTAGTTTGAGTACTTTGCATCTTTGTGGCATAGTGGGATGAAGCGGCTCGGACTAACTTTACATGACCGCGTTCATGAGACTTGTTCCTCATTCGACATGCAACTTGTATTGCATAAGAGGCTTTGCGGGTGTCTGTCTCTCCTACTATAGTGAAGATTCAATTTACTCTTCTATTGAAAACATTAGTATCAACGTTGTGGTTCATGTTCGTACGTAGATTAGATCTCTCTCGAAAACCCTAAACCACGTAAAATATGCAAACCAAATTAGAGATGTCTAACTTGTTTTTGCAGGGTTTGGTGATGTGATATGGCCATAATGTGATGATGAATATGTATGAGATGATCATTATTGTATTGTGGCAACCGGCATGAGCCTTATGGTTGTCTTTAAAATTCATGTTGAGTAGTATTTCAAAGTAGTTGTAATAGTTGCTACATGGAGGATAATCATGAAGACGGCGCCATTGACCTTGACGCTACGCCGACGATGATGGAGATCATGCCCGAAGATGATGGAGATCATGTCCGTGCTTTGGAGATGAAGATCAAAGGCGCAAAGACAAAAGGGCCATATCATATCACATATGAACTGCATGTGATGTTAATCCTTTTATGCATGTTATTTTGCTTAGATCGCGACGGTAGCATTATAAGATGATCCCTCACTAAAATCTCAAGATAATAAAGTGTTCATCCTTAGTAGGACCGTTACCAAGTCTTGTCGTTTCGAAGCATCTCGTGATGATCGGGTGTGATAGATTCAATAAGTACATACAACGGGTGCAAGACAGTTTTGCACATGCGGATACTAAGGTGGCCTTGACGAGCCTAGCATGTACAGACATGGTCTCGGAACACGTGATACCGAAAGGTAGAGCATGAATCATATGGTTGATATGATGAACACTTTGAGTGTTCGCCATTGAAATCACACCTTTTCTCGTGGTGATCGGGTTTAGGTGCAGTGGATTTGGTTCGTGTGATCACTAAGACAATGCGAGGGATATTGTTTTGAGTGGGAGTTCACTTAGATTTTTAATTATGTTGAATTAAAATTTGAACTCAATTTGTCATAAACTTAGTCTAAACTTTTGCAAATATATGTTCTAGAGATGGCGTCCCCAATCAATTTTAATCAGTTCCTAGAGAAAGAGAAACTTAAGAGCAACAGTAGCAACTTCACCGACTGGTTCCGTCATGTGAGGATCTTCCTCTCTGGCGGAAATCTGCAATATGTGCTTGATGCACCGCTAGGTGACCCTCCTGCAGAAACTGAAACCGATGAAGTAAAAGCTGTTTACGAGACTCGGAAAACTCGGTACTCTCAAGTTCAGTGTGCCATCCTATGCAGTCTGGAATCCGATCTTCAAAAACGTTTTGAGCACCACGATCCTCATGAGTTGATGAAAGAGCTGAAAGCTATTTTTGAGACTCATGCGGCCGTGGAATGCTATGAAGCATCGAAACAATTCTTCAGCTGCATGATGGAAGAAGGCAGCTCCGTTAGTGAGCACATGCTCGCCATGACCGGGCATGCGAAGAAACTCAGTGACTTGGGAATAGTGATTCCTAACAGACTGGGGATTAATCGTGTCCTTCAATCACTGCCACCAACTTACAAGAACTTCGTGATGAACTACAATATGCAGAACATGAACAAGGAGTTACCTGAACTCTTTGGCATGCTAAAAGCTGCTGAGATTGAGATCAAGAAAGAGCACCAAGTGTTGATGGTCAACAAGACCACCAGTTTCAAGAAACAGGGCAAGTCTAAGGGAAAATTCAAGAAGGGTGGCAAGAAAGCTGCCACACCTCCTGTGAAACCTAAGAACGGCCCTAAGCCTGATGCTGAGTGCTATTACTGCAAGGAGAAGGGACACTGGAAGCGTAATTGCTCCAAATATCTGGCTGATCTGAAGAGCGGCCTTGTCAAGAAGAAGAAAGAAGGTATATCTGATATACATGTTATAGATGTTCATTTCACTGGTTCTCGTTCTAGTACCTGGGTATTTGATACTGGTTCGGTTGCTCATATTTGTAACTCGAAACAGGAACTAAAGAATAAACGACAACTGCTGAAAGATGAAGTGACGATGCGCGTTGGAAACGGATCCAAGGTCAATGTGATCGCAGTCGGCACACTTCCTCTACATCTACCTTCGGGGTTAGTTTTAAGCCTAAATAATTGTTATTATGTACCTGCGTTGAGCATGAACATTATATCTGGATCTTGTTTAATGCAAGACGGTTATTCATTCAAGTCTGAGAATAATGGTTGTTCTATTTTTATGAATAATATCTTTTATGGTCAAGCACCACAAAAGAATGGCTTATTTCTGTTAGATCTCGATAGTAGTGATACGCACATACATAACGTAAATGCTAAACGAATTAAATTGAATGATAATTCTACTTATATGTGGCACTGTCGTCTTGGTCATATTGGAGTGAAATGCATGAAGAAACTCCATACTGATGGATTACTTGAATCACTTGACTTTGAGTCACTTGATAGATGCGAAGCATGTCTAATGGGAAAAATGACAAAGACTCCATTTTCTGGTATGATGGAGCGAGCTACTGACTTATTAGAAATCATACATACCGATGTGTGTGGACCAATGAGCGTAGCATCGCGCGGTGGTTATCGTTATGTTCTAACCTTCACAGATGATCTGAGTAGATATGGGTATATCTATTTCATGAAACATAAATCCGAAACTTTCGAGAAGTTTAAGGAATTTCAAAGTGAAGTAGAAAATCAACGTAACAAGAAGATTAAATTTCTACGATCTGATCGTGGAGGTGAATATCTGAGTTATGAGTTTGGCATGCATTTAAAGAAATGCGGAATACTTTCACAATTGACACCGCCGGGAACACCTCAACGTAACGGTGTGTCCGAACGTCGTAATCGAACTCTCTTAGATATGGTTCGTTCTATGATGTCTCTTACTGATTTGCCATTATCATTTTGGAGTTATGCATTAGAGACAGCCGCATTCACTTTAAATAGAGCACCATCAAAATCCGTAGAAACGACACCGTATGAATTAGGGTTTAATAAGAAACCTAAGCTGTCGTTCCTGAAAGTTTGGGGTTGCGAAGCCTATGTAAAGAAGTTACAACCGGACAAGCTAGAACCCAAAGCGGAGAAATGCGTCTTCATAGGATACCCTAAGGAAACTATAGGGTACACTTTCTATCACAGATCCGAAGGCAAAATCTTTGTTGCTAAAAACGGAACCTTTCTTGAGAAAGAATTTCTCACTAAAGAAGTGACTGGAAGAAAAGTAGAACTCGATGAGATTGATGAATCTATACTCATTGATCAGAGTAGCGCAGTACCGGAAATTGTACCTGTACCGCCTACACCGGCAACAGAGGAAGCTAATGATAATGATCATGAAACTTCGAACGAGGAAACTACTGAACCTCGCAGATCGACAAGGGAACGTGCCACTCCTGATTGGTATGATCCTTGTCTAAATGTCATGATTGTGGATAACAATGATGAGGACCCTGCGACGTATGAAGAAGCGATGATGAGCCCAGATTCCAACAAATGGCAAGAAGCCATGAAATCCGAAATGGGATCCATGTATGATAACAAAGTATGGACTTTGGTAGACTTACCTGATAGCCGAAAGGCTGTCGAAAATAAATGGATCTTCAAGAGAAAAACAGATGCTGATGGTAATATTACTGTCTATAAAGCTCGACTTGTCGCAAAGGGTTTCCGACAAATTCAAGGAGTTGACTACGATGAGACTTTCTCACCTGTAGCGAAGCTAAAATCTGTGAGGATTTTGTTAGAAATAGCTGCATTTTTCGATTATGAGATTTGGCAGATGGATGTCAAAACGGCGTTCCTTAATGGAGACATTGAGGAAGAGTTGTATATGGTACAACCTAAAGGTTTTGTCGATCCTAAAAATGCTGACAAAGTATGCAAACTTCAGCGTTCAATCTATGGACTGAAGCAAGCATCGAGAAGTTGGAACCGACGCTTTGATAAGGTGATCAAAGACTTCGGGTTTATACAGTGTCATGGAGAGGCCTGTATTTACAAGAAAGTGAGTGGGAGCTCTGTAGCATTCCTGATATTATATGTAGATGACATATTATTGATCGGGAATGATATAGAACTATTAAGCAGTGTTAAAGGTTATTTGAATAATAGTTTTTCAATGAAAGACCTTGGTGAAGCATCATATATATTAGGCATCAAGATCTATAGAGATAGATCAAGACGCCTAATAGGGCTATCACAGAGTACATATCTGGACAAGATTATAAAGAAGTTTAGAATGGACGAAAGTAAGAAAGGGTTCTTACCTATGTTACCAGGCAAAGTCTTGAGTAAGACTCAAGGACCGGCTACGGCAGAAGAAAGAGAAAGGATGAGTAAAATCCCCTATGCCTCGGCAGTAGGATCTATCATGTATGCCATGCTATGTACTAGACCGGATATAGCACATGCTGTTAGTTTGACTAGCAGATATCAAAGTGATCCAGGAATGGAACATCGGACAGCGGTCAAGAATATCCTGAAGTACTTGAAAAGAACTAAGGATATGTTTCTTTGTTATGGAGGTGACCAAGAGCTCGTTGTAAATGGTTACACCGATGCAAGTTGGAACACTGATCCTGATGACTCTAAGTCACAATCTGGGTATGTGTTTATATTGAATGGTGCTGCAGTAAGCTGGGCAAGCTCGAAGCAGTGCACGGTGGCGAAGTCTTCAACAGAATCAGAGTACATAGCGGCTTCAGAAGCTTCATCAGAAGCGGTATGGATGAAGAGGTTCATTGCAGAGCTCGGTGTGGTTCCTAGTGCATTGGACCCATTAATCATTTACTGTGATAACATGGGTGCCATCGCCAATGCACAAGAGCCAAGGTCACACAAGAGGCTGAAGCATATCAAGCTGCGTTACCACTCGATTCGCGAGTACATCGAAGATGGAGAAGTAAAGATTTGCAAAGTACACACTGATCTGAATGTAGCAGATCCGTTGACTAAAGCTCTCCCTAGGGCAAAGCATGACCAACACCAGAATGCCATGGGTGTTAGGTATATTACAATGTAATCTAGATTATTGACTCTAGTGCAAGTGGGAGACTGAAGGAGATATGCCCTAGAGGCAATAATAAAGTGGTTATTATTTATATCTTTATGTTTATGATAAATGTTTATATATCATGCTATAATTGTATTAACCGAAACATTAGTACATGTGTGATATGTAGACAACAAGAAGTCCCTAGTATGCCTCTTAAACTAGCTTGTTGATTAATGGATGATTAGTTTCATAATCATGAACATTGGATGTTATTAATAACAAGATTATGTCATTGTATGAATGATGTAATGGACACACCCAATTAAGCGTAGCATAAGATCTCGTCATTAAGTTATTTGCTATAAGCTTTCGATACATAGTTACCTAGTCCTTATGACCATGAGATCATGTAAATCACTTATACTGGAAAGGTACTTTGATTACACCAAACACCACTGCGTAAATGGGTGGCTATAAAGGTGGGATTAAGTATCCGGAAAGTATGAGTTGAGGCATATGGATCAACAGTGGGATTTGTCCATCCCGATGACGGATAGATATACTCTGGGCCCTCTCGGTGGAATGTCGTCTAATGTCTTGCAAGCATATGAATGAGTTCATAAGAGACCACATACCACGGTACGAGTAAAGAGTATTTGTCAGGAGACGAGGTTGAACAAGGTATAGAGTGATACCGAAGATCAAACCTCGGACAAGTAAAATATCGCGTGACAAAGGGAATTGGTATTGTATGTGAATGGTTCATTCGATCACTAAAGTCATCGTTGAATATGTGGGAGCCATTATGGATCTCCAGATCCCGCTATTGGTTATTGGTCGGAGTGAGTACTCAACCATGTCCGCATAGTTCACGAACCGTAGGGTGACACACTTAAAGTTGGATGTTGAAATGGTAGTACTTGAATATGGAATGGAGTTCGAATATTTGTTCGGAGTCCCGGATGAGATCCCGGACATCA
This sequence comes from Lolium perenne, assembly GCF_019359855.2. NCBI lineage: Eukaryota > Viridiplantae > Streptophyta > Magnoliopsida > Poales > Poaceae > Lolium > Lolium perenne. The sequence goes on along the minus strand of NC_067249.2, from coordinate 37,512,774 downwards.
CGAGGAGTTTCGGAATGGTCCGAAGAATAAGATTCATATATAGGATGTCATTTTATGTGAATTAAAATGTCGCGGAAGGTTCTATGGAAGGTTCTAGAAGGTTCTAGAAAAGTCCGGAAGAAACCACCAAGGAAGGTGGAGTCCACATGGGACTCCACCTCCATGGCCGGCCAACCCTAGTGGGGGAGGAGTCCCAAGTGGACTCCCCCTTAGGGGGCCGGCCACCCCCCCATATGGGAGGTGGAACTCCCACCTCTAGTGGGAGTCCTAGCTTGGCTAGGTTTCCCCTCCATATGGAAGGTTTTTGGTTCGGGTCTTATTCGAAGACTTGGAGACCAACTCTTGGGGATCCACCTATATAATGAGGGGCCAAGGGAGGGGGCCGGCCACCCCAAGACCACAAGCTGGCCGCCCCCCTTGAAGTGGCCGGCCACCCCCTCCCAAACCCTAGCCACCCCCCTCTCCTCCATATCTCCCGCGTAGCTTTAGCGAAGCTCCTCCGGAGTTCTCCACCGCCACCGACACCACGCCGTCGTGCTGTCGGATTCAAGAGGAGCTACTACTTCCACTGCCCACTGGAACGGGAGGTGGACGTCGTCTTCATCAACAACCGAACGTGTGACCGAGTACGGAGGTGCTGCTCGTTCGTGGCGCCGGAACCGATCGTGATCAAGATCTTCTACGCGCTTTTGCAAGCGGCAAGCGAACGTCTACCGCAGCAACAAGAGCCTCCTCTTGTAGGCTTTGGAATCTCTTCAAGGGTGAGACTCGATACCCCCTCGTTGCTACCGTCTTCTAGATTGCATCTTGGCTTGGATTGCGTGTTCGCGGTAGGAAAATTTTTGTTTTCTATGCAACGTTATCCTACAAGGTTATGGTTGATGATCCGAGTACTGAGTTACGATGATTCGGGGTTATCCTCGATGGATGTAATCAAAAGTTGTGGCACAAGAGTACAAACTCTGCAGAATGTTAAACCTATTCGAATAGCCGTGTCCACGGTTACGGACGATTGGAAAGGCCATACTGTCTCCGTTATCAAATTTTGATCTTAAAAAGGAATGGTGAATTTGAAAGGTGATATGGACTTGAATCACAATGATTTGTGGGAATGACACTAATGTTCCCACTTGAGTTAGTCTAGCAACTGATAAGGCTTACTAAATGTTTATCAAATTAAAACTTGGCTTTATGCAAATAAACCTAGAGCTTAGCACTCCTTACTACACTCAATAAGTAATTAATTTAGTATTAGTTTGCGAGTACTTTAAAAGTACTCATGGCTTTGCCCTAGCTATTCAAATTCCAGACTTTGAAGGAGAGCAACAGTATCAGGATGACAGACAGCAAGACGTCTACGATAACTAGGACTGTCTTCTAACGTCAAGCGTTGCCTGTGGAATAGATAATCCACTACCACTTCGCTTCCGCTACTATTTGTGTTGTTGAACAATATATTTGTGTAATATTGGATCATGTGATCTATGGTTGTAAGACAAGTATGTGTTGTAATAAATGATGACTCTATGCTACTTACTATTATGCCTCGCAAAAACATTATTCCTGGGATTGCGATGTGCGGCATAATAGGCATCTGGACTTAAAAATCCGGGTGTTGACAACAGCAACCGCCATTCGCCCCAGATTAGAGAGGAAAAGATCTGGAGAAGAAAGGGAAGAAAGTCGATTTAATTTGTTATCTCCACCCTCTAGATCACCCATTGCACCATCCATTCCACTTGTATACAATAGAGGAACATTCACACTTCTAGAGTTAGGGTTGAGACTCTATTCATACATGGTTTATATTTGTATTTGATCTCCCTTATTATGGATTGCTATGGTAATATCGAGATGATACTTATTTACTTCCTGATTATATCATTGTGTTCCCCCTCTTCCGTGTGAAAGTAAATCTCCATAGGTGTGGGAGATGTAGAGGATTGGTGATATGTGACGTGCCTTTAATTTTCATCCATTTGTGGCTATGATTATTATTATATTATGCAAGAATGATTACGTATGTTTACCTAATGCTTGTTGTCTAATTAAGGGAATGGGCAACATGATCTTGAGACAGCGTAGATTTGAACTTTTTTACAAGTGAATCGGTGACCTCCGGGTGACACGGTTGATATCAAAGAGGATCTAGTATTTCTCGAGAAACAACAATATACCACGGCACGTATAACCTTGATTTGCTCTCACGGCCATAATCATGGTGCTAGCCAGGGCCGCTGACCGACGCACTATAGAATCATGCGTGTTCGATGAAGACTGCCCGTGGAGTCCAACTAATTATTGGTTTCTTGCCTACTTGCATAACTGTATAAAAAAATCTAAATCACTTAGTCTATTTACTACATTGGCATATTCAGTGCTTAGACCACTTCAACTTTCTTTACTTTTATGTTATTTACTTGCAAGCATCTTTTGCAACACAACCTCAAACTGTATTTAAACTCACTCTTTCACCTTTCACCACTCATAGTCAATTTAGATAAGACTTGTGCCACCTTGGGTGTGACAGAAACACAACAAATACTCACCTAAGCTCTTCGTTGGGATCGATATTAAACCGGAAGTCACACTTCCACGAGGATACTCTAACGAACTTGTGCTCTTGCAGGCATCAAGCATCATCGACGAAGATCACACACGCTTTCTTTTATGGAGATATACTATGCGATGATAGGTATCACACACGGTTGCAGATATGTATCACAAACATTGAATCTATTGAAAATTGTTTGTGAATATTTTGGTTGTGAAATGTTACCACAAATTTGCCATTTTTTTCGAAATGCAAACTCAAAAGCTTCGCGCCAGTTTTCAAGCTACGTAATGACGAAGCACTCAGTAGCATGGACGGCCAAGCACAGGAACGCTGGCCGGTGGGCACTGGCAGTTGGATAGATACTAGTGGTTGGGGCGCCCCATGGGGCGCCTCCTCACTGGATAGTGGCAACCCAATCATGGTCTAATCTTCTCATATAGCATATTTTTTATCGCCCAAATGCAACCTCACGCCTAACAGTTTAATTTCTAGAAATCTAGTTTCATGCTGACATATAGGCCAACATATTTTCTTATATCCATATCAAGTAGTTAAGAGCATCTAAAAAGTACCATTCCCTTTGCCCTAAATTAATTGAACCAGTTTTGTCTAGGTACATCTATATCTAAGTAAAGTTGAGTCAATTAATTGGGACAAAGGATATACATAATATCTAGAAATGTCGGCCTCATATTATTCTGCTACAACATGAGGCTAGCCAGCTGTAAGGTAGATAACGCATAATTCAGAGAAAAATGTATAAAGTGCAATACAAAAAATTCCACAGTGCTCATGTGCAAGTTGACAAGGTGCGACCAATAGTGTGTAATAAGAAAGTTGGTATCGGACATGTTAAGAGTTGATATAGTACATCGTCGGTACATATAACACAACAAGGATGTAACTTGACAACTGCACTCCTATTGTGCCTTTTTTACTTCGTCCCGTGATCCTCTACTCCATCTGCAAGGATGTAGTGCCAGCATTAAAATGAATTTTTCTGTACCTTATACAACTGAAAAAGAGTGATTGAGCGGAGAGCATTTTCCCTGTCGAATAATTAATGGACAACTTGATCAATCATTGATGTCTCGTTGTACCTCCAAATGATTAGATAGCGGATAATTTAAGTCTATCATGAAAACCTCAAGCAGCCCTTAAGAACTACAAGAATTTAGCGGATGCATTCATGCAACTAACTGAGCGCTGAGCAACAGAAGAGAAAGTAAACTCAATCCAGTATTAATCTAACGGGAAAATAGGAGCATACTGACGATTACCTCACAAATTGCAGTTTTCACCTATACCTGAAGCCCAAGCTGAATAATTCCACCTAATGTTGCAACACATTGTAAATCTTCTTATTTTGCAACCATCACAATCTCTCTTGGCCTCCATCCTTTCTTTCTAACTTGAATAATATCTCTGCAATCTATAAAAAAAAAGTAGGGCATAACATGATGCTCAATTTATCCAAGATAAGTTGCATTCCAAATATCTCTAGATGTTCACTATGCAAAGAAGGGGAACACGTTCAGTGCAACTTGACGATATGTGCTCTGCCAGAAAACACATTACCTGAACTACACCCACAGCCAAGGCGGGCCGGTGCTGCAGGTCTCATACCTCCTCGAGTAGCCGCTGGTATGTCCTCCACCCTCTCCACGTTCACATCTAGCACATACCTGCGGGCACGGACGCTTATGAATCAATAGCGTTTGAAAAAAAAATGAGAAACACTTTCGGAGGTAAACTCTGGAACTATAATCTATCATGTGTACCACACACGAAAGCTATAAAAATAATATCAGATCCATCTCTCTATGTGGCACAACACTGGTAAAAAACAAGAGATGCATTATGTGCTAAGCATTAATAACAAAATCAAATGAGGTGTGTAATTGACAGGCATGCTATGCTCTCTCTGGATGCAGGATACCAAGAAGAACAAACAATATGTAGGCTAATCTTTCCTCTGCAGGCAGCCGGGATTTTTATCGAATGATGTGTACGCATAAATTAAGAAGAAACAAGACAAACAGGGGGTGCATACCTGGCGAACAAACCTTTTGAAGAGGAGGCTGCAAAGCAAAAAAAAAAGATTAGTAAATAAACGCAGTGAATCTGGAGTCCAATCCATGGAAATAATTCATACTGGAATAATTAGGAGGTTTGTAGTTGAATTTTGTTTACCTTCATTCAGATATTCAGCAAGGCCATCAGCGAAGCTGCGTCAAAGCCATGGGCTAAACTGAGCCGCAGACTCCAACTTCAGTATACTGACATGTGGATAGCAAGCATCTCCTCAGACCGCTGGAGTGGCTGGCTGCCAATTCAATAAGATACTAATGCACCATTAGTTCCGGTCACAACAAATCCCACAGGTACAGTCTATGCATTTATCTGATTGTCTATACCATGCAAGGTATGGTTGTAGACTGGAATTGATAAATTTTGGAAATAGAAGGCAATATACATTAGCGATGATCAATCAGAACAATATGTAGAATTAAACTAAAAAGAGTATCACTATATGTATACCCTTCATAAGCTATGGGAAGATCACACAGGTATCAAGAACTCAAGCTGAATGCTTATGTAAATGGTTGCAATGGTACACATTAGCATAGTCCCTTTACTGTCTACAAATTCATACTTTCCATCTGTCTTGGCTGAAGTAAATGGTTTGATGTAAATGATTCCAAGGATATTCAGCAGTTACCTCTTATAATCATGTTTCATTTTATCTAAAGTGTCCAGTTCACAAGAACTGAGTTAAACAACAGTTAAAAGAACACGTATATTTTCTAGCACAAAATATACCTGCACATCAAACATTGCATGTGTAGTTATGTAAGGACAACATATCTGGTCTTGTCTCTTTTTTTCGACAACCTTACCATAGGGGAAGCCCCTACGGTGTAAATTTTATATTAAGATAAATCACATTGTGCAGAAGAATAGGGTTTACCTCAAGGTGGGAAGTAGTGAAAAAGAAGATACATGAAAACTTATACAAAGATATGAAGCAACCAGTCAATGAGTGGTTGAACTAAAGCTCCTTTAACTTTGAATTGGTGAAGCATCAGATCACTTGAGAAACCAACTCTCCATTGACCAAAAGAAGAAGCCTGATCTTGAAATATGAAATCATTTCGAACTCTCCAAATATTCCAAGCTGCACAAGCCACTACCTCCATGAAACAAGGGCCAGTAAACATTTTATTAGCAAGCAAAATTCGATTAAAAATAGGTTCCAACAATGACTTGCAAAAGAGCACTCAAAAAACAAATGATCTCTGGTTTCTAGGTGATGTGACATGCAAAGAACACACTCATCGCCAGATTCTAATTGTCACTGCTTGCGGTTCATCAAATCTCGGGTGTTTAGCCGGTCATGAACAAGTAACCAAGTGAACACTTTCAGCTTAGGGAGAAGTTTAGATTTCCACAAGGCTTTAAGGGTTGTATTTGTCCGTAGTCGGTAGTCTTGTCTCTTATCAAGGAAACTAACTTCATCTTGTTATTCCTTTTAGCATTATGCCATTCAGATTGCAGATCCTCGCTATCAGAAAACTGTTATAGGATGAACTAATATCAATGTATAAAAAAGGCATAGGTTACATGGAAGTGAAGGAAGCATTAGATTACTGATTATTGGGTAATAAAACTACTGGAAGTACCTTCTTTAGTCCTGCAAGGTCATCAGTGTTCAAAATCCTATCATTAATCTGTTAATGTGCGTAAGTATCCTCCTCATCAATTGTTTCTATAATCTCAACATGTCGAGATAGAAGTTTCTGCATAATGTCCAAGCTCTTCTTCTCTAGAGCTTGAGGAAGCATTGTGCGGTTAGTGTATGCCACAGTTCTAGAAATGATGTGGAAATGAGACAATCAGTACATAATCAAATACTATAAGACAAATAAAGAAAAAAATGAGTTAACTGGAACCAGAGCAGCTACAAACTGCAGTCATATACTATGATACCTTTCTGTGATACACTTCAAGCCTCATTGCAGCTCAATTCCTTCATACTGTACATAGTTCCTATACTATGTCCTGCAATGAAGCCGAGCATACTGTATATTTTTGCTTCAAACGAAGAACTTCTCCCTGTGATGATTCGTCCCTTGGATACAACATGTGGCATATCTTGAAAAATGAGAAAGACCACCAGTCAAACTTGAGTTAGATTCACAAGATCTGGTTAATGGAAAAATAGAGGAAGCACTGGGGGGGGGGGGGGGGGGGGGGGGATGGTTCAAACAAATAACCTTTCGGTTTCTGCGGTATGGATTGAACTGGGAGAATAAATAAATCAGTAGCCCCATGCATGATAGTAAAGGCCATATTTGAAGATGCCAAGAAAGGAGCCAAAGTCTTTAGTCTTGGACACCTATGCTTAGGAACATACATGATACATCTACCCTATCAGTGAGTTAATTAAATTGGTTATGCGACGATCCCCAATTCCTCATGCCAGTGGTGCTTCTCACAGGAATTTCATCGAGCATATGTCATGCAGTACACGTAAAACATCAAGCAAGAAATTCCAGTGGCAAAACCAGCACCACAAAGGTCCACTTGAGAAAGAGCATGCCCTGAATCGAAAATCTAGGATGGGTACCTCGATGTGGGAGTCGTAATCCAGAGGATGGTCCTGGAGGATGCGCTCCAAGGCCTGGATACAGAGCTCGTCCCCGCCGCCCCTTCTGTCGTCGGAGTCCGACGAGTTTCGGCCCCATCCATGGCGCTCCCCACCTACATCCATGCCGGTGTCTCCAGAAGCAGTTGTGAGGGATGGGGTAGAGGAGATCGACGGAGAGGTGCGGCGAGGAGAGCTGAATCGCAAGGGGAGGAGAAGGCGAGATGCGGCGGCAGCACCCGAGCGAATTTGTGGATAGGTTTTCTGTCCTAGGACGCGACCTCCTTTTCGTCTCCATGCGCTCTAATTTTTTTCTATCTTAACGGAGCCAACCGCAGCTTGACACTTGGGCCAATAGAAGGAAATCAAGCGAAGCACCGCCAGCCCTTGCACGCAACGCGGCTATCGTGGATCGCTCTGGCATAGGGCAAAGGGGCACGCACTTGCTTGTTCTCAATTACTCATGTTTGATGTTCCAGAGGAAAATGCTCAATATTAATGTTTACATCACGTGAGAGAAGCTGTTTTTTTACGGTATAGAAGAGTCTAACTACGAATAAGTCTGTAACTGACACGTCTTTTTCAAGGTGTGATTTAGGAAGGATCGGCCAGGTTGTTGGAGCTGGGCCGTCACAGCCTCACGGGCAAGTGCACGACCTAATGACTGATTTTTTTCGAAAAAGGACGCTTTATTATTTCAGAGTTTGACGTAATACACCCTCTGTATAACTAAGATGCACACAGCCGTTCACAGGTACAATCGAAGATAAAAAAATTCAAGTACAAAAAGAGATCTCTAAACAGTCCAACAAATTATGGTGATGGAGCCGCTATCCTTAGACTATGGAGCCACCCATGTTGGGTAATAAACTCCTTGGCCGTATTCCCCAATCATGTAGACACCTCTGTCAAGAGGTCGCTCCAAGCGCTGAAGCGGCGACCATAAACGGAGCGTAGCCGTAGATCGGTAAATTACCTGCATAAGAGAAGAATTTTTATCATTGAAACCTTGTTATTTCTACATAGCCAGAGCCACCAAATAACGGCTAACGCTCCCACCCTGATAAGACTCCTAAACCTGACCTCTATCCCATTTAGCCAATTGCCGAAGATGTTTGCAACGCTACGGGGGAGGGTATAAGCTAGATCCTATCTGAATGATTGACCATATAGCTTTAGCAAACTGACATTGGAACAAAAGATGTTTAATTGTCTCATCTTCGTGACAGAGAACACATCTCTTAAATCCATGCCAGTTCCTTCTTGCAAGGTTATCTTTGGTGAGGATAACACCACGACGCAGGTACCAAGCAAAGACCTTCGTTTTTAGTGATATCCTTAGCTTCCAAATCCTTTTATTATTACTAGGACAAATGCCCGTGCGTTGCAACGGGATAAAATCAACACCGTACAGAAGCCAAAAACAAGTTCACATTGGCACAACTGAGACATGTCGCAAAAATCGGTTAGCACCCATACCTCCACAACGCGCTCCGTGGTTATGTGCGCCACTACTACATGCTTTTGCTTTGACTTCTCCCTTCTCTCAATATTGATCCATTGTAACATGCAAGTATTGCATAGTTCCGGTGAATTATTATTACGACATACAAGATTAATGTGTTCTTCTCAAGTGTCTCGCACGAACTGCATTGGCTAGTATATTGGTTAACTTTTTTATTCACATAAAAAATTAACCCTAAATTTCTTATGTTCTAGAAACAGAAGGGAGGAGTAATTTAAGGGTCATCAAAATAGCAACACTGAGGTTTACAGCGAATTTTGTAAGCAAGATCAGTTTCATCAACTCATGTATTTTTAATCATTATTATATGATATAACATCTCTAGGATGCACGCAGTGTCCTTCATTTCCCGCGAAATTCATCAATTAGTTCGTAATTAACCCAACACAGCTGTGAAATTAACACTGCATTCTTACTGTGCTATTGTCCGCCATCCCGCCCCGCTTGCATCTCTAAGCATCTCTTCGGCCTAGTAAGAAGCTTAGACAAATGGCATCACATAAAGCTTCTAACCTAATCTCCCAGCAAAGGTTAGTCGATATACTATAAACCAGGAGCAAAGTAAAGCAAACAAAAAAAGTAAGGTGTGTATCTTTTGAATCTGAACAAAAATGTGGTCAGCTAAGCATTAACCATGTCTCACGTAAAAAGAAAGGATCAATGATGTATGAACCAAACACTTTACATCTCGACAAGTAAGCAACAAAAGGAAAGGATCATGTCTCAGGAAACATACACCTAAACTTTGCAACTGCACTATGTCAATAGTGGATCATCACCATCCAGTGATACCAAAAAGGCAAAAACTATATCATAATCATCATCATTGGCAGTTTGGGGAGATGCTAGCATAAGTCTAGATTAAACCTGTTCAATGATACAGAGCATCGGCAAATTATTACTCAGATCACATCGTCTCACTCCAAGTGCCACCATATGCTCCTCACGCCATAGCTCATCAGACCAGCTTCGCACTCAACGTCAGATTTGGACGAGCGCACCGGCAGCTGGACAAGAGGGAGGAACTCAGAAGCATCTGTACTTGCAGGAAAATATATCTTCAAGTGCTTGTTTGAGCTAAATCAAAAATTTCAATGAATTATTCTAAACAAGAAATTGGTAAACTATACTTCAAGCTAAACTTTTGAGTGCATTTCTTGGATATGACGCACACAATAGACATAAATCATCACTTGCACACATGTATTCATTTTTTAACTCCCTTTGGAATAATTTCCATTCTACAGAAAGTTAACTACAATTACGGGTTTAGGATTTGTCCAATGAACAATGCAAACTTGCACTTTGGAAAAGGAACCGGACTTCCATGGACATAACTGATTGTACAATAATAAGAAGTGATTGTATCATTTATAGGATTCCTAACCTGGACAGGAATTGGTTGACAACATGCTTCCCCAATCTCCTCTTTTGAGACGCAATTTCCACAAATTTAAGAGAAACCGTGTGGAACTCGTTCACCCCTAGCATGGCGACGTCAGCGACGGCGTGTGCATTGGGTTGCGTGCATGGGACGAATTGCTTGGAACTGCCACAAAGTACTTCAGTTGGAGGGCATTCCAGTGGGGCTTGTTCTGAAAATACACGAGGAGAGACTAAACATCAAAGACATGCTGTACAAAGCTGTATAGATAACATGTATGCCACATATACAGAATATTTCAGGTAGACAACAAACCATTCTTTACCTTTGTTCTAATCATCCCCCATGATAAAAATCAAATATTGGAATAGACATCTGAGTACAAATCTGTGTCTCTTTTGTTTAAGTTACTTAATTAGACCTCCTTGGTTACTTTTACATTCAAACGATTGTAACTGTCAGCCAAATAAAGGCAGGCATCTTACCATGTGCAGAATTTTCAGAACCAAAGGCCATAGACCCTGTATCATTTGAAAGCTGATATTAATTAGTTACATCAGCTTCAAGCGATGCAGACTGAACCTTTCTACAGACAAATACTCTTCCTAAACCATGGCAGCAGCAAATAGAGTTTGTTTTTGGTCGCATTCAGTGACGATTGAGGCAACACTGTACCCTAAGCTACAACATGAGATGTGTGATGTTCATGGGGCAATGCTCAAAGGTCTGCACAACCTGGATGCACATAAGATGACCTTTCCACACGCCGTCCGTTGAATCGAAATTTTTCTTTGTAAAAGGTAAAATATAAATAAGTAGATGCAACATTAGCCATGTCATGTAAAATAATGTTTCTCAGCATTGTTCACATAATGCATCCTAATAACTTTACAAATTTGACCAAATGGGCAAATAAATTTGAAAACCTGATTGGTTCTTTCATAAAACACAAATATGCAGCCTAAAATACGCAATATATGATGTTGTCAGATAGCAGCGAAACCTCCAACATAACATGATAAACTGGGTCGCTGGGAAACGGGAAAAAAGAGCTGAATAACAAAAGTTGAATGAATGAAAGTAACATCCCAGCATGGACAGCCCCAGACCAGTGTGCCTCCAACCTCACTCCCGAACACGGATCTACCAAATCACGCTGGAGACAAGGGGGGGAACACGTGCACCTCAAGTCAGAGCGAGATATCAAGCAGCCTTGAGCAGGATGGGATGTGCATGAACTAACCTGAACCGGCATCGCCGGGCCAAAGTCAATCTTCGATCCACCCCTATCAAAACATGCGGAAGAAGACGGGCCAGGTTTGCTCTGGATTCATGGACCCTAGGGGTCCCCATATTCAATCCACCCCTGATCCAAACTTTATGTACTTCTGTTTCAGCAAGGAGATAAGCAAACACGTCAAAGCTTTTAACTCCAGAAAAAATTCCGCTTGTATGTAGTTATCAGAGAAGGATAAAATTAGTGAATAGCATGTCACATCAAACATTAGTTCGGAATTGTGAAAGTCCAAACCATAATCAGTCATTCACGGGCATCACTCTAGCAAACAAATGCAATTAATTTTCATAGAAAATAAGGAATGAGAAACAATTACTATGCTCCTTCGAGGAAGGCGATAGGTACAATGTATTGGTAGAACTAAAAGCTTCAGATTCAATCTTATGCAAGGAAGTGCTTTAGAAATAAGTGTCCCTGAAATAAAAGAAGTGCTTTAGAATCCTTTAATGGAAGCAAACAAATATCATCCAAGGTGATTTCTTTAGCTAGTCATTCACAAAACATGTCACACAGATAAAAGGTAAGAGCAATATAATTCTTGGTTGAACAAATGGAAAATAACAGAACTGAGATGCATTACAACAAAAATGAATTGCATAATCGAGTCACTTCTTGTTATTGACCCCAGATCACTAAGTATGGCTTATAAGAAGCTATAAGCAGTACACAAATCTGAACTCGCCGGCAGATCGTGTTCGGTACTTACTCTAGACTGCATGCACACACAAAAATGGTAACTAAATGCTGAAACAATGATGATGTTTCGTGGTAAAAGATCAGTATAAAGATAAAGCATCCCAGTCTAGGGTCATCACCGTTTCAAATTTAGCCAATCATAACATCAGCAATACATGCTTTATACATCAGGGTAGAAATAAAGTTGTGCAATATGCATCACAGCATACATGACCAGAAGAAACATATACCGGAGCTTTGCCTGCAGATTTTTAGCTCTTGGATCTACCAAGGCTTTGACTGCAAGTTTATCAAGAAGATATTTAGCTACGGAGAAAGAGGCGGGTATGTTACTATTGACAATTGGGAATGACACTACAGAAGAATAATTAAATATCTTACGAGCATCAACTATTCTAAATATATTACTTCATTGTTAGCAGACTGTTGTTTGTTTACTTGCAGTATCAAGCTTAAGATGCACTACCATTAGTTTTCCGTAACACTGGAGATCACCTCCCACGGCATGAAACCTAAATCATGATCATTGCGACTTAATCTTGATCGGCCAGACAACGAAAGAGGACAGCTAGCAACAAATTATTCTTGCTCTGTAAATTATAAACAATTCAAGTGAAGTTAACTGACAAATATTATGATCCAAGGATAGGTCACTGCAATATCTGAATGCTAAAGAATTGTTTGCTTAAACCATGCTTACCTTGCATGAACCACAGAAGCTCCATCATGCTCGAAGAATCTTTGGTACCGAAGTGAAGGACACATTGTTGTCGTCCTATAAAAGGTTTCTAGTTTCAGTCATGAGAATATAAAATCAATGACATATCGCCCGATGGCCTTGAATCTTTTAAAGATGAGATAACAAACAGTCACAGTACCCTTGCGAGCAACAAATATTTACTAATGTGCCTTAACAGAATGAACACCAGAATAAAGGTCCAGCACAACAGTGTATCCCAAGTTAGTACGGCTGTGTTAATCAAGACATCGCCAAAATTCCAAAACTTGCACCGATGAGGACAACATCCTAAATAAAAAGACCCGAAGTATCTATAGAAATCGCAAAAACAGAAGAGCCCAATTCAGTTGCAGTGTAAATTCAATTGCGAGACCCATTTTTTATAGGCTTCTTACTTTTTAAGTGCAACAGCAAGCAAAACGCTCTAGCTTAGAGCCAGAGAAAGACTCAAAGCTAAACCCCAAAAAATAAGGATCCGCTGCGATTCAGCAGCTCTGACAACCTCCGCAACAATTCTTGCTATGTGCAACCTATGGGGAGTTTTCACCGCTCCACCACAATGATGCGCCTTGGGGACAAATCTGGCGCCCTCCAAATTACTCTGCTCACATATTTAATCATAACCAACAGCAACAGCTGCTTACTTGTTTGGGGATGTTGAAGTACCGGTATTGTCGTGAATCATTGCGAACACCTGTCAAGAGTGCATCAACAGTTTAGTCAGTTCCCATATTCTAGAATTTGTGTACATGAGTTTCATTTTTTTGTCATGTGCTTGAACCATACTACTATGCTATGTACTATGTTATCTAGTATGAACTGTGAAAAATTTAGTAACGGGACACAAGGAAACACTCACCTGCTCTATATGTCTGATGACCATAATTTGAAGCAGGGTCATAATCCAGTAGGCATATTTCAAACAATTCAGCAGTCGAGACCCATGTTCGGGACAAAAAAAGAGCAGACAATCTACAGATAAATAATGGAATAGATGAATGAGTTGGTAGATGGGAAAATATGCTACATCTGAACCCAAAATGAAAGAAAATTAGGCGTTCATCGAAAAGTGATTAGAACTCAAAATCTGGGGGGAATGGTGCCTAAAAATGATCGACTGGAAAAGGAAAAACTCACGTCGGTCCTCTCCTGCGATGCATCGGTGTTTGGAGGTCAACCCAGCTCGGCTCGATGTTGGATCCGGTCAGCATTTCTCTGAAGCAAAAAAGCACAGCCTCATGGTCGCGGCTATTTCATACTCCTTCAAAAGTACATAGCAGGTCCAAATTGTAAAAGCATAGGCCATAACCACCCAGTGAGTGACAATCTAGAGCCACAAGAACACTAACCAAGCATACACTCAACATAAAATCATTGATCTTCTCGTCAAGATGCGGTGAAACTATGCCACTATATAAGTTCAAAAGTATCATATGCAGCGTAATGAGTTACCTGGATATAATTTGCTTGAATCCTAAACACCCTGTTGACCCTACTCTTCATCAACACAACAACACTGCTCTTAATCAGCAAGACCGACACATCACCTAGAGACCTGTACATGGGTTTCCATTCAGAGATATCATTTGATGGGTGTCTCAAACAATATGACACATATTATGTTCCTACCAATTTACTCTTACATCTCATTAGTGATAACTTGCAAACGAAAATCACATGACAGAGAGAGGAAAATCTAATATGGTTAAGTTATCGTTAATTGTAGGAAAATATCAGAAAAAATAAATTATTGAGTATACAATATGGCATAAAAAGGAAACAATGTGAACCTGCAGAGTTTGGATTTTCCACAAATACCTTATATGCATAGGTACAAAACGTATACAGAAACAAACATGAGAAATGATGGGGAGTGGATAGGAGAGGGGAGGAGACAAATCAATAACAGAAAAAAACAAGCAGGAGGCTACAAGTGCCCTTACCTGGCTTGTGAGGTCGAGGATGACCTTGGCGGCCTTGAGGGAGAGGGTGAAAGGGAGGGGCTTGAAGGATGGCTGCACGAAGCAGAGGCGGCGCTGCTCCCGATGAGGATGACGACGCAAGATCAAGGTGAAGCTCGAGGTGGAAGGCGGTACGTCGAGGTGCTGCCGGCGCCCCCGCGCGCCTTCGCGTGCCGCTCCATCGCCGTCGAGGGCGGAGCTCCAGCAGCCCCTCCTGCCTGACGAGCTCGGCGGTGCTGGGAGCGTGAGACCGCCTGGCGGCGCCCTACCCGCGCGCCTCGTCGTCGTGCTCGGCGGCCTCCTCGTCTCGCGCCGAGAGCTCCGTGGCGAGGGAGACGGGCGCTCCGCGATTGGAGAGTGGATGGCGACGGGCGGAGGATTGGGGGATTTGGGGGAGAGAAATTGAGAGCCAGGTGGTAGTCGACGTGGTCGAGCATACAGCTGGCAATGTCCTGGCGAGCGACGGCGGGCAAGATCCTGGCGAGCGGCAGCAGACAGGTGGTAGTCGACGTGGTCGAGCAGCAGCGGCCGAGGTTCTGGCGAGCGGCGGCGTGGAAGAAAGCGGGGCAGGGCCAAACCCTAGGAAGCGGTGGTTCCTGAGAGATGCAAAGGAGGCGAGGTAGTGGTGCTTGGGAAACGGATTAGTTGGGCTTGGCCCATCTGTGCGGTAGCAACGCGAGTGAGTATCGTTTTACGTAGGACGACGAAGGACGACGAGTGGGACGACCAAAACTACGAAACTTATTGTGATGGCATAATAAGAAACCACTTTAGTCTTTTTAAGTAGTAGAGATAAACCGGCTGAATAGGTTGAATCAATGCTTCATACATGGATCTCATTGAGAATTTACCATCTTGGTGATTTCCCAGCGGAACAAGTCTTTCCCTTGGACCAATTGGATTGAAGCTAATCTTTGTAGCAATTCATTCTAGTTGGTTAATCGGAGACCGACTACGTTGCGCCGAAAGGTCAAAGATGGTGGAGAGATTTCCATCACCCTTTGCAGGGTTACATCCTTCTGATGTACTATCCTATATAAAGCTGGATATTGTTCCCGGAGTGTAGTTGTTCCCAACCATCTATCCTCCCAGAAACGAATTTCCGACCCGTCCCTAATGGAGAAAGACCCGTGCGGAAAGAAGTGATTCTTAGTAGCCATAATGCCAGCCCAAAAATGCGAATCTCTGGGTTTCCAAGAAACCTGAGAAAAAGCTTTGGAGCCGACATATTTCCTTCTCAACAAACTTTGCCAAACCCCATCCTCCGTTAAGAACCTAGCCAACCATTTACCTAGTAGGGCCTTGTTCTTAACCTCTAGATCGTGGATGCCAAGTCCACCTTGACCTTTGGGGCGGCATACAACGCTCCATTTAGTCAACATATATTTTTTCTTCTCGCTATCTCCTTGGCAGAAAAATCTTGATCGGAGATAATCCAATCTATGAAGAATTCCTTTCGGCAATTGGAAGAATGATATCATGTACAGTATGATATTTGTGAGTACTGAATTAAGGAGTACCAATCTTCCACCAAGAGATAGAAGCTTTCCTTTCCAACTGCTTAATCTTTCCTGCAACCTTTCCTCGACCTTTTTCCAATTGTCTAGAGTAAGTCTCCGATAGTGTATGGAATACCTAGGTAGCTAATGGGAAAGGAGCCTAAACCATATCCGAATAGTTCGGCGTATTGGTCGGCCTCATCTTAGGCATCACCGAAACAAAATAATTCACTTTTATGGAAGTTGATCTTTAGACCCGATAACTGCTCGAAAGCTGAGAGGATTAACTTCAGATTTCTTGCCTTATCAAGATCATGATCCATGAAAAGAATTGTGTCGTCGGCATATTGCAGAATAGACAGTCCCCCATCAACCAGATGGGGCACCACTCCTTGAATCTGGCCATTTACCTTGGCACACTCTATTAAAATAGCAAGCATATCCACCACAATGTTAAATAACATTGGAGACAACGGATCACCTTGCCTTAACCCTTTCTTTGTTTGGAAGTATTTTCCAACATCGTCATTGACTTTGATGGCTACACTTCCACCAGAGATAAAGTTATTAACTAGAGCGCGCCATTCGGGCGAAAAGCCTTTCATTCGGAGCAGTTTTTGAAGGAAAGATCATTTAAATTTATCATAAGCCTTCTCAAAGTCGATTTTGAGGATGACCCACTCAACTTTTTGCGATGCATCTCATGTATCGTCTCATGCAATGTCACGACACCATCTACGATGTATCGACCTTGCATAAACGTAGTTTGAGTTGGACGCACAACTTGATCGGCTACATAATTAAATATAATAGTAGCAACCTTTGTAAAGATCTTAAATGAAACATTTAGGAGACAAATAGGCCTGAACTGCTGGATACGATCACTATCGCTAACCTTAGGAAGGAGAATGATTTCTCCAAAGTTAATGCGAAAGAGATCTAATTGCCCCTTTTGCAGTTCATGAAACAAATCTAGTAGATCATTTTTTATAGTATCCCAGAATGTTTGATAGAACTCGGCTGGGAAACCATCCGATCCCGGTGCCTTGTTATGCTCCATCTGGAAAACTGATTTCCTAATCTCCTCCTCCGTAAATGGAGCGGAAAGGACATCATTCTCCGTAGGGGACACCTGTGGGATATCATCTACTCTGGATTCATCCAAAGATATATGTGAATCCTCAGGTGCGCCAAACAAACTCTTGTAATAAGAAGTAATGTACGACTTTAACTGTTCATGACCCTCGATTGTGTCGTCATCCTGAACCAGGGAATGAATACGTTTCTTTCTATGTCTGCCATTAGCGACACTATGAAAGTATATAGTATTCGAGGCCCCTTCCAGTAAGAATTGAGCCCTCGATCTCTGGTACCATTTGAGTTCCTTCTCGCGTAATAAGTCAACTAACTTCACATTATATTGATTCTTTAGATCAAGTTCATGCATCGTCAACCGTCTAAATTCCACGATTGCCTCTAACTCGTCAATTGACGTGGAAAGGCCGAGTTTCTCTTGTTTGAGCTGACCAACCATATGTCGAGCCCACCCTCCAAGGTATTTACGCACAGCCCTGAGCTTGCTATTCCACCTTTGAATTGGAGAGTCGGCGACATATTGTTGGTCCCATACATTCTTAACCATATCGGAGAATCCCTCTCTATGTAGCCATCCAAGTTCAAATTTGAACGGACGTCTACAAGGAGGAGTTGGGTTCCCGGTAGTTAGAAGTATGGGAGCATGATCCGACAAAGATTCAATTCGAGGAAGAGCGGCGTACGGAGACAAGAGGAAATTTGGATTCCCAGTCCGAATCCATTAGCACTCTATCGAGCTTCTCATATGTCGGATCAGGAAGACTATTAGCCCAGGTGAATTGCCTTGCAGTCATTGATATTTCTTTCAAATCCAAACTGTCTATAACAACATTGAAAAGAAAAGACCAATGACTCTCAAACCTACCCTTACTCTTCTCATGTGGATATCTAAGCAAATTAAAATCCCCTCCTATGATAATAGGGTGTGGATTGTCTTTTGCAAGATTAACAAACTCTCGAAGAAAGGCTGGTTTGAGGGCATCCTGGACCGCCCCATAGACAGACGCTAAACTCCAAATGAAATTATCAGATTTATTCCGAATGTGAAGCTTTATATGAAAGTCACCACCCAAATTATCTAATATTTCCGTAGTTGAAGTTCGGACACATATGAGTAAACCCCCGGACCGACCTCTCGGGGGTCGCGACACCCAAGCAAAATCTTCACCACTAGAAAGGCGATTTAGAAAGCTTGTGGAGTAATGACGCTTTCCGGTCTCAGAGATCTCAATAAAATCTAATGCATGATCCCGAATAGATTCAGAGATGTGTAAGTGTTTAGCCAAGTAACTAAGACCTCTGCTATTCTTAAACATGCCATTCATTTGGGAACATGAGAAGATTTGGACACTCTTTCCTTTCTATTAGGCCAAGCGCTTTTCTTAATTGAAGAAGTTCTAGACTTACGATCTTTTGCCATGAGTTCATAGCATGAACTAAGCATCGTATCGTCCAAACCGACCTCAGATACCTCCCCTACAATATGTGAGAGAAGTTGTCCATCCGAAATGGCGTACGCTTCATCGTCATCATCACTTGTATGGGAAGTATCCGACTTGCTCTTCGACACAGGAGTAAATTTTAATCTAGCATACACCATGTGTTTCAGTGCATTAGTCGAAACAGAAATTAAATCATGAGAAGAACCCAAAGAACCCAAAGAAACGCGTAGATTATGCAACTTCGAAGAAATCTTGGGCGTTGAAAAAGATAAAAACGATTTATCACTAGATGCAATACCTGCGCGGTCGAGGTTTGAATCTGCCTTAGCTAAGGAGTCCTCGTCCGTGGTCTCCGCGCCATCAGCTGCCACCCCATGCCGCGTGCTCCTACGCGTTGGGGTGACATACTTGGCACGTCGCGAGGTTGCCACCTTACGGGGAGGAGTGGACGGTGCAGACCACCCCCCCCCCCTAGGTGATGGAGCCAGCATGAGTCGATGTCGCTTGAAGCGCCGAAGACGTGGGCAACAGCGGCACGACGCGCCCTTGGCCGCCTCCATCCGGCAGCAGTGGCGGCCGCTGCGAAGCAGCCACCTCGACGCCAAGACCAGGTGGCCCAGCACCCATGGTAGCCGCCTCCGTCAGCGCGCGACGTTCCGTCCTAGCGGCTTTAGCGGCCATCCGATATCGCTCCTCCGCTACCGCAGCAGTAGCAGTTCTGTGGCGGCTCACTACAACAGCAGCCGTGGCCCCGCCAAGCTGAATGGGTGCCGCGGCAGCGGCTGGTCGGTCCGCAGCAGCAGCCGAGACCCGGGCAAGCTGGCTCGGAGCGGCGACGAGTGGGGCTGCAGCGCCTTTGAGCGGAGTGGCCAGGTCTGGGGCACTGTCTCGCCCTCCTGGCGGTCTGTCCGCGCCGGGACCAACGGAAGGAGAGGCTGAGTCAGCAGAGGCCACCCGGACCTCCTCCGACTCCACACCAGCCGAGGATACTGGAGCCGACGAGGCATGCGCAGAGTAGAGGGTGTGAGATGCCCCCGAGGAAGACCTGGCGATAATGTGCACCCTGCCCCTAGCAGGTAGGACCACCCTCCCTGGTGGCCTGCTCGACGAAGAGGTAACCGAAGAGGCAACCTTGTCCGTCGGTGTACTGGCCGAGTCCGTCGGAGTGAGGCTCCTCTCAAGCTCCGGACTGACCTCTTAAAGTCTTGCGACGATCTCCTTAGCCACTTCGGTCTGCGGGTTACTATTAAACGGTGTCACCACCATGATAGCTCCAGCCACCCGCGAACCGCCGGAGCTTGACCCAACAGCCCCACCTGAACCTCCAAACTGCCCCAAAGAAGAATCTGTAACCTGAGGGTCAACACGCCCCTGAGAAGTGTCCATAGCATCATCATCCGCAGTCTCCTGAGCCCTCCCTCATCATTTCCGTCGTTCTCTTCTCCCAGAGGAATGGAACAAAGTCAGGATCAGGCACAAAATCAGCAGGCTCTCTACGGAAATGAAACTCAAAAGATTTCAACTTCACCACAGCATCCGAAATAGCATATGAGCCCGGCTCCGAGACTATCCTATCCAAGACCGAAGAATTAACCATGGCCACCAGCACGCGAACCAAACCTCGGCGACTTAGACTCAAGAGATCAACATCCAGCGTTTTACCCACAAGAGACCCCACAGCCCAAAGACCCAAGAAGTGCCTGAGAGTGTGAGGGACTCCCTCCACATGTATCCACACCTGCTCGAGCTCAGCCTTATGAGGAACCTTGGATGACTGCCAAGCGGTGATGCTGAGAGATGAGGTAGACTCTGGAACTCCCACCTGTATGCCATACATCCTAATGAGATCATCGAAAGTAGGCACGCTGACCAAGAACTCATACTCACCCATAGCCACTACTTCCCATTTCCATCCCGGTGAATCAGCACATCTCCTGGCGACCTGTCTGGCCACTGACACCGCAGGCACGACCTCTCCAGAAACGACCACACGAGCCGTCTGTGGGAATTAAAGGCGTCAAGGATCTGATCTCGATGGCACGTTCAAGATCGTCGACTTCTTCAACTGCAAGCAACGCGATGGACAGAGGTAAACAGATCGAAACTGATCTAGTCGATTTTGTTCCTCACCCGCCCTCCCGTTTGGATGCATAAGCGTATCTGGAGGATCCTATGGAGGTGACGTTCGGAAGATTTCACTTTCGCGTCGAGAAAGAAGGAGCGTATCGTCTCGAAATTCCGATCTCATCGGGATTATCAGCGGTCGATCCCGATTTTTCAAGTTCAACATCGTCAATCGAGTCAGGCGACGAGGAGACTTCATCGCCACGCTTCATCAGCACCAGGGCAAGCGAAAAACTCGCCAAGATCTTCAGCGACATGTCCTTCGAGTCATCTGCGGACTCAGATATAAGCGATGACTCGAGCAACATCGACAGCTTCAACTTCATCGATAGATCCACTACTGTTGGAAAGGTCTTCACCAATCTCTATGATGGTATCACCAAACCCAGCAAGGTTCAGAATCCAAAATACCATCAGATTTATGCCATCGGAGAACCAAGTCGCGATCAGGAGGAGACGTCAGAGGCTTTCGACGATTTGGGAAATCCATACGTCGATCCCGCTGACCTTAGGCGAGGTCTAGGCACTAAATATGTCGGGTCTACACCACGTCTAAGGGTTCAACTTCCACAAGAAGCGTGGGATAGAGCCGCAAGAGCTATGGATGGTATAGAACCAATGACTACAACTGCTACGGCGGAGGAATTGCAAGCGTACCAATATAGACTCGCTCGCGTTGGAAGAGAATTGGAAAAACAGACAGCTGCTCTGAACAGAAGAAGGGAGGCAGCTTCCGCGTCAAGCAGGCGAAGGGAGGAGTTAAGTCGACATTCAGGAACTTCGGGAGATAGTCACAGAGAAGCTCGAAACATAGCAAGATCTCGGCTGCAAAATATACCTGAGGCTGATAGAGAAAATCTAGTCCAAAACCTCGACATGTCCTTTATGTCGATAGACACGAGGGGTAATATCATCCCTAAGACACCGGAAGCTGGGTATATGGTGACGCAAGCCTTCATCCTCGCATCCAAGCCACCTCCCAGAGATCCAAGAGAAGCATTGTACAATATGGCCATGGCAGGAGTCGGAGCCATGGGAACGGCGTTCGTAACTTTGCCTCCCGAAGGATCAGCAAGGCAAAATAGTCCACGACCTGCTGCAGCAGCACCAGGTCCCGAGAGAACAAGTGGAGCAAGAGACACAGCAGCACAAGCACGGGTGGACAGAGCACAACAAAATAGAAGGGAACATCGGCACTCCCCAGAAGTAGATGACGAAGATATGTGTGGGCTGCCGTGCTTTACAAGGAGGGTCCGGAAAACTCGAGTTCCTTCAGGGTTTAAACTACCCGATAACTTCAAAAAATTCGACGGCTTGCAAGATCCAGAGGATTGGCTAGTTGATTATCTCGAGACGGTGAAGCTGATAGGAGGAACCAGAGCAACAGCCATGCAGAGCATCCAAGTACATCTGAGTGGAGCCGCACGATCTTGGATAAAGAAGCTTCCTCCGGGTTCCATCGACAGCTGGGACAGCTTTGAGGATGTGTTCATCAAGAATTTCCGATCCACCTGCAAAAAACCCGCGTCACTAGAAGAGTTGAGAGCGTGTCGACAAAAGCATGACGAATCAATGAGAAAGTACATCCAAAGGTGGAACATCATTAAAAACTCGGCGGAGAACATATCTGATGAGAGAGCGATAGATGCGTTCGTAGCTGGAATTCGACGAGGAGATTTTGTCAAAGACTTGGGGAGAACTAACCCAAAGACAGTATCAGCATTGATGGAGATAGCAAACAGGTGGGTAGATGGAGAAGATGCTGTTCACAATAAGCGGCATAGGTCACCAGAGGAGGACCGTGGTCGAAATTTTCAAAATAGACGACGATTTTCTCGACAATTCTCGAGTTACGATGCTCCTGGTCAAATCTCGGCCGGGTTTCGAGCAAGCGCTGGAGGAGGCAATAGAGATGAATATCAAAGGAGTAGCGAGCAGCGAGGCGACAATAGAGATGATTCTCGAAATAATAGGCAAAATAGTGGGCCAAGGTTCCAGAGACCTTTCGTGTCTCCCGAGGATATGATGAACGGACCGTGTCAGATGCACTTCTATCTCGACAGCAATGGGAAGAGACAGTCAGGACACCTGCAGAAGGACTGTCGAAATTTTCAGGCAATGCTAAGGTTCGCAGGGCAAGCCAATGCTCAGGCGACAAATAGAAATCCTCAAGGGCCCAGGAGTGAGATCCACTTGCCACCTCCTCCCGCAATTACAGACGAAAATCGACACCAGCTCAGAATAGCGGCAGCACCACAACCACCTCCATACGTTGATCCTAACTCCAACGGTGCGGTCTCGATGATTCAGAAGGGTAGGCCGTCCAATAGAGCTCAGAAAGTAATCTCGCGACAAGTGTTCATGGCAGAGAAGATGCCTCCACCAACGATTGAGTACCTAAATTGGTCAGGGCAAGACATTGGCTTCACAATAGCGGACCACCCGCAGCAAGTTCCTCGATCAGGGCAGTCAGCACTTATTTTACCAGCAGTAATTACAGGATTCGACGTATCTCGAGTGTTCATAGATGGCGGCAGCAGTTTAAAACTTATGTATGCAGATACACTAAGGAAGATGAACATCTCCCTAGCAAATCTGAAACCAACTGACACACGTTTCCACGGTATCACACCGGAGAAACCAAGTTATCCGTTGGGAAAGATCAATCTCGACGTTCAATTTGGGACCCGAGAAAATTACAGAATAGAAAGGCTGGAGTTTGAAGTCGTGGATTTTCCGTCGCAATATCACGCCTTGTTGGGACGACCAGCATATGCCAGGTTTATGGCGGTACCACATTACACATACTTGTTATGGAGGTTACCTGGACCTAAGGGACCAGTCACAGTCAAAGGAAGCTTCGCGTTAGCCGATAAATGTGACAAGGATTTTCATCGACTGTCAGAAACTTTCGAGATGCAAGCAGAATACATGGCGTCAAGGCTCACGACTGATTATGATGTGCTACCAGATGTAGGGAGGCCTAACAAAGAACCAACCTTTAACACTGCGAAAGATTCCAAGGAGGTGCAGATTCACCCGACAGATCCGAAGAAAACGACGTCCATCGCGACTGACATGGACCTCGCATAGGAAAGCGCGCTCGTCGAGTTCCTCCGTGAGCACTAGAAAATCTTCGCATGGTGTCCAGCTGATATGCCAGGAGTACCCACGGAACTTGCCGAGCACCACCTAAACTTGGATCCAATAGCGAGACCAATTAAGCAACCTTTGCGGCGTTTTTCAGAACCAAACTGCAAAGCTATTCTGTCAGAGATTGATCGACTCAGAGAAGCTAGTTTCATTAAAGAGCTGCATACAAAGGCCTCGTGGGTAGCAAACCCAGTGCTGGTCCCGAAGAAAAACACTAAAGTCCTTCGCATGTGTGTCGACTTTACGTGTCTTAACAAGCATTGTCCAAAGGATCACTTTCCCCTCCCAAGGATCGATCAAATTATCGACTCCACGGCAGGATGTGAACGTCTTTCCTTCCTGGACGCATACTCTGGTTATAACCAGATCAGGTTGAAAGAAGAGGATGAGGTCAAAACAACATTCATTACACCTTACGGCGTGTTTTGCTACAGAACAATGCCCTTTGGTCTGAAAAACGCGGGAGCAACATATCAGCGGATGATGCAGAAGTGCTTGGCAACACAGATTGGGAAAAACGTACAAGTGTACATTGACGATGTCGTCATAACGTCAAAAAAGGGGGCAACGCTAATCGAGGACCTGAAGGAAACTTTCGACAACCTCGACAAGTTTTGTCTCAAGCTGAATCCGACGAAGTGTTCTTTCGGCGTCCATGTAGGAGAACTTCTCGGGTTCCTGGTCTCAGCAAGAGGAATTGAAGCTAATCCAGAAAAAATTCAAGCTATCGTAACAATGTGGAAGCCAACAAAGTTGAAAGAAATACAGCAGTTAACCGGGCGAGTCGCAGCTTTAAGAAGATTGGTCGCCAGGCTGGGAGAAAAAGCGTTACCGTTGTACGCTTTAATCAAGCAAGGAGAGAAGTTCTAGTGGAACGAAGAGGCAGATAGAGCTTTCGAAGATCTCAAGCGCACAATTTCGACACCACCAATCTTGGTGGCGCCTAAAGAGAAGGAACCCCTCCTGTTATATATTGCAGCTACACCTCAGGTGGTCAGCACGGCACTCCTTATCGAAAGAGAAGAGGAAGGAAAACTCCATGGAGTGCAGAGGCCGGTATATTTCATCAGCGAAGTTTTATCGCCTTCAAAATAGCGGTACCCGCAATACCAGAAGCTAGCATATGGAGTGTTTACAACCGCAAGAAAATTGCGACACTATTTTTCGGCGCATCCGATAATAGTGGTCAACGAGGCGCCTTTATCCAACATACTAAACAACCCAGAAGCTACGGGTCGTGTCTCCCTTTGGGGAATAGAACTTTCCCCTCGGGACATCACGTATGAAAAAAGAAAAGCAATAAAGTCGCAAATTCTGCCAGATTTCATCGTAGAATGGATGGAGCTACAAAATACAGGACCCCCGGATTTATCGAGAACTTGGACTATGAACTTTGATGGGTCCAAGAGATTAGAGGGAGCTGGAGCAGGCGTGATACTCATATCACCTGAAGGCGACAAATTAAAGTATGTCTTACGGATGTCGTTCCCAAACGCGTCTAACAATGAGGCAGAATACGAAGCTCTTATACACGGGATGAAGATGGTGAAGGCTTGTGGTGCAACTCGACTAAAAATATTTGGCGACTCACAATTGGTGCCTCAGCAAGTCATGAACCAATGTGATGCAGTCAATGATAGCATGGTGGCATACAAAGAAGTGTACAACGAGCTAGAGAAGCTATTTGATGGATGCGAAGTAAATCACATCAGCAGGCTGAGCAATGATGAAGCCGATGTTCTTGCAAACATCGGGTCGCAGTGCCTCGCAATTCCACCAGGTGTGTTCTGGGAAGAGATAACCGAGAGGTCTACAAAGCCGAAGAAGGCATAGAAGAAGCAGAAGGATGAGAAAACCTCGATGGCTCCTAAAGAAGTACTAGAAGAAGAAGAGGAACAGGAACTAGTGATGATGGTGTAGATTCCATGGATGCAAGCGTACATATCATACATCTTAATTAAAGAAATACCCAACGACCCAGTTGAAGCAAGGCGAGTTATTAGACGATCCAAAGCTTTTACGGTGGTCAAAGGGGAGCTATACAAGCGAAGTATTTCGGGTGTGTTACAAAGGTGTGTCACACCCGAAGAAGGAAAGATAATTCTGAAGGACGTACACGAAGGAATATGTGGTCATCACGCAAGCAGTCGAGCTATTGCGGCCAAGGTTTTCCGAGCTGGATTTTATTGGTTGACAGCAATCGAGGATGCGAAGGAGATAGTACGAACTTGTGACGCGTGCCAGAGGTTTGCCGCGAAGCCTCACTCTCCGGCAGCGGAGCTGATGCCAATACCGTTGTATTGGCCCTTTGCTCAATGGGGCCTCGATATGGTGGTAAAGTTACATAAGGCCTCGCCAGGAGGATACGAGTATATGCTCGTCGCTGTCGATAAATTCACCAAGTGGATAGAAGCAAAGCCGATAAATTCACCAGACGCAGCATCGGCAATAAAGTTCATAAAAAGCATTGTCTTTCGGTTTGGAGTACCTCATAGCATCGTCACGGACAATGGCAGTAACTTTACATCCAAAGAATTCAAGGCATACTGTGCAGAGGTAGGCATCAAATTGCACTTCGCGTCAGTTGGGCACCCGCAAACCAATGGTCAAGTCGAGAAAGCCAATGGTATCATCTGCAACGGTATCAAGAAGCGCTTGTTTGGACCACTGAAAAAAGCTCGACATACTTGTCCAGAAGAGTTGTCGAGTGTATTATGGAGTATTCAAACGACACCAAATACAGCGACACAGGAGACTCCGTTTTTTCTGGTCCATGGAGCCGAGGCAGTGCTACTGATAGAAATAGAGCATGATTCTCCAAGAGTCACGGAATACGATGAAGAAGCTTCCAGAAAAGCACTAGAAGACGATGTCGACGCACTTGACGAAGCTCGAGATGAAGTACTATCACGGGTCACCAAGTACCAGCAAGACTTACAAAATTACCACAGTCGACGTTTGCGGCCAAGATCTTTTCAGGTTGGAGACTTAGTCCTACGACTCAACCAAAACAGTACTGAAAAACTCGAGTCGCCATGGCTTGGCCCTTACATCGCCACAGAAGTAATCGAAGGAGGAGCGTACAGGATAAAGGACAAGAAGATGGGGGCTCCCGAGAAAAACCCCTGGAACGTGGCGCAGCTATGGCGTTTTTACGCCTAGAGTCGAAATATATTCCTCCTTGTAAAAATACAATGTACTGAAACACCCGCGAGTTTTCAGACGCACTCTTTTCCTTTCAGGGCACCGAGTGGGGCTGAAAGGTTTTTAATGATGCGGGCTCGCGGTGCTGCAATATAGTAAAAGATATTGGTGATATACATCTTTCTTCATCGACAGGCTCAGGGGCTCATGACCCGTGGCAACAAAATATATATACTCTCGCAAAATAGTAAACTCATCGAGACGTAAAAATAAACTTGAGCTCCGGCCAAAGGCTCGAGGGCTTTACAATATAGATTATACTTTACAATATAGAAAACTTCATCATCAAGAAAAATTCGACACAGAAAATATATATGACTTCCCGCAATATAGTACAACTCAGTTGCTACCTAATATATCATCTATGGTTACACCTTTGTTGTCTGCAGTACCAGTCGTATGTTCAGCATAGCTACCTTTTACAAAGAACTCAGAGTCCATCCGAAGAAGTTCATCCATCATTTCTTCGGCTATAGGAGTTACAGTGTCGTTTATTTTATCAATGTTCCTCTTTCGTCTCGACTGCTTGGCCAGGCACTTGGCGACAATCTTCGTCAGATCTAATTTTCGGGTAGCAGATCTGTATCATAATCATGGCGAATCTTGCCCCAGCAGACAGTTGAGCCCGCACAAAATTATGGATACGAGGGGCATCCCGAAATTTCTCCATCAGAGCAGGAAGAGTGTCCGGTATTTTGTTCTGAGGAAACATGGTACTATAAACTAGAGACAAAGTTCTTGTACAGAAATCAAGGAATTCACGAACTTGACAACCGCGGTCCTGGAATCTGACAATTTCTCTGGTGCGTTCTGGAGTAGCCCAGAACAGAGAACCATGGTCAAGTGAAATATTAACAAGGAGATTTGTCCTTGTGTCTACCCGTTGGTCCTCGGCAGCAGTGTCTAGAAAGGAACCTATTTGGTGACAGCACAAGAATTACATAAGGAGGAAACAGGGAAAAAACAGAGGAAGTTTTGGTTTGCAAAGCATACCTGTCATATCCAAACTTGCTTCAGTCATCAACTCGAGCATAAAATTTTCTCGGGTGGTAGCCTTTGCAGCTTCAGACACGGCGGCTTCTTTGGCAGCTATGGCCTCTTGAGCCTATTGCAGTGCAACTTTCTCCCTCTCGGATGATTTTCGAGACTGGTCCATTATTATAAGTGTTTGCTTCTTCATATACTGAAGTTGTTCACGAAGTTCCTCCAAGTCTTATGCTGACCCCTTACTCGAAGAGTCTTTACCAAATTCATTATCAACAGGCATTTGCTTCGAGTGGGAGGAAGCAGGAAAAACATCGGAGGGACGAGGAATTGAAGTGTAGTTATCAAATATCAACTGAAAATACAAGTTTCGACATCAATCATCAAGCAAAATAGATTTCCATTGATTCTCAAAATATTTACAAGGTATTACATAAGGAGGATATCCTATCGAACTACTGAGATAGGTGTCGCCAAAGCTATTTTGGCGACAGTGATGACCCACAAGTATAGGGGATCGCAACAGTCTTCGCGGGAAGTAAATCCCAATTTATTGATTAGACACAAGGGGAGACAAAGAATACTTGAAAGCCTTAACAGCGGAGTTGTCAATTCAGCTGCACCTGGAAACAGACTTGCTCGCAAGAGTTTATCAGTAGTAACAGTTTTATAGCAGTAGCAGTAGTGAAATAACAGCAGTAGTGAAATAAAGTCAGCAGTAGTGATTATAGTAAACAGCAGGATTAAAATACTGTAGGCACAGGGATGGATGACGGGCATTGCATGGATGAGAGAAACTCATGTAACAATCAAAGCAGGGCATTTGTAGATAATAATAAAGCGGTGTCCAAGTACTAAGCAATTCATAGGCATGTGTTCCATATATAGTCGTACGTGCTCGCAATGAGAAACTTGCACAACATCTTTTGTCCTACCAGCCGGTGGCAGCCGGGCCTCTAGGGAATCTACTGGAAATTAAGGTACTCCTTTTAATAGAGCACCGGAGCAAAGCATTAACACTCCGTGAACACATGTGATCCTCACGTCACTGCCTTCCCCTCCGGTTGTCCCAATTTCTGTCACTTTGGGGCCTCGGGTTCCGGACAGCGACATGTGTATACAACTTGCAGGTAAGATCATAAAACAATGCATATCATCATGAAACAATAACATGTTCAGATCTGAGATCATGGCACTCGGGCCCTAGTGACAAGCATTAAGCATAACAAGTTGCAACAATATCATCAAAGTTCCAATTACGGACACTAGGCACTATGCCCTAACAATCTTATGCTATTACATGACCAATCTCATCCAATCCCTACCATCCCCTTCAGCCTACAGCGGGGGAATTACTCACACATGGATGGGGAAAACATTGCTGGTCGATGGAGAGGCGTCGGTGGTGATGATGGCGATGATCTCCTCCAATTCCCCGTCCCGGTGGAGTGCCAGAACGGAGTTTCTGGTCCAGAGACGGAGTTTCGCGATGTGGCGGCGTTCTGGAGGGTTTCTGGAGACTCCGACTTCTCGTCTCTCGTTTTTAGATCGAAGACATTAAGTAGTCCATAGGAGGGCGTCAGAGGCCAGCCGAGGCGGCCACACAGTAGGGCGGCGCGCCCCCCTCCTGGGTCGCGCCGGCCTAGTGTGTGGGGGCCTCGGGCCTCCACCTGGCTTGCCCTTCTGGCTCCGTAATTCTTCTGGAAAAATAAGACCTTCGACATAAATTCCGGGGATTTTCCTGAAAGTTGGATTTCTGCACAAAAACGAGACACCAGAGCAATTCTGCTGAAAACAGCGTTAGTCCGTGTTAGTTGTATCCAAAATACACAAATTAGAGGCAAAACAATAGCAAAAGTATTCGGGAAAGTAGATACGTTTTGGACTTATCAACTCCCCCCAAGCTTAGCTTATTGCTTGTCCTCAAGCAATTCAGTTAACAATTGCGTGCGATAAAAGAACTTTCACGAACACATTTGCTCATATGATGTAGATATTCCCATGATATGGACAAGTACTTAGGCAATTCATAATAAGATACATGCAAATAAGATCATCTAATAGCTATGTCAATCATGGAAAAGTACCAATAAATTAATAATAAGCATCATGAATCATGTCTATCAGCAGGATTGCAATGTTCATAAAAGGATATGATAAAGTGGTATCTCGCTTGCCCGTATTTGTACAGCAAAACATAAATGCGCGAGCACCTCTGAAGTTCATGGAAAGACTAGATATAGAGATTGTCAAAGATAAAAGCATCAAAGTTATACCACAGTCAATCATATTTTGGGACAAGCATATCATACTAAGAATGACAGTTGTGCTCTCAAGAATGTGCTCAAAGAAAATATGGTGACACAACATGAAAGTAAAAGATTGACCCTTCGCAGAGGGAAGCAGGGATTAACATGCGCTAAAGCTTTTCATTTTTAAAACAGGAGTAAAATTATTTTGAGAGGTGTTTGTTGTTGTCAACGAATGGTAATGGGTACACCAACTACCTCGCCAACCAGACTTTCAAGAGCGGCTCCCATGAAGGACGTTATTTCTACCAGCAAGGTAGATCATCCCTCTTCTCTTTTGTTTACACACGTACTTTAGTTTTATTATTGGTGACACTCCCCCCAACCTTTGCTTACACAAGCCATGGCTAACCGAATCCTCGGGTGCCTTCCATCAATCTCATACCATGGAGGAGTGTCTATTTGCAAAATTAAGTTGCTTACTGATGAATCAGAGCAAAAAGTGTGAAGAGAATTATTAATGAAGTTATTAATTGGCGCTGGGCACCCCGTTGCCAGCTCTTATTATGCAAGTCTGTCAAAAGTAAATGACAAGGTCGAAAGATAAACACCACATACTTCCTCATGAGCTATAAAACATTAACACAAATTGAGAAGCATTTTGAAGGTTTAAAGGTAGCGCATGAGAATTTACTTGGAATGGTTTGAAATGCCATGCATAGGTATTTATGGTGGACACTTTGGAATAACTTGGTTTTCAGGGGTTTGGAAGCACGAGCAGCGTTCCCGCTCAGTACAAGTGAAGGCTAGCAATAGACTAGGGAACGGACAATCAAGAGAGCAGTCACTGTCATAATCATGCTTGCGGCAAAATAAATTAACGGAGGCATAAAAGTGATACAAGAACTCTGAGGCAAAGTAAATCATCAAGGCTTAATTGACTTTTGTTCAGTCATATGCATGCGTGAGCATGTGCCAAGTCAATTCGAATGAATTATTCAGAGGAGGATACCACAATGTCATACCTATTTATGAATAAAACAATACAAGCAAACATCCATGACATGCTACTCATATTAATAAACTAGAGCTAATCATGAGAGATCATGAACTACTAGACTTTCTTAAATGGAATATACCTCACATGAACCAACTAAGCATTCTCACATGGATGAGTATATGTACAAAAATGAAAACAAATAGAGTTCATACCAGCCTCTCACCACAGTCGAATTGTCGTAGATCGTCATTATTGCCTTTCACTTGTGTAGCTTGAATAATATGGAATGAAAACCACGATCCAGCCACCGAAGACCATTGAACTCATAATGAACTTAACAAAACCAAAGAAGAGCAGCAAATATTTTTGGTGTTTTCGAATTGGAAACAAGAACAAAAGGAAACAAGCAAACAAAGCAAAATCTTTTTGGATTTTCTTATAGCAAACCAACGATAGCAAATAAAACAAAATAAAAGCAAGAAACCAAAATAATCAAATGGTGAAGAGAAACAACAGAAATATTTTTGGTCTTTTTGTGTTTTAGGAAAGAAACAAAGCAAAAACAAGAAAATGAAAACTAGAAGAGTCAAATAAACACAAAGCAGCAGAAATTTGTCAAACTTGACAGCAGTACAGTAATAGATTTTTATTAAATTCTTCCGCTGCCCAGCTCGAAAAGTGTTCAACTAATGAAAGTTAGATAACCACCTGGGGAACATGCACAAAAATAGGCTTCGAAAAATAACATTCTGGCTGTTTTTGAGAATTTTTTTGGTATCAGTCCAGAATCTGTTTTCAAGCAGCACTTCCCCAAATATCATCTCCCTCTTATTAGAAAACCACTCAAAGAAGCTAAACAAGTATATACATGTATCCAAAAATCATAATATGCAAAGAATGAGTGATGCCGGTATACCTCCCCCCAAGCTTAGGCTTTTGGCCTAAGTGGAGATCAATCCCATGGTGCCCATGAAGTAGCACCTCCGTAGTACGACGAAGATGGATTATATTCTGGGTATGTGCTGGAAGAGGCACCCGGATACGTGACGGTGTAGTCGTAG
Organism: Lolium perenne; assembly: GCF_019359855.2. Classification (NCBI taxonomy): domain Eukaryota; kingdom Viridiplantae; phylum Streptophyta; class Magnoliopsida; order Poales; family Poaceae; genus Lolium; species Lolium perenne. Next base: position 37,480,156 of record NC_067249.2, on the reverse strand, counting down.
GAGGGCTCGGCGTCCTCGGAGTCATGCTGCTGGTGGAAGCCATGTATCTTCAGTTGCTCATCCACCTCCTCCTTAGAGCGCGACCATGGTTTCCTATCAATACTAAACAAATCTGGCTGCGGCAAAGGGATTTCCCTCTCATCCCCGTCAGTAAACAACATTCTATAGACCATATTATCTATATTAGAGTCAGTTGTAACAAATTGGTGACTCTTCATAGCAGCAATATCAAGTCTTACAGGGGTTAATTTCACATCAGCAGGGTCAAGAGGAAGATCTAGATATGATAAAATACGCGATGCAATAATTCCTCCAAAAATAGGCCCCTTGTTAGACAAGCGGCGAGCAATAAGAGCACCAAGATGATAAGGTGTCTCTCCAGTGAGTGCATCAATTAAGAAAGCAAGATGATAACTAGAAATATTGCTAGTGTTCTCCCTACCAAGAATGCTAGTAGCAAGGTCATAAGCAAAATACTTAATGGCGGGGAGTTGGATGTTTCTTATCTTGCCACGCTGAATGGTGCGGCAATCATCATTGGTGATATCTCGATAGAGCTCCAACAAGGCCCTGGGATTGTCCTCAATCTTCTTCCCTGTACCTACAGGGGAAATATCCAATGCAATACAAAAATCCTCCAATTTCATAGTAACAGGATTACCATAGATCTTGAATGCAACTGTCGGGTGATAGTGCTTGTTGTTGAACTTAAAGCTCTCAACAAAGATTTTAGTGAGCATGTGGTATTGCTCCCTCTCATCTCCCATGTAGGTGGTTAAGCCCGCCTTACCGACGAAGGTGAAGAAATCATCCAGCAACCCTGCATTACTCAAAAAGTTATAACATGGGAAAGATGAAGCGTTAGGGACTCCATTGTCCTCTTCGGGCTCGAAGCTTGGTGCGATGATGTCCTCATTATAGGATCGCCTGAATCGGGTGGTGGTCCTAGAAGGCCTCCCTGTGCTTGTTGACTCTCTTTCAAACACCTCTCCCAAGTTATAATTATCCATCTTCCTTTTCTGAAATTTTTCAACAAACAATATAAAATTTGATTTGGTGACATATAATTGTGGGGAACTACTACAGGAACTTGCTAGAGTACTAATCATGCATCAAAACTAGTTTTTACAACTTAGAACAAGCATGCAAGCTCACTAAACATGTTATCTACAGCAGCAAAATATCCAAGATATACTCAACCAAACAAATTCTACTTGGATAATCGGAGGAGTCACATACCGGAGAGAAAATGTGCCAAATTTCAGACAGAAATCTGGGCTGAGCAAAGAGATCGAGAAATCTTGAGCTCTTGAGCAGAAACACGTCTGAGAGAAAGCTGGTGCGAGTTTTTTTCGGGAGAGAGAAGAGAATGGGATAAAGAGATGAAGTAGTGGGGCAAGGAGGGGCCCACACGCTAGGGTGGCGCGCCCCCCTTACTGGCCGCGTCGGCCTGTGGGGTGCCACCCTGGGGTGCCCCACTGGTCATCCCCATGTGCTCCCAGGTGCCTCTTCGAAAAATAAGACCAACGGTATAATTTTGTGAATTTTTGAAAACTTTGAAAAATGCACATTTCTGGGTATTAAATTTATTATTACTGGGCAGAAAAAGATTTTGAAATTTCTATACAACTAAAGAACTTTGCAAATAAAAAAGTGCTACAGCAAGTAGAACAAGTGGAGGAAGAAAGAGATGTTGTTTACCTCCTCTATGCATATAAAAAGTATTTGTTAACAAGGTTGATCAAGTCATTCCACCAAATAAATTTTACATAGCATAAGAAGAAATAAACCTCAAATCAATCATGTTACCTTAAATTGTATTGATATGGATCCAATCATAAGATTTTGATATCATTCTTTAGGCTCATATATAGGACAATCAATAGTTCCCATTTTAATAGTTCTCACATTAGAAATTGTATTAACTCCACATACTTTATCAATCCTCTTGGGGAAATAAACGGTATGCTCCTTGTCATCGACATTGAAAGTAACTTTTCCTTTATTGCAATCAATAACAGCCCCTGCGGTGTTAAGAAAAGGTCTACCAAAAATAATAGACATATTATCATCTTCAGGCATTTCCAACACAACAAAATCAGTTAATATCAAGCAGTTATTAGTAACTTGAACAGGAACATCCTCACATATACCAACAGGAATAGCAGTAGATTTATCAGCCATTTGCAGAGATATATCAGTCGGTATCAACTTATCTAAATAAAGTCTCTTGTAAAGAGAAAAAGGCATAACACTAACACCCGCTCCCAAATCACATAGAGCAGTTCTAACATAATTATTCTTAATAGAACAAGGAATAGTAGGTATACCTGGGTCGCCAAACTTCTTTGGAACCTTGCCATTGAAAGAGTAATTAGCTAGCATAGTGGAAATCTCCTCATTAGGAATTTTCCTTTTGTTAGAGACAATATCTTTCATATACTTTGAATAAGGAGGCAATTTAATAGCATCAGTCAAAGGGATTTGCAAGAATAAAGGTTTCATCCAATCACAAAATTTATTATAGTGTTCATCTTCCTTTGATTTTAGTTTCTTAGCAGGAAAAGGCATTTGTTTTTGAACCAACGGTTCCATTTCATTACCATGTTTCTTAGCAATAAAATCTTCTCTAGTATACTTTTTATTTTTAGCATGCTTTTCAGGTTCATCTTCAACCTCTTCTTTATCAGAAGCATCATTCTTATCATTATCTTTATCATGTTCATTACCACTTTCAGTTTCAGCATCAGAAATAGAAATACTATTAGGATCATTGACAGGTTCAGGGGATTCTACAACATTTTTATGTTTCTTCTTCTTTTTCTTAGAATGAGCACTAGTTTCAGTTCGTTGAGAATCTTGTTCAACTCTTTTGGGATGCCCTTCAGGATATAGCGGATCCTGGGTTGAAACACCGCCTCTAGTTGTTACTTCATAAGCATGTTTTTCTTTAGAATTATTTTTTAACAAGTCATTTTGCACTTTAGTGAGTTGATCAATTTGAGTTTGAATCATATGAAAATGTTTAACAAGCATCTTAACATCATTGGAGGTTCTCTCCACAATATCATGCAAATTACTAATTGCTTGAGAATTTTCCATTAAATGATTCTCTACTCTCATATTGAAATTTTCTTGCTTAACAATATAATTATCAAACTCATCTAAGCATTGAGCAGGAGGTTTTGAATACGGAATATCTTCCCTAGTAAAGCGTTGAAGAGAATTTACCTCAATCATGGATGAAGGGGGAATTATCTCGCATAAATCTTCTATGGGAGGTAAGTTCTTCACATCTTCAGATTTAATACCTTTCTCCTTAAGAGATTTCTTGGCTTCCCTCATATCTTCATCATTTAATTTAATTAAACCCCTCTTCTTCAATATTGGTGTCGGGGTTGGTTCAGGTGTAGTCCAATCATCATGATTCCGGCCTATTTTAGCCAATAATTCTTCAGCTTCGTCTGGAGTTCTTTTCCTGAAAACACAACCAGCACAACTATCCAAATATGCTCTGGACTCAATGGTTAGTCCACTATAAAATATATCAAGTAAATCATGCTTTTCCAAATCATGTCCAGGTCGAGCTCTGATAAGAGAACAAAATCTTGCCCAAGCTTCAGGCAATTTCTCACCATCTTCCTGGTCGAAGCTATAAATTTTCTGTAAAGCAATATGTTGAGCACTAGCAGGAAAGTATTTCCGAAAGAAAACATCAAGCAAATCACTTGGACTATTAATAGAAGCAGGAGGCAAATTATTATACCAAGTTTTAGCATCATCCTTTAATGAGAAAGGAAAAAATTTAGCAACAAAATAAGTACGCATCTTGACATCATCAGAAAACAAGCTACTTAAAGTAGAAAGTTCATTCATGTGTTCTACAGCACTTTCTTTTTCAGTACCACAAAAGGGTGTTTTCTCAACAATAGCTATATGAGATAGATCAAGAGAAAAATCATAATCCTTATCCTTAATGTTTATAGGAGATGTAGCAAATTTAGGATCAGGAGACAGTTTATATCTAACAGTATGTTGTGCAAGGAACTTTTTAATTTTTCTTGCATCAGCAGTAGCATTGCATCTATTAATAAAATCATCACCAAGTTCCACATAATCTTCATCAGGATCATCACTAGAGTATTCAAGCTCAGGTGAATTAACAGGTGTAACAGTATTTTCATTAGGAGTTTCAGCATTTTCAATCTGTCCAGACCTAGCAATTGTAGCATCTAGAAAAGATCCCAATGAACCACTATCATCAAGCACAGCAGAAGCATCATCAATATTATAAGAATTTTTAGATTTAGCAGAAGTACCAGCAAGTGAAGCTTGCGGTGGTGAAACAAGTTGACCTATCACAGATGGTGAATCAAGAGCAGCAGAGGTACTCAGAGTTGTACCTTTTCTTGTAGTGGATGGTAATATGGCGACTTTAGAATCGCGAGATTTACCCATGATGGAGAATTTGCAGCGAACAATATCAATCCAAGTGAACTTCCAAATAAAGCTATGCTCCCTGGCAACGGCGCCAGAAAATAGTCTTGATGACCCACAAGTATAGGGGATCGCAACAGTCTTCGCGGGAAGTAAAACCCAATTTATTGATTCGACACAAGGGGAGACAAAGAATACTTGAAAGCCTTAACAGCGGAGTTATCAATTCAGCTGCACCTGGAAACAGACTTGCTAGCAAGAGTTTATCAGTAGTAACAGTTTTATAGCAGTAGCAGTAGTGAAATAACAGCAGCATTGAAATAAAGTCAGCAGTAGTGATTATAGTAAACAGCAGGATTAAAATACTGTAGGCACAGGGATGGATGACGGGCGTTGCATGAATGAGAGAAACTCATGTAACAATCAAAGCAGGGCATTTGCAGATAATAATAAAGCGGTGTCCAAGTACTAAGCAACCCATAGGCATGTATTCCATATATAGTCGTACGTGCTCACAATGAGAAACTTGCACAACATCTTTTGTCCTACCAGCCGGTGGCAGCCGGGCCTCTAGGGAATCTACTGGAAATTAAGGTACTCCTTTTAATAGAGCACCGGAGCAAAGCATTAACACTCCATGAACACATGTGATCCTCACGTCACTGCCTTCCCCTCCGGTTGTCCCAATTTCTGTCACTTTGGGGCCTCGTTTTCCGGACAGCGACATGTGTATACAACTTGCAAGTCAGATCATAAAACAATGCATATCATCATGAAACAATAACATGTTCAGATCTGAGATCATGGCACTCGGGCCCTAGTGACAAGCATTAAGCATAACAAGTTGCAACAATATCATCAAAGTACCAATTACGGACACTAGGCACTATGCCCTAACAATCTTATGCTATTACATGACCAATCTCATCCAATCCCTACCATCCCCTTCAGCCTACAGCAGGGGAATTACTCACACATGGATGGGGGAAACATTGCTGGTCGATGGAGAGGCGTCGGTGGTGATGATGGCGATGATCTCCTCCAATTCCCCGTCCCGGCGGAGTGCCAGAACGGAGTTTCTGGTCCCGAGACGGAGTTTCGCGATGTGGCGGCGTTCTGGAGGGTTTCTGGCGACTTCATTTCTCGTCTCGTGTTTTTAGATCGAAGACCTTAAGTAGTCCAGAGGAGGGCGTCAGAGGCCAGCCGAGGGGGCCACACAGTAGGGCGGCGCGCCCCCCTCCTGGGTCGCGCCGGCCTAGTGTGTGGGGGCCTCGGGCCTCCACCTGGCTTGCCCTTCTGGCTCCGTAATTCTTCTGGAAAAATAAGACCTTCGACATAAATTCCGGGGATTTTCCTGAAAGTTGGATTTCTGCACAAAAACGAGACACCAGAGCAATTCTGCTGAAAACAGCGTTAGTCCGTGTTAGTTGTATCCAAAATACACAAATTAGAGGCAAAACAATAGGAAAAGTGTTCGGGAAAGTAGATACGTTTTGGACGTATCAGACAGCATCAAAAGAAAAGAGAAAACAAAAGAAAGACAGGGTGGTCTACTTGACCTCCGGCTTCGACGAGCTGGGAGCAGGAGTTGGCTTGCAGCCAAGGAAAGCAAGGATCGGCTTTGAGTTGTGCTTGGCAGCCTTAATCAAAGATTGCCATTTCTTCGTCTCCATCTCCTTTATATCACCAACTTTAGCCCAGTCGACGTCTTGTTGGCTGTCAGCAACCAGAGCAATGGTGCCTTCAACGCCAATCTTCAGGCCTTCGTGGCGAAGTTTGAGCCCAAGATCTTCTTGAGAGTTGAAGCACTTGGCGAGAGTTGTGAAAATCTTGGGTTCTTCTTTCTTTGGGAAGAAATAAGGAAAAAAGACGCGACAGACCTGCTCTGGCTTCAGCAAGGCCTTCGCGTGCCTCCTCTCCATGAAATTCAAGAAGAGAAAGCTCGTCAAGAAGCTGATCACCTTCAGGACATTCCAACTCAAAATCTTGATGTGTTTTCCCTACAAAGAAGCAAAAGAAAGCTCGTCAAAAATTGCGCAAGGATAAATTTGACAACCTGAAGAAGTAGCAGAGATTTGAGTACTTACTAACTGAACGTCGACTCTGCGACTGCAAACGACTGAGGATTTCTTTTTCATGAGCAGCTTGCTCGGCCATGTTCTCGCTCAAAGAAGTTTCCGCATCATGAAGTCTTTGTCGAAGATCTTCAACAGCGGCAGCATCTGCTTCAGCTTTCTTACGAGCCTTTTCACTTTGCTCTAGTTACGAGCAAGAGGATCAGCACGCTTGTTGGCCTCTACGAGATTTTCTGACAAAATAGTCGACAGCAATCAAAGTCATGATAAGAAATGATGGAGAGGTCATTTACCAGAAGAAGTAGCAAAATAGTACCTTCGGCTTTTTTAGCATGGTCACGGTACCTGACGAATTGGGTACCGAGACGGATGAATTCCTTCATCAAAGGCTGACAAAAGAAAAAGAGAAGGAAGCATCAATAAGGTAAAAAGTTCGACAGCAAAAAGTAAAAGAGAATCGAAAAACAAAAAAGAGTCGACAACATCGAAAATATTTGGCACAAAAGAGAAGAAGTGAACAACTTACATCATCCAAGGAAGGAGTCGTGGAGAAACCAAGTAGTAAAGTAGGCTCCTTGGATAGCTCGACCCTAGCCCTCTTTGGCGAAGGGGCACGGGGGCTTGTAGGTGGAGTAGGATGCTCGATGTTTTGCTGAGGAGGCGAGGTTTCATCTCCATCAGGCTGAGCTTCAGAGACAACTAAAGTGCGCGACGTACTCGTTCGAGCAGTCGCGTCAATAGGTTGATCTTTATCCTCGTCACCGCTGCAATAAAAGGCGACAATATAAGAATCAACATAGACAAAAACATCGAGAGCAAACAACAAAGAGCAATAGAGAACTTACGAGCTGACAAGGGCATCCTCGTAGGGGTTGAAAGTTGTCTTCCTTTCAGAAGGACCAACTTCTTCGGCTTTGGAGGCACCGGAATCGGCGACTTCGTCCCTTTTCCTCCTGTCCCTTGGAGAAACAGCGGAAGGAAGGGAGCGTGTCGAGGCAGTGGCCTCAGACTCAGCTTCTTTTTCAGAGGAAGCCGCGGATTTGTGAGAACACGCGACTTCACTCTCAGGGCGAGAAGTACCCTAGTTGTCATCGGTGACAACAGGACGTTCTTCGACTTCCCCACCTTCAGGAAGAGGAGGAAGAGAAGCTAGAACAGGGTGGTTCTGCAAAAAAAAGGAGTGTCGACAAAAAAGTTATGCAACGGACGCTAGCAAGATAGTAGTCGACAAATACTAAAAATATCGAGAAGACAAGATAGTAGTCAAGAGAAAAAATTACCTCGGGAAGGGCATTGGTGCCACTATATGGCTTAATGCAGCAAGAGGATGGAATAGTATCCTTCTTGCTGAGCGACGAGATTCTTCGGATCAGTTTTTCCAAATCCTTCACAGGAAGGTCTTTGGAGAGCCTGTCGACGTCTTCTTCACCAGCATACATCCAAAGGGGATTTTTGCGAGCTTGGAGAGGCTGCACTCTAATCCTAAGGAAGTAGGCTGTGATCTGGATACCCGACAGTTCCTTGCCACGGGTGTTCTGAAGCTCATGGATGCGAGTCATCAGCGCCTCTGTCGCCAACTTCTCTTCTTCGGTGGCTTCAGCATCCCAGGAACGGCGGCGAAGAATCTTGGCCCCTCCGTCGAAAGGAGCAATATTGTACTCCACTGAGTCGGAGCTTTCTTCGTGCACATAGAGCCATCTCTTGCGCCACCCCTGGACGGAGTCGGGGAATTTGACGTCGAAGTACTCGACATCTGAGCGAACGCAAATGAAAACGCCGCCAATGTTATAGGCGACGTTGTGGGAGCCATTGCGGCGGAGGCAGAAGATGCGCTTCCACAGAGCCCAATTAGGTTGGAATCCGAGGAAGCATTCACAAAGTGTGATAAAAATCGACACGTGAAGGATGGAGTTGGGCATCAGCTGATGTAGCAATAACCCATAGACAAAGTGGAGACCACGAAGAAACTCGTGGATAGGGGGAGAAAGACCGCAGATGAGGTTGTCAACAAAACTGACCCGGTATTCGATTGGAGGCGATGGATAGCTTTCTTCCTTGGGGAAGCGCATGGTGTTCTCCTTCTTCGTGAACCCAAGCTTCTTCAGCAGGTTCATATCTTGATTGGAGATTTTGGATCTCTCCCACTCCAGATCTTCAGCGGCCATCTTGGACTCGGGCGTGCTGTGCCTGGTGAGCCGCGCACGCGGTGGCATTAACGAGAGTGGAGGAGAAAATCGCGAGCGTGGTTGAGCTCAAGAGCTGTGGGGCGCAATGGAGGATTTTGGCAGAGGAGAGCAGAGGAGCGGTGCGAGCGAAAGTGTGGAAGGAGGAAGACGACGACCTTAAGTAGAGGTGCGGTGAATCGACGCACCGTTGGATGAAGAAATTGTGAGATAGATGGTGTACACGTGGACAAGGGGTAAAAACGCAATTTCACTGAGAAGGGAAGGAACAGGCGCTACAGTGCATGCGCCAGGAAAAGTGGAGGACGTGTGTCCCCCACTTGCACGACGTGTCAACTTGATGAGAAATTTGGGCCCGCAAGGCAGAGAGAGCGCAGTTCTCGCGTTTTCCCGATACAGTGATCATGGCTATCGTCAGCAATGATGTCACCTTGGCAAGAGAAAATCTCGGCTATGAAGCTTCATAAGAATGGCGACAGCAGAAGATTATTGATTATTCCGAGAGCCTTTGGTCAAATACAAGTTTTTGATCAAATGCTCGGGGGCTACTTTGAAACAATGAAAAACTCGAGAATGACAAAATAGAAATGGCGAGAGCCTATGATCAAATACAAGCATTTGCTCATAGCCTCGGGGGCTACTCCCATCGGGAGCGCTGGTCGCGCACCCGATAGATATGAAAACTTCGAGAAAGAAGGAAAATATAGCAATGTAAGGCGTTGAGCCTACACCCAAGCACAAGTCCTTGGTTGTAGCCTCGGGGGCTACTCCCATCGGGAACGCTATTCGCGTGCCCGATGAAATTATAAAAAAGAGAGAAGGAAGAAGAAAAAAGTGAGCATATTTCGAGTTATATAAATAACTCTACATATACTCCCATCGGGAGGGCAATATAAGTCATCCGTTGACTCAATAAAATGTGCTATTCCAACAGCCGAAAAAGCACTCGACAATATATTCTCAGAGCGCCAAAGTTGCGAACAATCTCTGAATGCCGCAAAACTTTGCGAAGGTAAGACCCCAGATCCGTTCTGAGTGGCGTGGCGCCGTCTCTGACGTCGGTTTGCTACTTTTTTCCGTATCAACAGATACGAAGAAAAATCCTAACAGACGCGTTAGGTACCCGATAAAATTTGACTGGGACTCGACAGAATGGTAATACCTTAAGCGGCACCTGTCGAAGTTTACACCAGTATCCCGAGATCATGTCCAGGGACGTGATCTTGAAGTAGGTTTTTGCGGATTGCCACTAGAGCAGTTAACTAGTACCTGATCTGTCACATGAACTAGCCCCAACTACCATTATCCCTGTAAAATATATAATTACGTATCCAAAGATACGTGATAAAATTCGGCAGAGCTATTGAATGAATATAAAGTTGGAGATTTTCCCTGATTCTACGATTCAAGCAAAATCTCGGGGGCTACTGACATAGGCATCCCCAATGGGCCTGCCGAAGATGGTACCCGGGGTTTACTGAAGGCCCACGACTCGAAGAATAAGAAGAATCGGAAGCCCAAGTTACTATTAAGGAAACCTAGAGTTGTATTAGGAAATAATACTTGTAATCTTGCGGGATGGGTTGGAAACCCTCCCGGACTCTGTAACTTGTGTATTACGAATCCCTCGGCTCCGCGTCCTATATAAGGGGGAGTCGAGGGACAAAGAAAGCATCGATTCATTGTCTCACGAAACCCTAGTTTTCATATCATCGAGCACTTTTCAGCTGAAACCTTCGAGATCTACTTGCCCTGTACTTCCGACTAAAACCCTAATCTACAACTTGTAGGCATTGACAAGTTAATCCCTTGTCAACGGGAGAGCTGGAAGGCATCAACTCCTCACGAGCGACTGATTCAGGCAACGCGGTGAAGAAAGTCTCGGACAAACCAGAGCCAGCAATGAAAGCAGTTGGTCTGTGCGTCTTGAGAACAGGACAACACACCGTGGGGTGTGCAATCTTATCACAAATGTAACAGTAGTGTTTAACTTTACAGTCCTTGGTCATATGCGAGTGATCAACGCGTTTCCAAAACCAGGCTTTTTTCACCTTGGCCAGCAGTTGCGGCTTCCCCACCATTGGAACCACCGAGGAAGAAGGAGCATGGTTGTCAGGCATTCCTGCAGCAACACTCTGAAGAGGAACCATAGAGGCCGAAGACAAACCAAAACCTTGAACCTGAGGCTGTAAACCAACAACCGGAGCACCGGCAAAGGAGAGCTGAGCCTGCGCAAGAGGAGCCCCAGTACCATAGTCCACCTGTTGCGGCTACGGAATAACAGGAGGCAGACTTGGACCTTGAGCCGCACTTGTCGCCACCTTCTTCTTTTTGTTCCTCTTGGGTCTAGGTGCCACTCCCGGCGCAAAGATCCCCGCCTGCGGCTGAGACGAGGCCGGAGCAAAAAGGTGCTGCGCGGGCTGTTGCACGGACTGCTGAAAGTGCTGCTGCATACCTCTGAACTGGGCGTACTGACCCTGGGCAGTCAAGTATTGCAGCGGCGGCGCCAGTTGCGCCGGCTGTGCCGGGTAATGAATTGTGGGAGGGCGCTGCTGCTGCACCTGGAACACCGGTCTACGACCCGGCGGTGTCGCCTAGCCCGGTGGCGGGGGCTGAGGGCGGAAGGGAGGTGGTTGCGGTCGCGGGGCTATCGGCGGGTAGCCGCGCCGAGCAGCAGACGGCACCAAGCTCTGCCTGCCCCCCCACCGGAGGTTGGGGAGGCCCCCTAGGAGGCGGTCTTGCGCCGTACATAGTCACCGGTCCCCTAGCAGCGACCTCCGCGAAGGAGGTGCTGCCGGGGAGACCCCACCGTCGGCCACAACCTCCACGCGCCAAAGGAGACGCAGCGGCTGGCAAGAGCGGTGATGTCGTCGTGGTGAACGAACAGATGCCATGGGATGGCTTAAGTTGGGGCCGAATGGGCGCTAGAGGATTCGGGGGAGGGTTTGTGACTAGATGGGATGAACTTCCGGATGCTTTCCTCAAGAACTCAGCCAAAGGCAGTGATACAAGAAGAAACACACAAGGAAGAACTCTGCTCTAGATCACTCTCTTCATTGATCTCCACAGGATACAGGTTTTTGGATACAAGGTTCATCTGGAGATCGACCATCCCGGATACGGGTGTGCCCCCTCTCCTTATATAGGGGAGAAGGCGGCTTACAGAACAAGAAACCCTAATGGCATCTTTGACTGGACAAACTACTTTACAAAGTGACTTTAATCATAGATGACGCCGGGGTCTTCTTTAATCAGGGAGGCTGACGTCCTCCGGCTTCTTTCAGCGTCATCTTCCTCTTTGGCGCCAGGGCTTCGTTTAAAGCTACTTTGCTTAGCTCATCTTTGTCCTCTAGCTCTGAAGAGAATCTTTGACCAGTCCTACCGACATGCTCTTCTTACCGGTAGCCCGGTGTCTTCTTTATCCGGTTCCGGTATACCCCTCTTGGGGATACCGGCTGAGCTTTACTTAGCCAAACACTTATCTTTGTGCTCCGGTATAAACATTAAACCGGTATCTTGATGGCTCAAACCATCCGGTTTGGCATGCCTTTGGCATACCGGGGGTCATTCCCCCAACATTAGTCCCCGAAGCTGGTATAGTCTGGTGGATTCTATCCAACAGACCATGCCAGGTTCTCACATCTTAAGGTACCGGTTTAATCTTTCTGGTGGTTAGCTTGGATCCGGCATCTTTGCCCGGACTCACGTCTTCTCTCCTTGCAAGGTATTTTCCGGTATCTTATTCTCCGGTATCTTAGTCATTAAACCTCTCCTCGGCGAAGTCGAGAATTTCTGCATACGGTGCACGTCGTTGACACGCGCACCGTACTGACAGCGCCGATGTCGTGGGTCACTTCCCTTCGGCTTCTGCACCCGTAATAACTGCGGCACACTGGATCCTGGCTGCCGTTCCGGATCCGTGTGGCTTCCCTGTGGCTTTCTGTTTTCCGCGCATCTATCATTGCGCCACGTGGCGGCCCACGAAGCGAACCGCCGCGGCCCAGCGGTTTCCGGCCCACTACCTCCTCTTCCTTTATAAGGGAAAACCGCTCCTTCTTCTTCCTTTCTTCGCATTTCCACCCTCCTCGCGCACAGAGCTCTTCGCCCTCTCGCATCTTCGCCGCTTCCGTTCGCCGCCCGAGCTTCGCCGCCCGGCGAACCTCCGCCGCTGCTCCGCCGGTCCTTGTCGAGCTTCGCTGCGCGGAGAATCCTCGCGGTGCTTCCCTCGCGGCCGTGGCATTGGTGCTTCGTCAAGCTCTTCTCCGCCTCTCCGTCGCCGGACTCCCTCGGCCACTGCGAGCTCGCCGCTCCACCAGCGAACTTCTTCCTCAGCAACTCCGTCGCCTTAGGTTAGGCTCAACTTGCTATTACCCCTCTTTTCCTTGCTTTCCAGATCTTAGGCCGGTAGAATATTTACTTCCTCTTTTCTTTTGCTTTTTCTCTTACTCGTAGATCTTCACGCAAGGGTGGATCTTGGGGATTCTGTTTTTTCGGGTCGATTCTCATGTCTAGCGAAGAGTCTTCCTCCGCGTCATCTTCTAGTAGTCACCATAGCGAATCTTCCGACGGGCTAACTGCTGATCTTGCCCAGATGGATGCCGATGCCGGCAACAATCAAGAGGCCGGCAGCTCTAACCGAACCTCCGGAGTAGATCTTTCCGGTATCACACGCGGAGCCTGGAAAGGCTCCGACGTCACCCAACACGAGATCGACTGGCTTTACCGGTCCAGAAGGATACCGGAAGGAGTATCCTGCCGGCTTCCCGGTGACGAGATCGAACCGGTACTCCGGACCGGTGAGTACGTAGTCTTTCTTGCTCACTTCGAGCGTGGCTTCGGCCTTCCTGCTTCCGAATTCTTCCGCAGTTTTCTTGATTTTTACCAACTCTAGCCTCACCATCTTCCCGGCAACGCCGTTTTCTATCTTTATTGTTATGCCACCTTCATGGAGGCCTACATCGGCATTCGTCCCACTCGTGAGTCGTGAGACGTTTGCCCGTTTCATTGCTCTTCGGATTAACTCCGTTCAGGGCAAGGAAATTCCTAAACCCAAACCCCCCGTACAATGCGGGTCTTGCATCATCGGCTCCCGCCAAGGGAGCCCCTTCTTCAAATTCTCTGGTCTCGAGTCATGCCGGTTATGGCAAGGGACCTTCTTCTACGCGAAGAACGACGGCGCCACAGATCTCATTAACCTGCCGGCTTTTAATCCGGCGCCGCCCCGAAAGATCAACTGGAGCTTCTATCCGGGGACGAATCACATCGAAATGAACCGGGTAGTACGCTTCATGGAGAAGCTGATGAAGGAGACCAACATCTGCTCCGATGACATCATCTGCGCCTTCATTTCACGCCGGGTGCTTCCTCTTAAGCGCCGGGCTCACAAGATGAGTGAGATGTATGGTCCCGGCGATCCTACCAAGATCACCGGCCTTCCTCTCAGCAAGGAGGATATAGTCCTCAAGGCTAGGCAGATCTGCCAGACTGCCATGCCGGATGACTGGGAATGGGGCTTCCGGCCTCTTAGCTCCACTAACCCTCCGACCCAAGAAGTAAGAGATTACGCAACTCAGGTTGGTTTACCGGTGACTTTTATGCTGTGGCTAACCTTCTTTCATTTACTTCGGGCCAAAGACCGCTTCCCCCGCATCGAAGCGGATCGGCGAGGCCCTTGCCGGAAGCGCCCTCTGGACGCGGTGGACCCGGACCCCTACATCCATTGGACCGATCTGAAGATGGGCCGGACGCACACCTCGCGCCCCGGTAAATCCTCTGAAGCTCCCGGTTCCACCGACGATCTCACAGTGCTTGAGGTAGCTCTCTTTTCTGGTCTCCAACACTTTACTGTTGTTCTTCCTCTGTAGATGCTCCCTCAGCCAGCACCAAACCGCAGGTCCATGAGCACGTTGCTCCCCTGCGGGCCGAGGCTGGTCGCGAGTTTCTGGAGAAGCTCGTGCCCCAGGGCCAGAAGAACAAGGCTTCGGCATCTGATGCCGGCTTGAGCCAAGCTCCTTCCACCAAGCGCTTCCGGACGGAAGCCTTTGCGGGGAAAGTAGCGGCTAAGAGGCACTACAAGGGCAAGCAGGTGCCGGTCTCTTCCGGGTAAGCTTTCATTTCTCTGTTTGTTTTGTTTTTGCCAACTTCTCTTCCGGTTGTTTTTTCCAATCCTTTCTCTTTCTCTCGTTCAGCCCTGCGCTCAAGCTCGGCCCAAGGCCTGAGGGCTCTGAGGGAACCGCAAGGACCTCAACCCCTCCTCCTCAGTCAAGCCCGGCACCATCTGGTGCCGGCAACGCTTCTGCCTCCCCTCTGGGAGGCACCTCAAGTGCGGGGCGCGCGGCCCCTACACCTCCTGATCACCGCGCGGAGGAGGACCTCATCTCCCCTCCAGAGAAAGAAGATACCGGTGCCAGTAACATCGGCGCCGATGAAGAAGCTGCCGGGCGGGCGGAACCTCTAGTTCCTCCCGTCCCGAAAAGAAAGAAGAAGAAGACCAAGGAGTCTTCCCCCTCCAAAGCCGCGCCGGACTCTTCCGCGCTGGCAAGCTCTAACTTGGGTCAGGACGCGCCTGACGCTCCTCCCTCGCCCAAGACCACGCCTGCGCCACCTCCGGAAGCTCCCAGCGCCGAACCAGCCGGGGCCACGCCTACGCCGCCGCCAACACCCTTGAAGATCGTCAAGGGGAAGGCGACGGCTTCCAGCACTTCCTCCGCCGGCCCGCAGTCCTTGGTGCTGCATGCCGCTCGCGCTGCTGTCGTAGCCGGCGAGAAGGCCACCGGCCTGCTCGGCCGGATAACCGAGTTCAAGCGCGAGGGTCGCGAGCTGGGGCATCTGCTGCCTTATGCTGAGAAATGGAATGCCACGGATGTGTCCGAAGCTACCCGCGGCCTGGGAAAGGACCGGCTTCCGGCGCCTGACCCCGCTGGCCCTCGGTGCTCTGAGGAGGACTTCATGCGGCTGCGCCGCGCCGTGAAGGAGCTGGATAGCGCGTGGTACGACGCCACGAACAACATGATGGTAAGTCCCACCAAACTTTTTTCAATTCATGCCGGTTTCTCTTTTTCCGGATCTTGTCTATCTTCCCTTTAATTTTTAAAATTATGCCGGTTTCTCTTTTCCCGGATCTTGTCTATCTTCCCAGTCCCCGAGTTTCGTGTTGAGAGCGTAGCTCTTAGCGCGAAACTTAGGTAGAAACGCGCAAAACCGGCATAGCCAGTCCCCGAGTTTCGCGTTAAGAACATAGCTCTTAGCGCGAAACTTAAGTAGAAACGCGCAAAACCGGCATAGCCAGTCCCCAAGTTTCGGGTTGAAAGCGCAGATTTTAGCGCGAAACTTAGTTAACACTTTTTCTTGAACAGACCACGGCCGACGCTCGGAAGATCCTCTTTGAGGAGCTTCTCTGGGAGCACCGGGACCTTGCTGAGGCGCACAGCAAGTGCCAAGGTAAGCTTCTACGCCTCCGGCATCTTCTTACCGGAAGGCTTCCTCTTTCTTAGTACTTATGATTCTCTGCTTAACAGCTATCCCGGAAGCTTCCATTGAGGCCCTCAGGACCCAGCTCGCCGCACTCCAAGGTATTGCTTCCTCTTTTCCGGTTGACTTGCTTCCTCTTCATTTTATCAGTACAATCTTGCTAACATTTTCTTTCCGGGCTCCAGATGAAAAAGATCTGCTCATCCGGCAGCACCACGAGGCTCTGAACACTCAGAAGACCATTTCCAAGGAGCTGAAGGACCAGCTCATCCAGCTCGGGCTCGAGCATACCAAGGCGCTGAAGGCCGCCCAGGCCACCGCTGAAGCCAAGCTGGACGAGGCGTTGGAGGATGCCAGCAACTCCACTGTGGTGTTGCGGGCTGAGTTGGAGGAGGCAGCCAAGGCGCGGAAAGCAGCCGAGGACCAGGCCGCGCGTTTGGAGGCAGAGCAGAAGGAGTATGACCTTTTGGTCATGCAAATCGACGCGCTCGCCTTTCGTAAGTTTTTCCTTCTTTCTTTTCCGGTTTTTGCTTATAAGCTTATCTCTTCCGGTAGCATGTGCTTAGCTTTTTTCCTTTGTCTTGTAGGACTCTTTCCGGATTCCCAGGCGTACGCGCAGAAGAAGGTCGGAGAGCGCCGGGTCGCACAGGCATACAAGAACCTGGATGCGCCCTGGGACCCCTATGACCACTTGGTCGCGCTGAATGCGCGGGTTTCTCACATGCGCGCTGTGGACCGGAACCTCTCCGACATTCCCGAGGTAGCCATCCAGCTCTTCAAGATACTCTGGCCCGGGGAGGAGGTGCCGGCTAAGTTGTCGCTCACCAACGACCGCCTGAAAGGTGCCGGTCGGAGGATTCGGGAGTGGCAATGTTCAGCAGCTCGTGCCAGAGCGGACTCGGCGCTACGCGTCGCCTGCTCCTGGTACCCAGACTTGGACCTGGACGCCCTCATTGGCGTGCGCGAGCAAGCTCCTACTGACCTGGATCTGGTCCTCACCGCTAAGCGGCAGGATCGAGCTTACAGGATTGCTGAGTACGCCGAGATGCGCACCTTCATCCCCCCTCCTCCAGACGTCAAGGATTATCTGAGCGACGAGGAGGAAGATGAAGAAGATGAAGGTACCAGAGCTGGTGACGCGCCTCCGGAAGGCCCCAACGCCGGTGATGCTCCTCCTGATGCCACTGCTGCCTAAGTGTTTCCTGTGATATGTTTGCCTGTCCTGCTTGACTTAAAACAATGCTCGTCAAATTCTACCCCGGTATGTCGGGGTTTATGATGTATGATAAAAATTAATTGCCCTTTTGGTTGTGCTACAACGACGTATGCCGGTATGCTATACCGGTAGCCTATTAAGTTCTGTTTGTCTATTGTCTTAGCATTTTGCTTGTTCTGTTGTTTTTATCTTGCACTGCAAAGATTCCGGAATTGTTTCCACATTCAATTCGATGCACACTTGGCTCTTTTGCTTTGGCTCTGCCTGCCTTCTCTGGGCATTCTTCGGCGTATGAGCACAAAGTTCTTTTACCAAGCAAGCACTTTCTTGAACTTAGAAATAACTCGAAATTTTCACAAAAAACCGGTTTAACCGGGGTTAGTTAAACTTTTCCGGATTGTTCGTTCCCACTCTCTCTTTTCGCAGTTCACGTGCTTAATTGCTACCGGTTTATCTTGCTTGCCATGAAGCCGGGTTGCGGACAGCAGCAGAGTCAAAGACTCCGGTAGGTTTAGCACGCTACTAAACCGGAAAGAAAAAAAATGTTCACTAAGCAACCGTGAACTGAAAAAATAAACATATTGCATGCAATTTAGGTAGAGGTAGTCCCCGAGATTCATTCGAGGTCCCGACATCTTTTATTCATAGCATATAAGGTACAAAAAGGAACTTCTTACACCACAACTTCAAGAGTAGAAGGGACGCAACAGTGCTACGTTCCATGGACGCTTGCTCTCCTCTCCGGACCTGTCCGCCTTTCCTTTTTTCCATTCCTGTGCATCGATCAAGTAATAGGCATCATTGTGGAGAGCTTTGCTCACAATGAAGGGTCCTTCCCATGGGGGTGAAAGCTTATGCCGGCCTTCAGTGCGCTGCACTAGGCGTAGCACCAGATCTCCTTCCCGGAATACTCTCGGGTTAACCTTCCGGCTATGATAGCGTCTGAGGTTTTGCTGGTAAATGGATGTTCTTGCCAATGCCAATTCTCTTGCTTCTTCTAGCAAGTCCACATCGTTTTCTCTGGCTTCTTTTACTTCTTGCTCGGTATAGAGCTGCACTCTTGGTGAGTCATGGAGAATGTCGGTTGGTATGACCGCTTCTGCTCCGTAAACCATAAAGAATGGAGTGTATCCGGTGGACCGGTTTGGAGTTGTTCTTATACTCCATAGCACTCATGGTAGCTCATCTAGCCAACACCCCGGTGACTTTTCCACCGCCTCGATGAGTCTTGGTTTGATACCGGAAATTACCAAAGCATTTGTTCTTTCCACATGACCATTGCCTTGTGGGTGTGCCACTGAGCACAAATCCAACCGGATGTTGTTATCCTCACAAAATCTTTTGAACTCACCTTGAGCAAAATTGGTTCCATTGTCAGTGATGATGCTATGCGGGTAGCCATACCGCAAGATAACATCTTTTAAGAACTTCACCGCTATGCGCCCATCACACTTTGCGATAGGTTTCACTTCTAGCCATTTGGTGAATTTGTCTACCATAACCAAGATGTGGGTCATATTGCCCCTTGCAGTTTTGAATGGGCCAACCATGTCAAGGCACCAAACCGCAAATGGCCAAGTTAGCGGTATGTTTTTTAAACCGGATGCTGCGGTATGATTTTGCTTGGCGTACCTCTGGCACCCGTTGCACTTTCTTACCAAATCCTCAGCATTTTCCAAAGCAGTGGGCCAATAGAACCCATGCCAGAACACTTTTGCTACCAGCGCCCTTGATGAAGCGTGGTGCCCACATTCTCCCTGGTGAATCTCCTCAAGCATTTCTTTTCCCTCTCCTGGTTCCACACATCTTTGAAGGACACCGGTAACACTCCTCTTGTACACCTCGCCATTGATGATGGTGTATGCTTTGGACCTCCTTTCGATTCTTCTGGATTCATTTTCGTCATCCGGCAAGGTGCCGTTGATAAGGAATTCCTTAATAGGTTTAACCCACGATGGTGCCTCTCGAACCAGAAATACCGGTACGTCTATCTCCATGTTATCCATCGACATTGTTTCTTCCGGTACGGTCGCAACAGTCCCCAAGCTTACCGGAACAGTCCCCGAGCTTGTCGGGACAGTCCCCGAGCTTGCCGGAACAGTCCCCAGGTTCCCTTCATAGATATCCATGGGTACCACATGTGATTCCGGTACGAAAATTGATTCCGGGCTTGGTTTGATCGATGGTACTCTTAAGTGTGCCAAGGCTATTCCGGGAGGAATTTCTTACCTAGATGAGCCCAGCTTGGACAAAGCATCCGCGGCCTCATTTTCCGCTCGTGGCACATGGTGAAATTCACAGCCCTCAAAGAAGCCGGCAATCTTTTGCACGTGAAATCGGTACGAGGCCATGTTGGCATCTTTTGCGTCCCAATCTCCGGAACATTGTTGCACCACAAGATCTGAATCTCCGTAGCAAATGATCTGGTGCGCACCGATTTCTTTTGCGACCTTAAGTCCGTGAATCAGAGCCTCGTACTCAGCGACATTATTTGATGCCCTGAAATGTACTTGAAAAACATACCGGAGATGATCTCCCTTAGGTGAGGTAAGCATCACACCGGCACCTAGACCCTCTTTGAGTCTGGATCCATCAAAGTGCATCTTCCAGTATTCTATTTTTTGATCCGGCGGCTTGTATTGTATTTCCGCCCAATCAACAAGGAAATCAGCCAAAGCTTGTGATTTTATGGCATCCCTTCTTTCGTACACCGGTACATATGGTGATATCTGGATTGCCCACTTTGCAATCCTTCCGCTTGCATCTTTGTTGCACATGATATCAGAAATGGGTGCCTCGCTCACCACTTTCATGGGGTGCTCCTCAAAGTAATGCTTAAGCTTTGTGGCGGCCATGAACACGCCATAAGTCATTTTCTGGAAGTGAGGGTAGTTTTGTTTTGAGAGGGAGAGCACCTCGCTCAGGTAGTATACCGGCCTCTGGACGGTTTTTCCTTCCTCTTCTCTTTCAAATACAACCACTACACTCACAACCCGGTTTGTTGCAGCTATGTATAATAGCATAGGCTCCCTTTCTAGAGGTGAAGCCAATATAGGCGCTGTGGCCAGCATTGTTTTTAGCTCTTTAGACGCCGCGTCTGCCTGAGGGGTCCAGACGAACGTATCGGATTTTTTCATGAGAGCATAGAGTGGCAGAGTTTTTTCTCCCAATCTGCTTATGAACTGGCTTAGCAATGCCAAGCTTCCGGTAAACTTTTGCACGTCCTTGAGATCACGCGGTATCGTCATTCTTTCGATTGCCCGGATTTTTACCGGATTGACCTCAATGCCCCGGCTTGACACGAGAAAGCCTAGCAGTTTGCCGGCAGGGACACCAAAAGTGCATTTTGCCGGATTGAGTTTCATCCGGAATCTTCTCAAGTTATCAAATGTTTGCCGGAGGTCATTGATTAAGGTTTCTTTTACCTTAGTTTTTACTACGACATCGTCCACATAGACTTGCACATTCTTTCCTATTTGATCAAACAAACATTTTTGCATACAGCGCTGGTACGTTGCACCAGCGTTGCACAAACCAAAAGGCATAGTGACACAGCAGTAAGCCCCGTGCGGGGTAATGAACGCAGTTTTTATTTGATCTTCCTTTTTCAGGGGGATTTGGTGGAAACCGGAATAAGCATCCAGGAAAGACAACAGTTCACAACCAGCAGTGGAATCAATCACCTGATCGATCCGGGGTAAAGGGAAAGGGTCTTTCGGGCAAGCCTTGTTCAAGTTGGTGTAGTCGATGCACATGCGCCACACCTTTGGAGCTTTTGCTTCCAGGTTCTCTTCTTTCTTCTTTTCGACCAGCACCAGATTGGCTAGCCACTCAGTGTGCAGTACTTCCACGATGAAGCCGGCAACCAGCAACTTTTTTACCTCTTCTCCAATGATCTTTCTCCTGTCTTCAGCAAACCGGCGCAGCGGCTGCCTCACCGGCTTCGCATCCTTCCGGACATTTAAAGAGTGCTCAGCTAGCTCCCTCGGAACACCTACCAAGTCATCAGTAGACCAGGCAAAAATATTCCGATTCTCACAGAGGAAGCTGACGAGCGCGCTTTCCTATGCCTCATTCATGCCGGCACCGATACGAACGGTGCGCTCAGGGTAAGCCGGGTCCAGCACAATGTCCTTTGTTTCTTTTGTCGGCTTGAATGCCGGTGTGCCAAGGTTTGCACTCATTGCCGCTAAGCTCAGCTGTGAGGACTGAGCCAGCGCAACCGCAGTTTGCATCCTCCTTTTTTCTTCTGCAATCACGAGAGATACTGCCAGATTTGATCCGGCTGAAGCGGTTTCCAGTGAGACTTTGTAGTTTCCCACCATAGTTAAGGGTCCACGAGGTGCCGGCATCTTCATCTTGAGATAGGCTGTGTGAGTTGAAGCCATGAAAGCAGCCAATGCCGGTCTCCCCAGCAATGCGTGGTAAGGACTATCTAAGTCCACCACCTCGAACTCAAGGTTTTCAACCCGGCAATTGTCACGTCCTCCAAACGACACATCCACCCGGACTTTTCCAACCGGTGCGCAGGACAGGCCCGGAACGATTCCGTGGAAAGTTGTACGAGTTGGTTGAAGCATGTTTTCTGTTATGCCCAGCATATTCATGGTGTGCCGGTACATGATGTTTATGCTGCTCCCATTGTCTATCAGCACCTTGCTGAATTTGACTCGAGCGTTTGGCCCTTGCATGATTGGGACCAAGACAAGAGCATAGCCACCCGGGTTAGGCATTATCTTGGGGTGATCCTTGAACGACCAAGAGATCTCTTGATCTGACCACAGCATGTATTTTGGTACCGCCGGCATCACCGCGTTCACTTCCATAGAACGGCGATGCAGGCTCTGTCTGTCGGTTGGCTCAGTGACGAACACAACGCAGCACATATCTGGGTCATGGTAAACATTCCGGCCCAAAGGTGCCGGTGGAGGCGGTTGGTCATTGCCTTCTCCCACCTGGTTAACCTGCTGGTATTGCTCTTGCCGGTTTGGCTGAGGCTGTACCGGTAGAGCATTTGCCCCGGTAAGCGGCGGTGGTGGTGGTAGTTGATGCTATCGTAGCATATCTTGAGATGGTGGTTGCATGATGGGGCACCCTTGTGCTTGCGCATCTTTTACTGCTCCCTTGAGCATCAAGTACTTGGTCCAAGAGCAATCCTTCATCAGATGATTTGACGGGTGAGCCGGATTCGGTGTGTGCCACCGGCAAGGTTGATCCATGGCGACTTCCATGGTGTACTTCACAGGTTCTTGCCAGTTCTTTTTCTGGCCCCAGGGTTTCTTTTCGACCCACTGTTTCTTAGGACCCGCCCATGGCTGCGATCCGGTTCTTTGCCTCTTACTGCCGCTGGCCTCAGAGTTCTCTTGTACAGCAGCAACTTGCTGCGGACCGTACCTTCGATCCGGAAAATCTTCCCTTCTTTTGTTGTTCCGGTTATTCCGGTGTTGCTCTTGGCGCTGCTGAGGCGGGTTTGATTGTTCCGGCTCAGCTTGAACTGCCGGTTGCATCGGGTCTCCCAATGCATAGTTATCCGCCACACGTATCATTTCCACCTGCGTTGTCTGCATGTTCCGCTGCAGCTTTTGCCACAACGGTGAACCTCTTCTGCACCCACTGCTAAACCAAGCAATGGCTTGCGCCTCTATCACCCCTTCACAGGAGTTCCTTGTGGTGTTCCACCGGGCCAGATAATCCCGGTCTGTTTCATTTGGGCGTTGTACGCACAGGGCGAGCTGCTGCGGCCTGTTTGGCCTCCGGTATGTGCTGCTGAAGTTACTCACAAAAGCTTCCTCAAAGTCCAACCAACCGTTTATGCTCCCTGCCGGCAAGTTGTTCAGCTAGATTCGAGCCGGTCCCACCAAGAATGATGGTATGATTCTCACGGCCCAACGCCGGTTTCCTCCTCCAGCGACAGTTCCTCCGCCACTGGCGACGTATACCGTGGTCACGTAATCCGCGAGCCAGTCTTCCGGCTTAGTGGTGCCATCATACGTTTTTGTGTCACGGGGCAACTGGAAGTTGCGAACCGGTGGTCCCTCTTTCATGATCCTTGGACCAAAACACTTTGGGCCCGGAGGACCTTCTGCCTCGATCATTTCCGACAAGTATACTCTATCCAGAAGGTGCCTCGCATCCCGTTCTGGCAGGTATCTTTCTCCCAGGCATTCTCCCAATGGGTTTCGGTATGCTGCCGGTCTTGTTGAATCAACCTCGTCATCATGTTCCGGTACCGCGGCCCTTGCCTGCCGGTACCTTGGGAGATCCATTTCCTCCTCATCATATGCTTCCCTTGCAGCTCGATAATTTTGCCCGGTTTCGTGTCTACCGGCATGATTGTTTCCGGCATAGCCTCCATTGGCGTAGCCTCTGTCTGCCCCTTGGCTTTTTATACCGGCATCGTGTTGCCCGGCCTGTTGTTTTCCGGCAAGAACCGGATCATACACAGTCATCTGTTGCGCATCCATCTCTTTTTCTCTTCTTCTGTCCGGATGGGGGGATGAGGCCTGCCCATGGGACTTGCTACCGGCATTCTTTGTTGAACGCGCAGATTTTGAAGCCACAGCCTTATTCAGCTTAGCAAGCTGCTCAGCGTTTTGCTGTTCGATGGTTTCAAGCAGCTCCCGGACACGCTCTTGTTGTTTTGCCAGAGCGTCCCCGGAAAGCGATTCACACAGCTCTACCGCAGCCTTAGCAACTTTTATAGTTTTATCCGGGCTACTATACTTAGGTTTCTCTACGATGCTCACAGATGCAGAGACACTTTTGCCGGCAAGAACTTCCTTACGCAAATCCTGATCTAGATTGCGAACCTTAAGCCGGTTTTCCGGTATCCTAGCAGCATGAGCGCTAACAGAAGCAAAGCCATGGGCAGCGTTATACTCACGTATGGTTAGGTTCAGCTCGCGCTGCGCCCTGACGATGTCCTTGCCGTTCTCGAGCAGCTTCTGGCGCTGCGCCTCCAGCTCCGCCTGAGCCGCTGCCGGGTCGTTGTTCTGCGCGATGGGCGTGGCGAGGACGCTCATCGCCGCTTGGAGCGGTGTCTCCGGTAGCGCGGACGATGCTCCCGCAGCGCCTGCGTCGCGCTCCAGCGGTGGCTTGGCCGCACGGGTTGATGCCGCACGCCCAGCGCCTTCTTCCACAGCTTCCTTGCCGGCGCCGACCACGCCTGCCATCATCACCTCCACGCTGCCGGGGGCGCGGCCAGCATGTAGCCACCTTGGCGGATCCGGCGCAACCAGCACCGGTTAGGGGCGCTGGCGCACAGGGACAGTGCCGAAGTAGATGCGGTGGCTGCCGAACTCGATGATGCGGCCGTTCTTGGGGAAGATGCCGCCGTTGGCGAAGCAGCCTGCGTTGTCGTTGATGAAGTCCATGGCGTAGATGCGCTGCACCAGCACGGACACCGTACGTTGGCCGGCGACGTCGAGGATTCCCGCCCGAATGTGAACTCCAGCAAGCGCCACTTCATGCCCAACGGTGGGCGCCAACTGTCGTCGTGGTGAACGAACAGATGCCATGGGATGGCTTAAGTTGGGGCCGAATGGGCGCTAGAGCATTCGGGGGAGGGTTTGTGACTAGATGGGATGAACTTCCGGATGCTTTCCTCAAGAACTCAGCCAAAGGCAGTGATACAAGAAGAAACACACAAGGAAGAACTCTGCTCTAGATCACTCTCTTCATTGATCTCCACAGGATACATGTTTTTGGATACAAGGTTCATCTAGAGATCGACCATCCCGGATACGGGTGTGCCCCCTCTCCTTATATAGGGGAGAAGGCGGCTTACAGAGCAAGAAACCCTAATGGCATCTTTGACTGGACAAACTACTTTACAAAGTGACTTTAATCATAGATGACGCCGGGGTCTTCTTTAATCAGGGAGGCTGACGTCCTCCGGCTTCTTTCAGCGTAATCTTCCTCTTTGGCGCTAGGGATTCGTTTAAAGCTACTTTGCTTAGCTCATCTTTGTCCTCTAGCTCTGAAGAGAATCTTTGACCAGTCCTGCCGACATGCTCTTCTTACCGGTAGCCCGGTGTCTTCTTTATCCGGTTCCGGTATACCCCTCTTGGGGATACCGGATGAGCTTTACTTAGCCAAACACTTATCTTTGTGCTCCGGTATAAACATTAAACCGGTATCTTGATGGCTCAAACCATCCGGTTTGGCATGCCTTTGGCATACCGGGGGTCATTCCCCCAACAGGTGATCCGAGTGGTGACGATAGGTTCGGCCTTGACGAGGACGACCCTGGCGATGACGGCCTTGGCGACGATGACCTTGCAGCGAGTGAAGAGCTTGAGGGAGATGGAGATGTCGAGGGAGATGTAGACGAAGAAGCACGACGAGGTCCCGCCAAGGAAGAAACAGGCGTGCAGGCGGCGGTGGTGAAGCAGGATCGGGGGATCGTGGCGGCTCTGGTGGACGAAGCGATGCGGGAGCCTCAGATCGTGTGCCGACTTTGGTCCACCAAGAGGAAACGAAGGGCTTCTCCCAGTCCGGCCCACGAAAAACTTGCATGCACATGGGACCCACCAGATCGAAACGGCTCCCTCGATGTCGCCTCCCCAGCCGAACGGGTCAACGGCGCGACCGGCGATGAGACCTCGCCCTCCGGCGAGACCTCACCCTCCGGCGCCCAGCTGGCTTTGAGGAGGAAATGGCCGAGCACCGGAAGGGGAGTGATCCGCCGCGGAGGACAAGGACCGCGCCAGGACCCTGCCCTAGGTGGCCGCCTGACACAGAAACCTTGCGGAGTAGCTGGTGCCCGCACCCCCACCACCTGGGCTCCGGCCATGATCGGAGAACAAGATGAGCCGGAGACGTCCTTGGCAACTAGCTGCACGGCCACCTCCTCTTCATCCCTGCATTGAAACGATAGCTCGTTACACTTACCCGAGTTGGGGGGAGAAGCCGCCATCTCCCAAAACGGCGACGCCGGCATTGGATATCATATCTCCTCCCAAAAATCATGCACCAGTTCCTCGTCCGTCCTCCATCCTCTTCACAACACCGACGAGCCCTCAGGCGGCAGCGTAACATCCCAAATTTTAAAACAAAGAAGAAAATGAATTTCCTTTTTCTAAAATTTGCAACCAACAAAAAATTTATTTTAATAAATCAAGATGCATAGTGCTAATGCATATGGGTGATGATCTTTGCCATGATTGTTTAATTATTGTTTAAAACATGATCTAAAACCCTAAACCTTGCTCTTTGAAGTCCAAATGAAATAAAGCAAAATAAAAATAAATGAAAAGAGAAAACATATGTAAGCCTAAAACCCTAATTTGCAAATCTTGACCTTTGCCCTAGCCACTTCTCCAAATGGTTGTGAACCATGGTTAAACCCCACTAAACCCTAAGCCATGATCATTTAGATCAAAGTGAGACATATAAGAAAAAGAGAAAATGCAAATAGCTTCACATATGAGGCTATGGCTATTTTGTAAAACTTTACCCTAAGCCCTTCTACCTTGTTTAGATGATTTTAAACCATTGATAAACACTATCTAGTACTTAACAAATCAAATCTAAGGTGAAACAAAAAGAAATAAAAATAAAATAAAACTATACCTAGAGGTATATGAGAGGAAATGGCAAAATTACAAATTTGAGCAATTCACCTTTAGACTTGGTGTGAATGGTTGGATTACTCCTCTATACCATTTCAACACTAAGTAACATCAATTGGATCAAGAAAAATCAAATCAAAAACCAAAGAAATAAAAGTTACTTGTGGCATGTGATAATGGTCACATGAGACCTTTTTAATATCTTACCCACTTTGAGCCCTTTTATTAAGAGATTCTTAAACCAAACCCTGCCAAACCTTTGCACCTCATCCAAGACCTCATCAAGATGAACAACTTTGGTGTTGACCACTTTGACCAGATCATTGACCATTGCTCAAAATAGTCAACCCAAGATGCTATGTTGAAATATATTCTAGATTCCCCCACTTTTTAGAAATTTCACCAAACCTCTCCAAATTTCAAACCAATGCTACACATTGTTACCCTACATCATATAGAAGCCATCCATGCAGAAATTTGACCAAAATTAAACACAAGTGGTCCAATTGCATGAGACATGGGAAGTACACATAAAGTGAAATGGTGGTACAAGTCACTTTATCCCTCACTTTTCACTTTTCCTCTCTCTCTCTCTCTCTCTCTCTCTCTCTCTCTCTCTTGCCATCTTGGAGAGTACACTTGTACCCTAAAGGCACATCAATGAATTGACCAAACCTTGTATGCTCGTCATCACACAAAATCATGCCAAGGACTATGCATGTGTCACATATACTTTTCACTTTAATCAATGGTGCACACTCTAGCCCTCTCCAACCTTGTGCTTGTGCACTATGTCAAATAGACTCTTCTCACCACAACAAAGCCTACAGCACTCAAATACCAAGGAAATGTTGCACCAATGATCAATGCCATCCCATGCCATTCATATAGACAACACCATGCCAACCCATGTCATCCTACCCCTCTAGTCCCTCTCACCTTGTCAATTAGACTCACTTTACCACCCTGATCATAACCATGCCATAGTTGACCCAAGGAGAGCCCTGCACCACTCCCATGCCACCCCATGTCAGCATGGTGAGCACCATCATGTCACCCCTGCCCCTAGACCTCTCCTCTCCCTCTAATCTTGTCAAAAGGACTCACCACACCCTGCTGCACACGCCAGACATGATCTTTGGCCAAGGAGAAGGAGACAAGGCCCAGAACGCAATGTGATCACCACATCCAAAGCGCGCCCAGACCATGCCAGACACGCCCAGACACGGTACTGGACACGACGGTGCATGCCTCGGCCCCGTCGCGTCTGTCCTCCTCTCCCTCTCTCTTTGCGCACGCGCACTCCACACCGCGCCAGGACCCTGCTAGACAACCTCGCTGGCTCGCGGAAGCACTGACGACATCGACATGATCACCGTCCTCCACCAGTCCCCGCGGCATACACCGAAGCAATCCGAGCTATCCCGTCCCCCTTTCGGCATGCCAGCAAGCACGCCAGCTTCGCCATGATGCCAGCCCTCTCACGCGCCCACTCTCTTGCCCCTTCGCAGCTCCAGACGCCATAGCCACCGTCGACCTCACGGGAACTCACAGCACCTCCTCGCGCCTATAAATAGAGCAAGCCCCGACCCTTCTCCAGCACACCATTCGCCTCCTCTCCTTCCTCTAGACCTCCTCGAGCTTTCTCTCTCGCCAATTTAGCCTGTAGCCGTCCAATTTCTCGCCGGAGCCCGCGGCGGTGCTGCAGAAGAAGCCGACGATTGCCGCCACCTCTGGAGCCGCCGTTTGTACCAGCAGCTTCCCCATCCTCGACAACCTCCTCCTGCACCTCGCCAACCCCTTGCCGGAGCTCAGGTGAGCCTCCGGACCCAAACCCTCGCCGCCGGTAAGCCCCCTCTCGTCGACGTAGACGACGAGCGTAAGCCGTCGATCTTCAACCTAATCGTGCGTCTGATATTAGCCGATACCGCTTCGGCGTTTAAACCTCACTGACGCCTGGGCCCCACCTATCAGGCGGCCCGCTCGCGTCAGACGCGCAGTTAGGCCAGCCCAGTTTCTTTTCCCTCTCACTGGCCCATGTTCGCTTCCCGCCTAAGCCCAAATTTTGAATTTGATTTAAATCTTTTCAGTTAAATGGCATACTGGTGTCCAATTCAAATTTAAATAGTTTCAAATCCACTGCACCAAATTTGACCAATTTGATATTGTTGGAAAGCTTGTCAAATTCTCTATCTAACCACATTGGATTCAACCTCATAGCTGTTGTAGATTTTGAATAGTAAAAATAACAAGACAGAGAGTTTTCAGAATTCAATTTTTTTATAAAATCAAACATAATGATTTTTGAAGTGAATCCAGTTGCTATGATTCACATTTCCAAATCTCTAATTGTTTATGCAAAAATATGATAGGGGTACTATATATGATCATGGGCTAGAATAAAAAATTGGCTATGTAGTCAATACTAGCCCATTTAAATTATTCTCAAATTTAAGATTTTAACTCTATGAGGTGTAGCACCTCATTTAAATCATTTTCCCAAGTAAGATGAAGTAATGTGATGACCCTTGATGCATGGTCTCATACTTGCTCACTTGGGGATCTTAAATCAAAATAGTATTTAAATTACATGGGATGATGAATCTCATTTAAATCATTTTTCTCAAATGATAAATGTGAAGTATTGACCTTGGTCAACATGATCTCACATTGATGAATTGAGGAGATTAAATCTTAAGAAGATTCAATGAGAGGAATTTATTTCTCCAAACTAAATGGAAACCTTAATCTCTATTTCAATAAGAAGAGTTGTTTTCTAAACCCTAAGAAAGAAACCCTAGTCTAATGTTGAGTAATGTAGATGATGATGCTAGATCATCTTGAGTGAGCCATTAAGGCTAACTAGTCTACTGAAGTATTGTTTGGTGATTGTATCCTCGTATTTCATTTATACACGCTAGTACCGGAGACTATCAAGAGGAGGAGGTTTTCTACCAAGAGAAAGAAGAAGAAAACTTTGATCACTACCCCAATCAAGGCAAGCTAATATTCTTGCAAGCTACCCTAGTGGAAAGCTCCACAAGAGCAAGGCACCATTACCTTCTACTTTATGCTTAATGATCCCATCCCAAGTTTCACCTTACAAGTTTTTGATTTGGTTTATCAAAGTTTATTTTTGATTCTGATTCACTTGGTCTAGTTATGGAGTAGTACAAGAGCATCACACTTAGCCTAGAGAGCTACAAGTTAATTAGTACCCCTCATGACTAGTTGCTAGTGCTAAAACTAAAAGTGACTACTTTAGATGGGAACATGTGAAAACCAATGACTTTGAAAACCTTAGAATGATGAGTCATTCTATTGAAAGATTTTGAAGGTGAATATCACTTGTGAATGACATGGTAAACTGATGGTTGGGTTCGGATGCGATACCATTCCAATTTCAAGTACCCCCGCAATACCCGAATCTGGGTAAGGCTTAACTGGAAACTTATGTATTTAAGTATGGGTTCCCTCTGAACAAGCGTCATAGGGGTTATGCCAAGGCTGCCTCCATTTGATGGTGAAATGACGTGAAATGAGTTGAATGTCCTACCCAAGCCCTGTGCAGTTCCCGGGTTGGCGGTTTTCTCTCACCGGGAGGCCAAGCTCATGGGGAGAGGTGCCTATACTAGGGTATGTAAATGAAAGGTTATGATTGGTAGTTCGTGCACTGAGTGTGATAAATCAGGGCCAGTTACCCCTGACGGACTATTGCAATTGTTGTGGCAGAAGTGTACGACCTCTGCAGAGTTTAAACTATTCGAATAGCCGCGTCCGCGGTCATGGACAGTTGGAAAGGCCATACTGTCCCGTCATCAGAAATTTTCCAAAAATATGAATGGTGACTTGTGACTTGAGTTTGAAAGGTGAATTTGACTTTGAATAACAACATAGTTGTGGGAATGACACTAATGTTCCCACCTGAGTTAAGTTAGGCAATCAAAGAGTCTTTATTTACTAAAGTGCTTATGAAATAAAACTGGCTTTGTGCAAATGAACCTAGAGCTTAGCACCCTCTTACCATAGTTGATAGTACTTACATTAGTATTAGTTTGCGAGTACTTTACAATACTCATGGCTTTGTCCCTGGCTATTCAAATGGCCAGACTTTAAAGATGAGCCCCAGTACCAGGGTGAAGGACAGCAGGACATCTACGACAACTAGGACCACTCCTGACGTTAACAGTTTCCTGTGGAACAGATGGACCACAACCGCTACTTCGCTTCCGCTATGTGTTT
Source organism: Lolium perenne (assembly GCF_019359855.2). NCBI lineage: Eukaryota > Viridiplantae > Streptophyta > Magnoliopsida > Poales > Poaceae > Lolium > Lolium perenne. Next base: position 37,448,961 of record NC_067249.2, on the reverse strand, counting down.
TGTAATCGGATCTCTAGATCCTCTATGTTGTATTAAGACTGGATCATGTGATCCTTTGTTGTAAGATGATTATGTTATGTAATGAATGATGTTCTGTGATATCAATCTATTATGTCTCGCAAAAACAACATTCCTAGGATTGCGATGTACGACATAATAGGCATCTGGACTTAAAAATCCAGGTGTTGACAGGCAGGTCCGAATCGAGAACCTCGAGGGCAAACTCTATAGGGACGTCGGCATCGGACCCGTCGGACTCATCCACCGGCGAAAGAACTTTGAGACATGGCCGGCAGAGGGAACAGGCGGCGCAGCACATATCCCCACGCACGGCGCCAGCATTAGACGCCGGCGGCGCCTGCCCGCCGGCATAGCACGGCGGCGCACCGCAGGATCTCCTCCTAGATCGCCAGGCACCCCGTCCTAACGGTCACTTGAACTATTTTTACCCTGTGATCGACCTAACGACTGGTAGATTGGAGATGATCAAGATTGGTAATCCAACAGGATTTTAGAAAGCAGAGACCGATCCTGTTGTTCTTGAGCTACAGGTATCTATCAGATCAAGGCATCAAGCTATATATATCTGCCGATGTAAATTCCTTGTAAGCATTTACATATGGACCATTATCAGATCAAGCTACATGGATCATTATCAGATAATGTTGTTTCTTCCGTTTCAATTCTTTGTTGCCAGATAATCATCTATATCATATCTGCTTCTTCTGTAGGTAGGGATACTTAAGATATTTTTTTTGGAGCAACCGGCAGAAGCACTGCCTCTTCATTAAGCAAGGGGAAAAAACGTCACAAACTGCACAAGGGGGTGCATGTTTAGTTTAGGGTGGTAACATGGCAAAACCCACCAAAAGATCAAACGAGAAGGAGACTAATCTGGCTCGGTCGGAATGGCCGGCCCGAAGCTAGCAAAAGCACGCTGTCGCTGAGAGATGTCTTCTCTGGTAATATCCGCGACCTCAGGTTAGGTTAGAGGAAGACCGGTGAAGATACGGCGATTTATTTCCTTCCGTGCATTCCAAAGCACATAGAGGAAACGCCCGCTGATAGGTATTTTCTCCTCTCTAGGTTTCCCCGCGATCATGTCGTCCCACCATTCCGAAATGGAGATGAAGGAGGTTCTGGAGTCCGGGGAGTCATCGTTGTCCCATCCTTTCGCGATGCTCCATATGGCCGTTGTGAAAGGGAAATCCTTGCCAAGATGCACGGCCGTCTCAGGCGCACGTCGACAGAGGGAACACGTCGGGTCGTGTGTCCAACCCCAAATAGCAAGCATGTCAGCAGTGAGGAGCTTTCCATGAAACGCCAGCCAGGTGAACAATTTGCACTTAGGCTCCGCATGAGCCGCCCAAATCTTATTTGCCACGAAGCTGGGATGGCTACCGAGGAATTGGGCCTTGTAGGCCGAACTGGCGCTATAAATCCCATTAGTGGACAAAAGCCAAGATGTGGAGTCTGGACGCAGAGGGTCGAGGATGGTTTCGTGGACGGTGTCCCAGATCTCAAGGTATTGCGTCAGCTGTATGGGGGAGTTGATCTTGGCCACAAAACAAGCAACCACACACTTCATGTATCTGAAATACATGTGTAAGAAATAGTATGAAACTATGGTGCATTTGCAATATCGGCATCCTAAATATACCAAAATAAAACAGCATGAGAGCTCCAAACAAGGAAGTTATTTACTTAAGAATCACATATTGAGATGAAAGCTGGCAACAGTGAGTTCATTTGCAGCTCTTAAAACTGCTTGGTGCAAAGGACCAGCAGATACCTGGTACCTATGACAACTTGTCACGATATTCAAACAATTTAATCAGTGAATGGATGCTACCTTATCTCCGTGCAAAACGAAAAAAGGATGCTACCTTATCCAACATAACCACTTTAAGATCAAGGCATACAAGAGAAACTCTGAACTTCTACGACTTCAGACAATCATACTACAACAAGACATAACATAAACACCAATATTCTTAAATTCTTTGGTCAAAAATTGTATCAGCCATTTGGTTACAACCAGAAAAAATGTGAAACAAAATATTCAGGACTTTTCAACAAGAGTAAATAAAGGATCAATTATTGAGTTGGGGAACTCAATAATGATACCATTCGTCTCATCTTTAAACACAGACTCTAGACCATAGTGAATCACAACTATTACGACTCGAAGTGAATCACAGCAGGCGAAACCATCCGCAACTCCTTACTGATCTCCTCCCTCAATATATTCTTCTCCTCATCAGTCTGCGGATATCTAGAAGGAGAAACCTTGATGCTGGGATCCAAGTCCCCGCAGCTCTTACACGTCTCCCTGTCATGCAGAGATATCTCCTCCATGTTTACCGCAACTTCCAAGGCGCGCCTAACGTACCGCAAAAAGTATTCGTCAGGTTGGAAGCCATAGATGGTGAGCTTAACCAGATTCTTCTGCTTGAAATCAAAAGCAGATGGTTGCCACTCCACGTTTGCTTTCTCACAGTAACCATTTTTCTTTCTAAATTCCTTGTCTGTCACGATTTTACACCAATGATCCCAAACCCTGATGCATAGCTCCTTTAGAAAGTGGGCACCTTCAAGAATGAACATGGTCCAAGCAATATCGCATCCTTCAGGAAGATTAACCAGATTCACAACCCGTAGTTTGCCAAGGACAGGGGCAAGCAGTTTCGGGCACTCTGGTACAACCCAAATCTTTTCGCTTTTAAAATCCAGATGTAGGTCGCTTACCGAGGGGACATTAGCAAGGAGATGACTTAACTGAAGATTAGTGTTAAAACTAATACCCATTTCTATGAGACTTAGCTGTGAAAGATGCGGGACATAACCAAAAGTCAGGTTGGGGGATGGGTAAGACCAACCAGTATAGTTCACTCGTTGGAGTTTTGGTAGAAACTTGAGCTGGACTGCCTCAAATTTCCCATGCTCGATGCTGAGCTGAACGAGTTGAGAGTGCTCTACTCTCAGCACCGAACCGACCCCTGCGTCAGAGTAGGCAAGACGCAGATTCTGCAGCCGCTTGCAGGTGCTGAGGATGTTGGGGATGTCCTGTTCAGCAAACCTCATATTGCAAAGCCACAGGCGCGTCAGGCCAGCAAACACGACTGGATAGTCACCAAACCATGTATTGAACAGCTTCGCGTAGTAGAGTAGATCGTCCTGAGTGCATTTTGAACAGCTCTTTTCTGTGACTAGCGTAAACTCAGCTTCGTCGATCTTCCGGGGTGCCATGGTGCGGGCAAAAGCTCTGCCGATGGAGGCACACTCATCACGCCTCAAATAGAATCTGCCAGTCAGCTTTTTGATGGGGATCTCTGGGTTCCTTGCACTCAGGACCTTCTCCGTGACCTCAGCAACAACATTGTTGTACCAAGCAACGTGGGCAGTGTTGTAGCCATGAGACGCCGTGTCATGGTGACGCAAAAGTGAAGCAATATTCATGTCAAACCGTGAGAGCATAGTGGGTTCTTAAGGCATCTAGCGTGTCAACTCTCTCGAGGATGTTGAGTAGAATGTCATCGGGTAGCTTGCTAATCCCATCTCCTACGGCTTCGCAAGAAACTTCCCGGCGAGCTGCGGCTTTATTGCGGCTGCGGCGAGACCCCTTGTTCTTCGTGTCCAATTCCATGGATCGATGAATCTCAAATCCTCCTCCCGCCTCCTACTCACCCTCTAGATGTTTGTAGAACAGGGCAACACACAAATCCTGATTACCACTTCTGCAAAATCAAAGTTTCCGAATAAAACTATCTTACTTGATCGCAGAAGGATGATATGGATGCAAGGTGCCTTTCTTTCTACTGATTGATCGAGGGCAACTAGCCGGCCGTAGTCTTTACTTAAGGAGGAGACCGGTGCAGGAAAGCAGACAACTTGCCGGATCTGATTCCGATCCCTATTGCAGCACCTCAGGACGAGAATAGAAAATTATCCTTTTCGAGCTGCTTGAAATCTGAATCCAAACCGAAATCGAGTAAAAAATCCCCCAACCATCATCGCGTAAGAGCACCAGACGCCCTCACGCCTCTGTCCTGCCAGCCATCAACCCAATTAGATTTAGATGTGCGCCTTCGCGCACGACCCCGTAAAGGTCATGCCAAAGTTTATTTTTTGTAAGAGCGATAAAAATGAACCACCAATATGATAACATATTTGTTAGATTTTACAAAACAATGTCAATGGGATGAAATTATGATAAAGTACACGAAAATACAAACGAAGCAAACGTCAACATACAATTAGGGAAACATGTTGATGAACCTTTTACAAAACAATGTCAATGGGATGAAATTATGATAAACCTTTTATAAAAATGTATCAAAAATTTATAAAATAGTTTTTATGCCACAAAAAAGATAAACAATCATTGATTTAATTTTACCGAATTTTTCATGTAGATTGGGCATCCAAAATTTTAAGCTTGCTGCCCAAACCTCGCATTCCTTTGCCCATGTTTCCCAAATTTTGAAGTGATAAAATGATTCAGCAACCGCTAAATTAACATGCATATGCATGAAAATATATTATGAGAAAGCGTTAAGTCAAGATTACACAGGACTAAGCCACAAACATTAGAGCACGAAGGAATGATAATTTAGCAGAATCTGAACAAACATGCAAAGAAACCATAAATAATCAAACAAGTGTGAGAACTTATCTTTACTATTAAATTGCAATAGGTGGCTGCCTGGTGTCACAAACGGGCCAAGATTTTTTTCTCTAGGCCCAATGTCTTCTGAAAATCGTAGGCCCAATCTAAAGCCGAACCCAGATCAAGTAACCATATCGTGCGTAGGTAAGGAAAAACACAATCAGAGACCGTCCATGACAACAGTCCGGGTTACCCACGAGCAAAACTCCTTCCAAAAAGGGCCCAAGCACGCGCTCTTCTTCCCATCCGAACGAGGCTAGCTATAGCTGGCCCATATATGTGTTGTGCCGTCCCTTATCAGCTCATCGTGAGAAGATAGATTAAAAGGAGTCGAGCTCGAGCTCGCGTCCGCGCCGGCGCTCGATTGTTTCACCTCTCGATCCGACATTATAGCGAACTAGGACCACCATGATTTCATGTTTCTACCATGGTCGTCGTCGCGGACAGCACGGCAAGAGCGTCGATCTGATTAAGCTTGTGATGATGGGCACCACCACGACGCCGATCTGATGCAGGGCGTCTCTTAGTCAGAAGTGGGAGGGCGAGGGGAGCCTGCGGCGCGCGTATAGACGAGGATATGGAGGCAGAGGTGGCGGCAGAAGGTAACCGGCGGTTCCTTAGGACAAGTCCCCTCAGATCTTCCACGGTCCTGCGATTCTGTGCAGTGTGCACCGCGGCATCCGAAATATGTGCATCCGCGCGCGGTAGCACCATGGGTGGCCGAATTTTTACACACAAGCTCATCGCTCAGTCATGACTCCCGATCTTAGGTAGTGCCACGTCATACAACTTGGAACACTAAAGTGAATGCATGGTATGTGCATAGCTTGATAATCTTTTGATTGAGCTCTCAGAATAAGCTCTTTTGACTGATTGTTTCGTCGCCGGGCTTCGAAAATCCGGCCATAAAACCCATCTCTAATACGCCATTTTATGGCAACCTCTATCCACGCATGCTGATATTCTCGCTTTGCCTCCTTTGTTGCACAGTCCCTGCTTTGATGCATGTCATTGTTTTGATGCCGACACACCGACAGACCACTACTTCGCTTCTTTGTTGGATCGCCAGCGCGAACACAGTGGTCTGCTATGTTCTCACAGACAAAAAAAAATTATAGAGAATCAAGGGGAATGATTCAAAAATAAACTACTACTAAATATGCTTTTTTCCGCTTGCAAAATAGAAACAACATGCATATATTGAGGGTAGATGCCACTTATCTTGTGTGATGCTTCTTGTTTAAGAGCCTAACAAAGATGCTATTTTATTTCAAGCAGACAAATCTGGTAGTGTTATTGATTGAGGTTACAGGGATTGAGCTTAGCTTGAAGACTTCTATTAAAGTTGGTTATATTAGTCAGCAATTGATGACTATTTTAAAAGTTACCCGTAGCAACGCACGGGTATTCAGCTAGTCAATTATTAGTTACTCTTCCGTGCAGCTTTCATGGTCTTGAATAGTTGACATGGTAGAAACAAAACAACACACAGGGCACATATGACATGGTGGTAACACAAAATATTTTGCATGTGAACCCAAATATGAGAAAGGTTAGAGTGGTGAGAGCTAACAAAGTTGAACTTTTTTCTATTGTAGTGATGTTGTGAACATTCGTGTGAACAGATGGCAGTTTGGTGTACATGGGCTGCTAATGACGCCATGGGCTATAGTCCTTCTATGCTGGTGGGCTTTTCAGCATTGTGGACTAACTTTTTATTATGCAATATAAACAGGGAATCAACATGTCATCTCTTTGGATCTCCTTTCTCACTCCCCTCCTTGGAGCTTGGAGCTCAGCTCTATCACCATCAATTGATGGCGTCCTCGATGCCTGCCGACGCCCGCAGTACGACCTGATCCGGTAACTGCCACCCCTCCAAATTGTGTTTCAGCTATTTTTCTCAGCGCACAATCGTTGTCGCCTCTGCTGATACTCTGACCACCAATCGATACTGGTGACTACAGTCGGAGCCTAGCCTTCCGCTCGACAGCTCGACGATTGAAGACACTGCTGTGAGCTTCTCTGGTGTTGCTTGAACGAGGTGGGCATCATCGATTGGTGGTTCTGGGATGCCAAACCTGCGAGCATGACTACAGGTTGGACAACCACCACCGCCATCAAGGCTATTGACATGCGCTGCCATGGGAGGCAAGCGCCATGGCGTCGAAGGTCATAGACGCCTTGAGAAGAGACAGTTGCTCAGCCTCGTCTCTACTGCTGTGACCAAGGAGCTGTTGTACAACGGGTAAAATCCACTAACTGAAATCTTCAGTAATCATTAATCAGATGATTAACAGCTAACTGAAATGTTGTATGTGTATAAGAGCGTGGTATCATACATTGATCGCCGATTTATAATATTTAAAAGCTGAAGAGATAGCATATTATGCATGATTGAAGAGAACACAGTTGAAGCAGATGTTTTTTTGTCACCCATAGGTAGACACAGACATACTCGACATCTCACAAAATTCAGAAGAAATGTGTATGGACCATTGAAATAGAAACTATGAAGTTAGGCATGATACCACGCCACGCCCCTGGTTGCATCCTTTTTGCCACCACCTCTGCTCAATTCTGGCCGGAGTATCAATCGATGCAGGCGAGCACACTACAATGCTCCTTATGACCTGCACCCGATTTGTCACCACGGGCATGTCCTTTTTCCTTTGCTCACGCCTTCTGGGCACACATAATAGCCCATGAGCCACGTTCGCTCTGCAGCTGTTGAAAGCAAATGTAAGAAAACATAAATTAGGGTTTGCAGGTTAAAAGATAGTAGCACAACATAAAAGAGTTGTATGTAAGCTATGTATGTAATAAACATCCATGCTTGCATATATGATTTCTTGTTGTAGTTCAGTTCAAGAAATAATTCAGAGAAATTGTTTCCTGATTAGATAGACATGTAACCTAGAAGCGAAAAAATACATTTGGGTATCTTTCATTCTACAAAACAGTATATACATCATTCTGCAAAGTGTTTTTAGCAAAGGCAGTGTAGAATGTCATCTAACTTACTGTAAGAGCAAGATCTATATCCCTTGTTTTATGTGTTTGATAACAACACTCGAACAATTCTAACCATGCACAAAGTTTGTCATTGATAGGTTTGCAAGGTGTACGGTGCCCTCGCCGGACACATTATGATCAGAAGATCGAAGCGTAGTTCTTAGGATTTCTGGTTTTGTGTGTGTGTCGCGAGCTAACATAGTAGGAGAGGAAAAGAGGAAAAAGCTGTTTTAGCCATAGCGGTACTATCGGTACCAGGAGCGGTAGTACCGCTACCCCTACTGCTACCGCCCTGAGATACCGCTCTGAGAATTGCACACGAGATTGTCCCACTGAACAGGTTACGGTACCTTTACGGTACCTTGAGCGCTAGTACCGCTTGCAAGCGGTAGTATCGTCCACGGTACCGCTCAAGTACCGTAACACGTTACGGCAGTACTGATACGTCTCAAACGTATCTATAATTTCTTATGTTCCATGCTACTTTTATGATGATACTCACATGTTTTATACACACTTTATGTCATATTTATGCATTTTCGAGCACTAACCTATTGACAAGATGCCGAAGAGCCAGTTGCTGTTTTCTGCTGTTTTTGGTTTCAGAAATCCTACAACGGAAATATTCTCGGAATTGGACGAAATCAACGCCCAGGGTCTTATTTTTCCACGGAGCTTCCAGAAGACCGAAAGGATTACGAAGTGGGGCGACAAGGCGCCGCCACGCCAGGGCCGCGCGGCCAAGGGTGGGGCCGCGCCGCCCTGTTTTGTGGGCCCCTCGTGACGCCCCTAAACCTACCCTTCCGCCTATAAGAAGCCTTCGTCGAGAATAACCCAGTACCGAGAGCCACGATACGGAAAACCTTCCAGAGACGCCGCCGCCGCCAATCCCATCTCGGGGGATTCAGGAAATCGCCTCCGGCACCCTGCCGGAGAGGGGAATCATCTCCCGGAGGACTCTTCATCGCCATGATCGCCTCCGGAGTGATGTGTGAGTAGTTCACCCCTGGACTATGGGTCCATAGCAGTAGCTAGATGGTTGTCTTATCCTCATTGTGTTATCATTGTTCGATCTTGTGAGCTGCCTAACATGATCAAGATCATCTATTTGTAATGCTACATATTGCGTTTGTTGGGATCCGATGAATATGGAATACTATGTTATGTTGATTATCAATCTATTATATATGTGTTGTTTATGATCTTGCATTCTCTCCGTTGCTAGTAGTGGCTCTGGCCAAGTTGATACTTGTAACTCCAAGAGGGAGTATTTATGCTCGATAGTGGGTTCATGCCTCCATTAAATCCGGGGGAGTGACAACAACCCCTAAGGTTGTGGATGTGATGTTGCCACTAGGGATAAAACATCAATGCTTTGTCTAAGGATATTTGTGTTGATTACATTACGCACCATACTTAATGCATTGTCTGTTGTTTGCAACTTAATACTGGAAGGGGTGCGGATGCTAACCCGAAGGTGGACTTTTTAGGCATAGATGCATGCTTGATAGCGGTCTATGTACTTTGTCGTAATGCCCAATTGAATTTCACACTACTCATCATAATATGTATGTGCATTGTTATGCCCTTTTTATTGGAGAGACACCACTAGTGAATTGTGGACCCCGGTCCATTCTTTTACATCGAATACAATCTACTGCAATACTCGTTCTTACTGTTCTTTGCAAACATCATCATCCACACTATACATCTAATCCTTTGTTACAGCAAGCCGGTGAGATTGACAACCTCACTGTTACGTTGGGGCAAAGTACTTTGGTTGTGTTGTGCAGGTTCCACGTTGGCGCCAGAATCCCTGGTGTTGCGCCGCACTACACTCCGCCACCATCAACCTTCAACGTGCTTCTTGGCTCCTACTGGTTCGATAAACCTTGGTTTCTTACTGAGGGAAACTTACTGCTGTACGCATCACACCTTCCACTTGGGGTTCCCAACGGACGCGTGCTGTATGCGTATCAAGCTAAATTTCTGGCGCCGTTGCCGGGGAGATCAAGAAACGCTGCAAGGGGAGTCTCCACTTCCAATCTCTTTAATTTGTTTTTGTCTTGCTTTACTTTATTTTATTTACTGCTTTGTTTGCTCATTATATCAAAAATACAAAAAAAATTAGTTACTTGCTTTACTTTATTTACTATCTTGTTTGCGTTCTCTATATTAAAAACACAAAAAAAATAGTTACTTGCATTTACTTTATCTAGTTTGCTTTATTTACTATTGCTAAAGTGGGTACTCCTGAAAATACTAAGTTGTGTGACTTCACAAGCACAAATAACAATGATTTCCTATGCACACCTATTGCTCCACCTGTTACTACAGCAGAATTTTTTGAAATTAAACCTGCTTTATTTAATCTTGTTATGAGAGAGCAATTTTCTGGTGTTAGTTCTGATGATGCTGCTGCCCATCTTAATAATTTTGTTGAACTATGTGAAATGCAAAAGTATAAGGATGTAGATGGTGACATTATAAAATTAAAATTGTTTCCTTTCTCATTGAGAGGAAGAGCTCAAGATTGGTTGCTATCTTTGCCTAAGAATAGTATTGATTCATGGACTAAATGTAAGGATGCTTTCATTGGTAGATATTATCCTCCTGCTAAAATTATATCTTTGAGAAGTAGCATAATGAATTTTAAGCAATTGGATAATGAGCATGTTGCCCAAGCATGGGAAAGAATGAAATCTTTGGTCAAGAATTGCCCAACCCATGGACTGACTACTTGGATGATCATCCAAACCTTCTATGCAGGATTGAATTTTTCTTCGCGGAACCTATTGGATTCAGCTGCTGGAGGTACTTTTATGTCCATCACTCTACGCGCCGCAACAAAGCTTCTTGATAATATGACGATTAATTACTCTGAATGGCACACGGAAAGAGCTCCACAAGGTAAGAAGGTAAATTCTGTTGAAGAAACCTCCTCCTTGAGTGACAAGATTGATGATATTATGTCTATGCTTGTGAATGGTAGATCTAATGTTGATCCTAATGATGTTCCTTTAGCTTCATTGGTTCTCAAGAAGAGCATGTTGATGTGAACTTCATTAAAAATAATAATTTTAACAACAATGCCTATCAGAATAATTCTAGTAACAACTATAGGCCATATCCTTCTAATAATGGTAATGGTTATAGGAATTCTTAAAACAATAATAGGAATGTACCCCCTGGTCTTGAAGCCATGCTTAAAGAATTTATTAGTACACAAACTGCTTTTAACAAATCTGTTGAAGAAAAGCTTGGTAAAATTGATATTCTTGCTTCTAAGGTCGATAGTCTTGCTGCTGATGTTGATCTTTTGAAATTGAAAGTTATGCCTAATGAAAATAAATATATTAAGTAATTTGCTACAGCAAACGCCATCCAAGTTAGAATTAATGAGAATATAAGATTGATGGCTGAATTGCGTGCTAGGTGGGAAAAAGAAGAAAATGCTAAAGAGAATAATGTAGCTAAAGTTTGGACTATTACCACCACTAGTAATGATAATGCTTCACATGTTGCTACACCTCCTACTATCAATGATAAAATAATTGGTGTTGGCAATGTTTCTACTCCTAATGCAAAGCGTGCAAAAGTGCCCGAAACTACTAAAACTGATGAAACTGCTTGTGATAAAACTGCTGAAATTTTTCAAAATATTGGGGACAATGATCCCATTGCTTTAGATCATAATGGTTTAGATTTTGATGATTGTCACATTTCTGAAGTTATAAAGTTCTTACAAAAACTTGCTAAAAGTCCCAATGCTAGTGCTATAAATTTGGCCTTTACAAAACATATTACAAATGCTCTCATAAAAGCTAGAGAAGATAAACTAAAACTTGAAACTTATATTCCTAGGAAGCTAGAAGATGGTTGGGAGCCCATCATTAAGATGAAGGTCATTGATTTTGATAGTAATGCTTTATGTGATCTTGGTGCAAGTATTTCCATTATGCCTAAGAAAATCTATAATATGCTTGACTTGCCACCATTGAAAAATTGTTATTTGGATGTTAATCTTGCTGATAATTCTACAAAGAAACCTTTGGGGAGGATTGATAATGTTCGCATTAAGGTCCAGTTGGCGGCATACACATCTTCATTGGGGAAACCGTCGATTCCGACGGAAACCCACTGGTAAGTTACGCAGACGCGACCGCCGCTGAGCTGGACGCTGTCGCGAAGATCCGATCTGAGATGCAGGAGCTTCCCAAGGAAGATTCCGCCTCGGATCTGGAATTTTCAAAGCCCACCCAATCCGCTCCTGAGCAGGAAACAACGGTGGAAGACCAATGCAGATCCGCCTGGGTCTCCCAGGTGTTAGAAAAGCAGAGGTGCCACTTCGTACACTTCTTGGCCCATACCGCCGGAACCGCCCCTCAAGAAGACGGAGCTGGTCCTGAGCAGGTAGAGGCACCGGAAAACGATGCAGATCCGGATCAGGCTGAGCCTGTCGGAGAGAGCGAAACTCCGGTTGAAGAGTCGATTTTGGGCAATCTGAGCCCAATCTCTGGAGATACCCCCTCCATGGATACTGACGAGTTTAACCGCAAGCTAGGGGAGTACGGTTTCGGTGATCAGCCTGAAGTCGACTCCGCCCAGCCTAAGCAGGTTCTCGCAACCGTAGCAGCGCTGGGACAACCTGGATCAGAAGAGGCAACCAACCAATCTGACCCTCAGCCATCCCGCCAAGGATCTCCAATGTCACGGGAGCGACCCCGCAGGGACTCTTCCTCGGAGGAACTCCTGTCACCTGAAAAGATGGTTGCACGAGCAGTTCTTAACAAACCTATAACTTCGGGCGACGCCGCAGATCCGGAGGCTCTAGAGGCCACTAGAAAGGAAATGCTGGCCACAGCCAAGAAGCTCGCCGATACCGCAGCCGCATTAAGGGATGAAAGGGCAGAAGCTGCAAGTTTGATGGACCAATTCGACAGACAGGATCGCGAAATTGCTGACACACTCAAGCATGTCAAGAGCATGGCGCAAGAGTGGGAAGTAAAGATGACTTACGCGCAGGCGGAGGCTAATCGAATCGTTAGAGAAGCAATTCCGCCTCGCAGAATCAACTTCGCCACGCCCGCAGAGCAGCAGCCGCTGGAAACCCAAAGGACAACATGCTAAAAGCTGCGGAGCTGTTGAAGAAGAAGGACGAAGAGGTTGACATCAACTACCTTCGCAAACTTGTCGCTTCAGCAATGCAGCAGCAAAGCAAGGCGGATACTTCGCGCAGGTTAGAATCCAATCCGGATAACTGTGTATCTACCGCGCAGAAGGACGCTCGCGCCGATCGGCATCCCGATGATGAATCACACACCGAATCCTCGGAGCGCAGAAGAAAAACCAGGGAACACCCAAATCCGATCCCCGTTCCGTCAAAGACGCCTTCGTCAGATCCAAGAAAGGGAAAGGATGCAATGTACTCTGGACGAGACAAATATCGCAACCCCTCTCCTCCACCTAATGGTTACCCGCGACCCCCTCGCCGCCGTAGTCCAGCCGGAAACACCAGGCCCCCAGGGCATGGTGGGATTGTTATCCGCGACAACGCGCTGCCAAGAAACAGAAACAGGGAGCGCTCGCCAGAACCTCGCCGGAACCAGAACAACGATCGTGAGCCCGAGCCCAGGAGGAGTTGGAATGAGGAGCGCGACCCAGAGCCTCGCCGGAGCCGCGACCCGGAGCCTTGCCGGAGCCGGAACGACCAGGGCAGCCAGCGCCATGGCGAAGGCAGCCACAGAAGCCGGAGCCAGCACCGGGAATGCCGAGGAGAATCGGAAGGCGGAAGCAAGAAATCGGACCGACCACCTCGCAGGTCTCCCTCACCACCACCTAGCGGTGGCGGTGGAGGTGGAGGTGACGGCCGGAGATCTCGCTCTCTCTCACAATCTCCTCGCCACGGCCCGCGCGACGCACGGGAACGCCTTAACGAATACAGAACCGACTACATTGGTCCGAAGTGCTTTGGCAGGATGATTCGAGAGGAACCAAAGCCAAGGATGAACCTCAAGCTACCCGGAAACCTGAAGCATTATGATGGCACCGAAAGGCCGGATACCTGGATTGAGGATTACTATAATGCAGTAACCTTTGCCGGAGGAACCCCTAACATCGCCTGCCGCATGCTCCAGTTGTACCTTGTAGGTCCATCCCGGATCTGGCTCAGTGACCTCGAGAAGAACTCCATCTTTTGCTGGTTCGACCTGAAGACCGCTTTCGAGAAACACTTCAGAGGCACCTACAAAAGACCTGCCACGGCAAGCGACCTGCAAGCCTGCATCCAGAAGAAGGGAGAAACCTCAAGAAACTACCTCACACGATGGTTGGCATGCAGGAACGAGTGCGAAAACGTCGACCACACCACCGCCATGTACGCCTTCATTGGTGGACTGCAGAGGGGAGGATTGCTGAGGCATACGCTCACTCGTTTGGCTAACTCAAACAAGCTGACTTTGGATGAAATGATCTCCATTGTCAGTGATCATACTGCCGCCGATGATGACGCAGGCGGTGATCTCGCAGCTACAGCAATCCCCCTACATCAACAAAAGAAGAACCGTGATAACGGCAACAGCAGCAGCCATAAGCGCAAGAACCCTGATGACCAGAAGAGTGGCAGATCCGAGATGGTCGCCATGGCGTTTCAACGCGGAGGTTCAGGAGGCGGAAGAGGACGCGGCCGTGGAGGCGGAGCCGGCAGGGGTCAGCAGCATGCCACTGAGGTCACACCGGTGGCGGATCCCGCGCCCCGCAAACCTACGAGGAGTACAGAAACATGCCTGCCCGGCCCACGGATCCGGTTACGGGGAAGTCAACTCACACCAACCGCAATCGCAAGTGGGTCAATGATCTAAAGAACGACCCGGAGGCAGGATACAAGCGAGCCCGGAAGCACCGCCCACGCGGCAAGGGAGGCAAGGGCAAGAACAAGGACAAAGAGGAAGATAGTTCCGAGGCGATGGATGAGGATGATAACTCGCCGGATCCCAAGGTAGGATCCGCAGGTAAATCCAACCCTTTCGAGAAAAAGAGCGTGGGGGCTTACCACACTTTCCTCGGAACCCCAACAGTCCGCGCTGCCAAGTCAGCTACCCGGATCCTGAACGCCACGATTCCGGCCGTGCCGCAAGATGTCGTGGTCGGAAGTCCCGTGCACATTTGATAGGGAGGATCACCCTGCCATTGTGCCAAAAGAATGCTACGCCTTGGTTGTAAGTCCCCGCATAGACGGGTATGACTTCTCCAAGTGCCTCATGGATGGTGGAGCCAGCTTGAACATCATGTACCTGGAGACTCTAGAGCGGATGAACCTCACCAAGGAACAGCTCAAACACAGCAACACTGAGTTTCATGGCGTGGTTCCGGGTAAGAAGGAGAATTCCCTCGGCAGCATCACACTTCCCGTGGCTTTTGGCGATGTTCACAATTTCCGCGAAGAGAAGATCACATTTGAAGTTGTGCCCTTCAAGAGCTCCTACCACGTCATCTTCGGCAGGCCCACCTACCACAAGTTCCACGCAAGAGCATGCTACATCTACAACAAGCTCAAGATTCCGGGTCCTAAAGGTATGATTACCGTATCCGGAGACTACAAAAAGGCTCATGAGTGCGAGTTAGGCGAAGCCGCCTTCGCAGAGTCTGTGATATCTGGAGAGGAGCTGCAAGGCTACAGAGCCGCGGTGGATCCGACTGAGATGCAGACCACCAAGAAGCAGATCTCCGAACAGAAGACCTCCTTCAAGGCCGCGATAGAAACCAAGAAGCACGACCTCATCAAAGGCGACCCTTCCAACCAGGTTTCAGTCGGAGCCAACATGGACCCCAAATAGGAAGACGCGCTCGTCGAGTTCCTCCGCGCTAACATGGATATCTTCGCATGGCAACCTTCTGACATGTCCGGAGTACCTAGGGAACTCGCCGAGCACTACCTCAACATAAATCCGGGGGCTAAACCGGTGAAGCAAGCTATGCGACGCTTTGGAGATAAGAAGCGCCGCGCCATAGGAATGGAACTAGCTAAGTTACTAGAGGCAGGTTTTGTAATAGAAGTTATCCACACCGATTGGGTCGCAAATCCCGTCCTTGTACCCAAAAAGAACACTGAAATACTAAGAATGTGCATCGATTACTCCGGCTTGAACAAGCATTGCCCGAAGGATCCGTTCCCCTTGCCGCGCATTGACCAAGTCATTGATTCGACGGCGGGGGCGGAACTTCTGTGTTTTCTTGATGCGTATTCCGGGTATCATCAGATCCGGATGAAGGAGTCCGACCAAAAGGCGACTTCATTCATTACCCCGTTTGGTACTTACTGCTATGTTACTATGCCTTTTGGCTTGAAAAACGTAGGTGCCACCTACCAACGTACGATGCAGCGGTGCCTGAAGGACCAAATCGGCCGGAACGTGCACGCTTACGTCGACGACATCGCGGTCATGACCCGGAAAGGATCCGACCTGATCAGCGACCTCACAGAAACCTTCGACAACCTTCGCAGGTACAAGATGATGTTGAATCCGCTGAAGTGCGTCTTTGGCGTGCCAGCCGGAAAACTCCTTGGCTTCATAGTCTCTCACAGAGGCATTGAGGTTAACCCGGAAAAAATCAAGGCAATCCTGTGTATCAAACGGCCAACTTGTCTTAAAGATGTGCAACGACTAACTGGTTGCGTCGCAGCAATCAGTAGGTTTGTTAGCCGTCTTGGCGAGAAGGCGCTACCTTTGTACAAGCTGCTGAAGAAAACAGACAAATTCGTCTGGGACGACGCAGCCGACGTAGCTCTTCGGGGGTTGAAGGAAATACTCACCTCCCCACCTATCTTGGCAGCCCCAGCAGAGTCAGAGCCGATGCTCCTTTATCTGGCAGCTACCAACAAAGTCATCAGCCTCGTCATCGTGGTGGAGCGAAAGGAAGAAGGTCATGAATATGACGTCCAAAGACCTGTCTATTACATTAGCGAGGTACTGACGGAGTCAAAGCAAAGATACCCTCACTTTCAGAAGCTAGCTTATGGAGTGTTCCTAGGCAGCCGGAAGCTGAGACATTACTTCCAAGAGCACCCAGTAACAGTTGTGAGCAAGGCTCCGTGATGGCGTGTAACTCACACGTTCGTTGGGAACCCCAAGAGGAAGGTATGATGCGCACAGCAGCAAGTTTTCCCTCAGAAAGAAACCAAGGTTTATCGAACCAGGAGGAGCCAAGAAGCACGTTGAAGGTTGATGGCGGCGGGATGTAGTGCGGCGCAACACCAGGGATTCCGGCGCCAACGTGGAACCTGCACAACACAACCAAAGTACTTTGCCCCAACGAAACAGTGAGGTTGTCAATCTCACCGGCTTGCTGTAACAAAGGATTAACCGTATTGTGTGGAAGATGATTGTTTGCAGAAAACAGTAGAACAAGTGTTGCGATGATTGTATTTCAGGAAAGAGAATTGGACCGGGGTCCACAGTTCACTAGAGGTGTCTCTCCCATAAGACAAACAGCATGTTGGGTGAACAAATTACAGTTGGGCAATTGACAAATAAAGAGAGCATGACCATGCACATACATATCATGATGAGTATAGTGAGATTTAATTGGGCATTATGACAAAGTACATAGACCGCCATCCAACTGCATCTATGCCTAAAAAGTCCACCTTCAGGTTATCATCCGAACCCCTTCCAGTATTAAGTTGCAAAGCAACAGACAATTGCATTAAGTATGGTGCGTAATGTAATCAACAACTACATCCTTAGACATAGCATCAATGTTTTATCCCTAGTGGCAACATGACACAACACAACCTTAGAACTTTCATCCTTGTCCCGGTGTCAATGCAGGCATGAACCCACTATCGAGCATAAATACTCCCTCTTGGAGTTACAAGCATCTACTTGGCCAGAGCATCTACTAGTAACGGAAAGCATGCAAGATCATAAACAACACATAGATATAACTTTGATAATCAACATAACAAGTATTCTCTATTCATCGGATCCCAACTAACGCAACATATAGAATTACAGATAGATGATCTTGATCATGTTAGGCAGCTCACAAGATCCGACAATGATAGCACAATGGGGAGAAGACAACCATCTAGCTACTGCGATGGAGCCATTGTCAGGGGGTAGTCTACTCACACATCACACCGGAGGCGACCATGGCGGCGTAGAGTCCTCCGGGGAGATGATTCCCCTCTCCGGCGGGGTGCCGGAGGCGATCTCTGGATCCCCGAGATGGGATCGGCGTTGGCGGCATCTACGGAAGGTTTTCCGTATCGTGGCTCTCGTGCGGGGGTTTCGTCACGGAGGCTTTAAGTAGGCGGAAGGGCAAGTCAGGGAGGGGGCACGGGGCCCCACACCATAGGCCGGCGCGGCCGAGGGGGGCCGCGCCGCCCTAGGGTTTGGGCACCCTGTGGCCCCACTTCGTTCGTCTTCGGACTTCCGGAAGCTTCGTGGAAAAATAGGCCCCCGGGCGTTGATTTCGTCCAATTCCGAGAATATTTCCTTACTAGGATTTCTGAAACCAAAAACAGCAGAAACGACAGAATCGGCACTTCGGCATCTTGTTAATAGGTTAGTTCCGAGAAAATGCACGAATATGACATAAAGTGTGCATAAAACATGTAGATAACATCAATAATGTGGCATGGAACATAAGAAATTATCGATACGTCGGAGACGTATCAGCATCCCCAAGCTTAGTTCTGCTCGTCCCGAGCAGGTAAAACGATAACACAGATAATTTCTGGAGTGACATGCCATCATAACCTTGATCATACTATTTGTAAAGCATATGTAGTGAATGCAGCGATCAAAACAATGTTTATGACATGAGTAAACAAGTGAATCATAGAGCAAAGACTTTTCATGAATAGCACTTCAAGACAAGCATCAATAAGTCTTGCATAAGAGTTAACTCATAAAGCAATAATTCAAAGTAAAGGCATTGAAGCAACACAAAAGAAGATTAAGTTTCAGCGGTTGCTTTCAACTTGTAACATGTATATCTCATGGATATTGTCAACATAGAGTAATATAATAAGTGCAATAAGCAAATAGGTAGGAATCAATGCACAGTTCACACAAGTGTTTGCTTCTTGAGGTGGAGAGAAATAGGTGAACTGACTCAACATTGAAAGTAAAAGAATGGTCCTCCATAGAGGGAAAGCATCGATTGCTATATTTGTGCTAGAGCTTTGATTTTGAAAACATGAAACAATTTTGTCAACGGTAGTAATAAAGCATATGCATCATGTAAATTATATCTTATAAGTTGCAAGCCTCATGCATAGTGTACTAATAGTGCCCGCACCTTGTCCTAATTAGCTTGGACTACCTGGATTATCACCGCAATACATATGCTTTAACCAAGTATCACAAAGGGGGACCTCTATGCCGCCTGTACAAAGGTCTAAGGAGAAAGCTCGCATTTGGATTTCTCGCTTTTGATTATTCTCAACTTAGACATCCATACCGGGACAACATAGACAACAGATAATGGACTCCTCTTTTAATGCTTAAGCATTCAACAACAATTAATTCTTTTCTCATTAGAGATTTGAGGATGTTTGTCCAAAACTGAAACTTCCACCATGGATCATGGCTTTAGTTAGCGGCCCAATGTTCTTCTCTAACAATATGCATGCTCAAACATTCAACTCAGTGTAGATCGCCCTTACTTCAGACAAGACGAACATGCATAGCAACTCACATGAAATTCAACAATGAATAGTTGATGGCGTCCCCAGTGAACATGGTTATCGCACAACAAGCAACTTAATAAGAGATAAAGTGCATAATTACATATTCAATACCACAATAGTTTTTAAGCTATTTGTCCCATGAGCTATATATTGCAAAGGTGAATGATGGAATTTTAAAGGTAGCACTCAAGCAATTTACTTTGGAATGGCGGAAAATACCATGTAGTAGGTAGGTATGGTGGACACAAATGGCATAGTGGTTGGCTCAAGTATTTTGGATGCATGAGAAGTATTCCCTCTCGATACAAGGTTTAGGCTAGCAAGGCTTATTTGAAACAAACACAAGGATGAACCGGTGCAGCAAAACTCACATAAAAGACATATTGAAAACATTATAAGACTCTACACCGTCTTCCTTGTTGTTCAAACTCAATACTAGAAATTATCTAGACCTTAGAGAAACCAAATATGCAAACCAAATTTAGCATGCTCTATGTATTTCTTCATTAATGGGTGCAAAGCATATGATGCAAGAGCTTAATCATGAGCACAACAATTGCCAAGTATCACATTACCCAAGACATTAATAGCAATTACTACATGTATCATTTTCCAATTCCAACCATATAACAATTTAACGAAGGAGAAACTTCGCCATGAATACTATGAGTAAAAACCAAGGACATACTTGTCCATATGCTACAGCGGAGCGTGTCTCTCTCCCATAAAGTGAATGCTAGGATCCATTTTATTCAAACAAAACAAAAAACAAAAACAAACCGACGCTCCAAGAAAAAGCACATAAGATGTGATGGAATAAAAATATAGTTTCAGGGGAGGAACCTGATAATGTTGTCGATGAAGAAGGGGATGCCTTGGGCATCCCCAAGCTTAGACGCTTGAGTCTTCTTGATATATGCAGGGATGAACCACCGGGGCATCCCCAAGCTTAGAGCTTTCACTCTCCTTGATCATGTTGCATCATACTCCTCTCTTGATCCTTGAAAACTTCCTCCACACCAAACTCGAAACAACTCATTAGAGGGTTAGTGCACAATAAAAATTAACATATTCAGAGGTGACACAATCATTCTTAACACTTTTGGACATTGCATAATGCTACTGGACATTAGTGGATCAAAGAAATTCATCCAACATAGCAAAAGAGGCAATGCGAAATAAAAGGCAGAATCTGTCAAAACAGAACAGTTCGTATTGACGAATTTTAAAATGGCACCAAACTTGCTCAAATGAAAATGCTCAAATTGAATGAAAGTTGCGTACATATCTGAGGATCATGCACGTAAATTGGCTTAATTTTCTGAGCTACCTACAGGGAGGTGGACTCAGATTCGTGACAGGAAAGAAATCTGGAACTGCACAGTAATCCAAATCTAGTACTTACTTTTCTATCAACGGCTTAACTTGGCACAACAAAACACAAAACTAAGATAAGGAGAGGTTGCTACAGTAGTAAACAACTTCCAAGACACAAAATAAAAACAAAGTACTGTAGGTAAAATAACACATGGGTTATCTCCCAAGAAGTTCTTTCTTTATAGCCATTAAGATGGGCTCAGCAGTTTTAATGATGCACTCGCAAGAAATAGTATTTGAAGCAAAAGAGAGCATCAAGAGGCAAATTGAAAACAAATTTAAGCCTAACATGCTTCCTATGAAAAGGAATCTTGTACACAAATAAATTCATGAAAAGCAAAGTGACAAGATCAGGAAGATAAAACAAGTGTAGTTTCAAAAATTTCAGCACATAGAGAGGTGTTTTAGTAACATGAAAATTTCTACAACCATATTTTCCTCTCTCATAATAACTTTCAGTAGCATCATGAGCAAACTCAACAATATAACTATCACATAAAGCATTCTTATAGGTTTTTTAATTTTCGCATCAAACAATCCATGTTTTAAATCAGGAAATAGAAATAGAAGCTCATTCTTGTCCATTATGCCAAACTAGTGTAATAAAAACATGCATGATATTAAGTAAAGTAAAACAAGTAACTAATTTTTTTGTGTTTTTGATATAGCAAACAAGATAGCAAATAAAGTAAAACTAGCAACTAATTTTTTTGTATTTTGATTTAGTGCAGCAAACAAAGTAGTAAATAAAACTAAGCAAGACAAAAAACAAAGTAAAGAGATTGAGAAGTGGAGACTCCCCTTGCAGCGTGTCTTGATCTCCCCGGCAACGGCGCCAGAAAAAGAGCTGTTGCCGTGGGAGGCAATTCTCTGTGGTGCAGCTTTTCTTCAGTTCCCCGGCAACGGCGCCAGAAAAAGAGCTTGATGGCGTGTAACTCACACGTTCGTTGGGAACCCCAAGAGGAAGGTATGATGCGCACAGCAGCAAGTTTTCCCTCAGAAAGAAACCAAGGTTTATCGAACCAGGAGGAGCCAAGAAGCACGTTGAAGGTTGATGGCGGCGGGATGTAGTGCGGTGCAACACCAGGGATTTCGGCGCCAACGTGGAACCTGCACAACACAACCAAAGTACTTTGCCCCAACGAAACATTGAGGTTGTCAATCTCACCGGCTTGCTGTAACAAAGGATTAACCGTATTGTGTGGAAGATGATTGTTTGCAGAAAACAGTAGAACAAGTATTGCAGTAGATTGTATTTCAGTAAAGAGAATTGGACCGGGGTCCACAGTTCACTAGAGGTGTCTCTCCCATAAGACAAACAGCATGTTGGGTGAACAAATTACAGTTGGGCAATTGACAAATAAAGAGAGCATGACCATGCACATACATATCATGATGAGTATAGTGAGATTTAATTGGGCATTACGACAAAGTACATAGACCGCCATCCAACTGCATCTATGCCTAAAAAGTCCACCTTCGAGGTTATCATCCGAACCCCTTCGGTATTAAGTTGCAAAGCAACAGACAATTGCATTAAGTATGGTGCATAATGTAATCAACAACTACATCCTTAGACATAGCATCAATGTTTTATCCCTAGTGGCAACGACACAACACAACCTTAGAACTTTACATCCTTTGTCCAGGTGTCAATGCAGGCATGAACCCACTATCGAGCATAAATACTCCCTCTTGGAGTTACAAGCATCTACTTGGCCAGAGCATCTACTAGTAACGGAAAGCATGCAAGATCATAAACAACACATAGATATAACTTTGATAATCAACATAACAAGTATTCTCTATTCATCGGATCCCAACAAACGCAACATATAGAATTACAGATAGATGATCTTAATCATGTTAGGCAGCTCACAAGATCCGACAATGATAGCACAATGGGGAGAAGACAACCATCTAGCTACTGCTATGGACCCATAGTCCAGGGGTAGACTACTCACACATCACACCGGAGGCGACCATGGCGGCGTAGAGTCCTCCGGGAGATGATTCCCCTCTCCGGCAGGGTGCCGGAGGCGATCTCCTGGATCCCCCGAGATGGGATCGGCGTTGGCGGCGTCTCTGTAAGGTTTTCCGTATCGTGGCTCTCGGTACTGGGGGTTTCGTCACGGAGGCTTTAAGTAGGCGGAAGGGCAAGTCAGGAGGGGGCACAGGGGCCCCACACCATAGGCCGGCACGGCCAGGGGGGGGGGCCGCGCCGCCCTAGGGTTTGGGCACCCTGTGGCCCCACTTCGTTTCGTCTTCGGACTTCTGGAAGCTTCGTGGAAAAATAGGCCCCTGGGCGTTGATTTCGTCCAATTCCGAGAATATTTCCTTACTAGGATTTCTGAAACCAAAAACAGCAGAAACAAAGAATCGGCACTTCAGCATCTTGTTAATAGGTTAGTTCCAGAAAATGCACGAATATGACATAAAGTGTGCATAAAACATGTAGATAACATCAATAATGTGGCATGGAACATAAGAAATTATCGATACGTCGGAGACGTATCACTCCGCTGTCAACAATTCTCAACAACGCTGATGCAACAGGACGTACGGCTAAATGGGGCATCGAATTATCCGCCTTCGACATCGCTTACAAGCCTAGGACTGCGGTTAAATCCCAAGTCTTGGTAGATTTCGTCGCAGATTGGACAGAAGCTCCGGATGCAAGTCTGGAGCCGGAACCAGAAACATGGGTCATGCACTTCGATGGATCCAAGCAGCATCAAGGCTCAGGAGCCGGAGTCACCCTGAAGTCCCCTACCGGAGAAGAACTGCAGTATGTTCTGCAGATCCACTTCGAAGCTAAAAACAACATGGCAGAATACGAGGCTCTACTACACGGTCTGCGCATCGCTAAGGAAATCGGGATCAAGCACATCATATGCTGTGGAGATTCCGACCTGGTGGCACAACAAGTAGCCGGAACCTGGAACGCCAGAAACTCCGTCATGGCGGCCTACAGAGACGAAGTTGACGAGATCGCCAAGTGCTTCCTCGGATACGAAGTCAAGTACGTCAGGAGAGACGATAACACAGCGGCTGACATGCTATCCAAGCTCGGATCCGGCAGGAAGAAAATTCCGCCTGGTATTTTCCTGGAGCACCTACGGATACCCTCAGTTAAGGGCGCTAACCCGGAAAACCCAGAGGTGGCAGTATCTCCGGCAAAGGAAGTGATGGTTATCATTCCGGCTTGGACCCAGCCTTTCCTAGATTACCTCATCAATCAGAAGTTGCCAGAGGACGAGGTCTTTGCGCGACAGATCGTCAGACGAGCAAGATCCTACACAATTGTTGATGGACAACTCTACAAACGAAGTGCAACAGGGGTATTTCTCAAATGCATCTCCAATCAAGATGGCATTGAAATCCTCAGAGAGATCCATGCAGGGGACTGCGGGCATCATGCTGCCTCCAAGTCACTCGTTGCAAAAGCTTTTCGGCTAGGTTTTTACTAGCTCACAGCTAAAGAAGATGCTGACAAAATAGTCAAGACCTGCCGAGGTTGTCAGTACTACGCTAGTCAACCAAACGCTCCAGCCCAAGAGCTGAAGACCATACCTATCACCTGGCCATTTGCGGTCTGGGGGCTCGATATGGTTGGTAAGTTAAAAAGATCATCTCCTGGCGGTTTTGAATACCTTCTGGTCGCTCTTGACAAATTCAGCAAGTGGATCGAGGCAAAGCCAGTGAGGAAAGCCGATGGTGCTACGGCACTAAAATTTGTCTGCAGCCTCGTGATGCGATTCGGCATCCCACACATCATAATCACAGACAATGGCACAAACTTCGCACGGGGAGAATTGAAGGATTACTGTGAGACAGTAGGGATTCGACTGGACCTTGCATCTGTGGCTCATCCACAGTCAAATGGTCAGGTTGAAAGGGCTAACGGCCTAATATTATCAGGAATTAAACCGCGCCTTGAAGAACCGCTGCGACGAGCAGCTGGAGCTTGGGCTGACGAGTTGGAAGCTGTTTTGTGGAGTTTACGAACTACCCCTAACAGATCAACAGGGTTTACCCCATTTTTCCTGGTATACGGATCCGAAGCCGTGCTTCCCTCCGACATCATCCACGATTCACCGCGAGTTTCCGCCTACAATGAAGAAACAGCTGACGAGGCCAGACAGCTATCTGTGGACCTGATCGAAGAAGCTCGGAACTTAGCTGACCAGCGCTCCGCCATCTACCAGCAGAGGCTCCGACGCTATCACAGTCGTCAAGTTCGGAATTGCTCCTTCATGGCAGGAGATCTGGTCCTCCGCCTTCGACAGGTGAAAGACCATAAGCTGCAATCTCCGTGGGAAGGACCCTTCGTCGTTAGCAAGGTGCTTCATAACGGGTCGTACTACCTTGTTGATTTCCGTGAGCTGAAGGATAGACCTGCTAATTGGCACCGGAAACGCAAGCGTGAGGATCCGGATGACATCTACGACGAGACAGATCGCCCTTGGAACATCGCACAGCTACGTCCTTTCTACACTTAGCATATTTTTTCTGAGTTACAAACTCTGTAATAGTTATACATGATCAATGAAATAAAGCTTATGGTTCACTCTTTGAGTCTTTTACCTCCTTTACTTGTTCATTTTAGATCGTGTATGTTTTTCCGACTAAAACCGCAGAGCTGGATGTTTCCGCCTAGGCGTGTATGAAAGTTGTGATTTTCAAAATCGTCCTTTAGGACGTAAGCCTAAGTTTTCTAGTGGAAATTTTTTTCGTTGCGAACTCGTGGATTCCTGGTAGCGACTTCCGACACCTAGGCTGGGGGCTTGTTTCCGCGGTTATGGACGGACGCCATTGGGTTTCGTCACCGCAGGCGAGCGTTTCCGGCCAAAGGTTTTCCGGTTCGTGGAAGGTCAAACGAGTAAGCCGGAAAATTAACAAACCAGCACTTGCTTTTAACAAACAGAACATGCAAATAATTCTAATGGATAGCAGGATAAGTTTTCCGCCCACGCATAATTGTTTCGTCCCTAGATACTTAAGAATTAAAGTTATATTACAAACCCTCGCTGGGACCAAATTGATGCATTGTTTTTCCGCAGGACTAAGTTTTTACTTCTCCTCAACCGGAGAAGTTTCCACGTTGGCATCAGCTCCCCCTGCGTCAGTCGGAGTTTCCTTTTCTGCGTCTTTGGCAGGAGAAGAGACATCTTCATCTTCTTCCGCTCCAGCTGCAGTCGGAGAAGCAGCGCCACCTTGGTTCTTTGAGCTTATCCATGTGTACTGGCTTCCGGATTGGGCGGGCCTGTTTTTCGCTTCGCGACCCTCCAAATGCTCAGCTTCGAGAGGTTCGTCAGCAGGAAGAACCACCTTCTCATAAAATTCATCATGGCGGATCCTCCGAGCAATGCGTGTATCATAGCCGCTAACCGCGTCAAGCAGCGCATTGACATTACATTCCGGAGGAACGCCAGAAGTCACCCGGTCCAGGTCTAAACTCGGATTATGCGCTAAGAACATAGCCAAGGACATGGCAGCTGCACCCCGTGCTGAAGAGGATTGCAGGTCCACAACCAGCTCCGGAAGCAAATCCATCCTCTTGATGAGCTTGCGCACATCGCAGACTCGGCTCTTCTTAATGTTGAGGTTGTGACAGATTTGCTGGAGGCGGAGATGAGATCCTTGCAGTCTTCTCCGGCCAGCTGAAGCAGGTCATCGCGCGGGAATTGGCTCCGACGTTCCTCGTCATATCCGAGTGGATCTGGAAGATGCAAATTTTGTTAAATACAACAAGTTGCACACATACTGTCGTACAAGTTTCGAGGACGTACCCATGACGTCGGAGTTGAGCAGGTCCCAGCAGCTCTCTGCTGTTTCCATATATTTGCGAAGACCTCCAATTTCTTTTTGCTGCTTCTGGATGATGTCGCTGTCAGTTTGTCTTTTCAGCTCAAACTCACCAGTTTTCCGAACAAGCTCCGAGTTCTTCTCAGAAATTTTCTGTTCTGCGACTGCGAGTTTTGCTTCGAGATTCTTGTGTGCAGCACGTAGAGTCTCCAACTCGGAGGAAGCTGCAGTGAGAGAAGAGGAGGCACCTGCTCATAGTTTTATAAAGCGTCAAAGTCGGAAAGTGCGGGACATAACCAACAATCGTCAGATGATCGGAAACCAACCTTGAGCTTCTGAAAGTTGTTTCTTCAGAGCCGCATTCTCCGCCTGAAAGTGCTGGATTTTCTCCGCCTGGCTGATGGTCACACGATGCTGCAGCGCAATGTTTTTGTGCAACTCATAATGCAGGGCTTTTTGTTCCTGCAAACACAGTCAGAAATGGAGTGAGTTCCGCCATCATGGTTTTGTCGCTGGAAATTTTTTCCACCATCATGCTTGGGGGCTACCACGACATTTCAAACTTTCCTTTCAGATTAAGTTCTCTAAAAGTATTCAGACGCTAACTGATAAAGTTTCCGCCTAAATACTTGGGGGCTACTGGGGAGTTACCTTTTGCTTGCAAACAAGCTTGTCGAAGAATTCGCCAATGTTTTTCTTGACGTCCTGGATCTCCGACGTTTCAACGTCCGGTTTGCCCCAGGCATTGTTTAGCATAGCATTGAGCAAATCCTGCTCCAGCTCCCACTTCTCTGCCTCCGTTAGTTTGTTAAAAAACTTCATGGCATAGGCTTTTGGGGTGGAAGTAAGATCAGCCGGATCTCCAAAGTTTTTGGGGAAAACGACCATATCACCTGTGGAGGCTTCAGCTTTGCCGGAGGAATTAACTTCTGCCTCCCCTTGGTTTCGTCCTTCAGTTTCATCGTTGATGGGACCCTTGCCGCCGGAACCATCTCCGCTCACTCTGTCGCTGCTAACCGGAATTACTTCCGGTGGAGTGGGTGCGGCAGGAGTTGGAGACTGGTCCGCGGGAGGAGGAGAAGGCTGCAGGGGGGCTTGTGGAGCGCTTGGCGGAACTGGGGTCGAAGGACCAACGGCGGGAGATTTCTTCTGCATATACTTAGTGATATGCTCCTGAACATTGGTCCGCGCGGTGGTAGGGTTCGGATTCCTGTGAGCAAGTAAAAGGAAAGCATACATAACACAGCTTACCAAGATAAACAACGCATGTTGCTCGGAAGCTTACGCTGCGCCCGGAATGTTGGGACGTGAGGGTCTCCCCGCTGTCGAAAGCATCTTCAGGCGCTGGCGCTCCGCCTTCCTGGAGTCAAGCGGAGGTGGTTTGACCACCTTGGGTTTCTTGGCGGAAGCCTCACCGCTGCCTCCGGCGTCGGAGCCAGAGACTTTGGTGCGGGGACGCTTTGAAGGTCGAGGAGCAGCCTTTCGGGGCACTCGTTCTTCTTCCTCCTCAGGGTCTTCCGGATCCTCTTCCACCAAGTCACCGCTAACGGGAACTCGGAGTATGGTGCGTAGGCTTTCTTCCGCCAAAGAGTCAAGCTGCGAAAAGGGTGAGCAGAACAAGTTAGACACTTAGAAAATTGTGAAAGGACAAAGGAATGCGAAGGATTAAGTGCTTACCGGAGGACATTTGTCGTGTGTGCTAATATCCTTGATCAGTTCCGGGACCTGTTGGCCCCTAGGAATTTTCACCAACGTCTTGAACCTTCTCTTGAGGGAGTCGGCCGGAAGATCGTGGCGAGTGACTCGGAGGAGATCGTCCGCCCCAGTGTAAGCACACATCAGGCGTGTGTTGTAGCGCAGGGGCTGGATCCTCCGGGTAAACCAGCTGAGGGTGAGCTGGGCCCCGGTTAGTCCATCATGAACTAACCAGGAAATCCTCCGCGCGGCCTTCTCCAGTATGGGTGTTTGGGCAAGCGTGGGGACGAAGCTCCAGCTCGCCAATTCTTCCGGAGGCGTGTTGCTGAAGGGCGGGAGTCCATCGTGGACGTTCGGAACTGACGCGTTCTTCACATAAAACCATCCGGTGTTCCAGTACTGGACGGACTCGTGGGAATCGTGAGGCGGATACATACGGCCAGGTCGGAGCATGAAAGTCATGCTCCCGCAGTTCAGCATGGCCTTGTCCTTCGTCTCCTTCTTCACTCGGAAAAAGAACTGCCACAGCTTGACATCAGGTCGGATCCCTAGATGCCCTTCACAGAGAGTTGCGAAGTTCGAGAGCAGGAGGTAGGAGTTGGGGCAGATGTTGTAGGGCTGGAGCCCGTACGTGTCGAGGATGGAGAGGAAGAACTCCGAGCAAGGGAGTGATAATCCGCGCTCGACCCACGCCTTTGTCATGACGCGTTCGTCCGCGTCGGGATTGGGAATGCCGGAGTCGCGCGTGAAACTCCAATGCTCGGAGATCATGCCTTCGTTTTGAAGCTCCCGGAGCTCCGCGTCAGTTGTCTCGCAGGGCCACCATTGACCCCGCACCCCCTCACGGCTCCGGGCCTTGGAAGCTTTCTTATTCTCCACCTCTTGTACCTTGGCTGCCATTCTAGCTTGGCCTTGAAGCTCCTCTTCGAGCTCTTGGGCTGTTGGGATCCGGCCTAGTAAAGTACTGGAAGAGGCGGAGAATGGTTGAGCAAGCCTAACGTCGGAAACATATGGTGGTAGATACGCAATGGGATCCGGGCAAAATGGTTCCACGGCACTGGGATCCGGGCTACTCGGAGAACTACCAGTGCAGTTAGGAGAACCGTGAGACATGCTTCCGGCTGCACCCATGCGAGCTAAGTTGAGTAACCGAAAAATCTACGCTACAGCTACTTCTTCTTCTACAAGACCGGTACACGTACCGGCAATGGCGCGACGGTCCGGCGAAGTTCCGGCGAAGTAGAGGTCGATGAACTGGCGGTTTTGAGCCCCCGATGACCACAAATCGGCGGCGGAGTTGATTTCTTGATCAATCGTGGCAATCTTGGTTGGAGGAGAGGCTTGAGGCGGCGGCGCGTGAAGCTACCGTGAGGAAGGTTCGCCGGAGTTGAGATCCGTCGGGCGGCGCAGCGCGAGGAAGAAGATGAAGTGGTGAGATGCGGTGAAACAATGAAGAATTACCGAGCCGTGGGGTATTTATAGGCCACTCGCGGAGATTCGGGATTCGGATCCAGTGGTGGAAACTGAACAGTCGCACCGTTGGATGGATGACGCGTGTCTTAGGTCAAGTGCGGTAAAACGACGTGGAGGTAACTTAACCATGCACTCCCGAAAGTTCCGGCTAAAGATTTGCATCTGCGAAAATTTAGCGCGGGAAATAAGGAGGTTGTACGCGGGAAAAGCGGAATCTCCGTTGCAATACCCAATCTGAAGATGAAGGATTTTCGAGTGAATGAACCCGGAATCAAGTAAAAGTTTTGAAGCTCTTCAAGATTCTCTTCGGATCCGAGCTGAATGAAGTCGGAGGAATGATGAATCTCGGAGAACTTCGGGGGCTACTGTTGTGGGTATACTTTATGGGTATATCAACGGCATGGCCTAGATCCGGCAAGCCCAGGTGGCCCATAGTTGGTGGTGAGGCATGTGGCCCATCGGGCGGCCCAGTTGCTGTAGATCATGAAGGATGAAGTCCAGCCCAGGAACAGGAAGCCGGATCTCAACCGACTTACGAAGGAGGCCGGATCCGTGACAGCCCATGAAGTATCCGGATCCAGCACGTATTTGGAGGAAGGCGGATCCTTGACGTACACGGCAAAACATTGTACCGTAGTTAGGCAACTTGTATTCCGGCTAGGACTCTCCGTGTAAACCCTAGATCTGTGCGCCTTTATAAGCCGGATCCTGGGAGCCCTAGAGGCACAACCACAACTCATTGTAACAACGCGAAAGCGCCCAGATAATTCCAGACAAGCAGCAGTAGGCCCTGTCATCGTGCAGGTGTTCCGAAGCTGGGTAAATCGCGTACCACCGTCCCGAGAGCACTCCGCCCTATGGCCCCTACTTCTTCTCCCCCTCGTGAGGATCCCTCCTCCGGGGTACCGTCGATTAGGCAACGACACTTGTCCCCACTGATTTTGTTGTCTTGGATATTGAATGCAATGCATCTTGTCCCATTATATTGGGAAGACCTTTTCTTCGAACTGTTGGTGCTATTATTGATATGAAGGAGGGTAATATTAAATATCAATTTCCTCTCAAGAAAGGTATGGAACACTTCCCTAGAAAGGGAATGAAGTTACTTTTGATTCTAGCATTAGAAAAAATTATGATGTTGATGCTTCATCTCTTGATAATACTTGATTCACACTTTCTGCGCCTAGCTGAAAGGCGTTAAAGAAAAGCGCTTATGGGAGACAACCCATGATTTTACTTCTGCACTTTTGTTTTATATTTGAGTCTTGGAAGTTGTTACTAATGTAGAAACCTCTCCTTATATTTATTTTATTGCATTGTTGTGCCAAGTAAAGTCTTTGATAGTAAGGTTCATACTAGATTTGGATTACTGCGCAGAAACAGATTTCTTGCTGTCACGAATTTGAGTAGTATTCTCTGTAGGTAACTCAGAAAAATCTGCCAATTTACGTGAGTGATCCACAGATATGTACGCAACTTTCATTCAATTTTAGCATTTTCATCCGAGCAAGTTAAGTGCCCCAGAAAAATTCGTCTTTATGGACTGTTCTGTTTTCACAGATTCTGCCTTTTATTTCGCATTGCCTGTTCTGCTATGTTTGATGGATTTCTTTGTTCCATTAACTTTTAGTAGCTTTGTGCAATGTCCAGAAGTGTTAAGAATGATTATGTCACCTCTGAATATGTGAATTTTTGATTATGCACTAACCCTCTAATGAGTTTGTTTTGAGTTTGGTGTGGAGGAAGTTTTCAAGGGTCAAGAGAGGAGGATGATACAATATGATCAAGGAGAGTGAAAGCTCTAAGCTTGGGGATGCCCCCGTGGTTCATCCCTGCATATTTCAGGAAGACTCAAGCATCTAAGCTTGGGGATGCCCAAGGCATCCCCTTCTTCATCGACAAATTATCAGGTCACCTCTAGTGAAACTATATTTTTATTCCGTCACATCTTATGTGCTTTGCTTGGAGCGTCTTTATGTTCTTGTTTTTGTTTTTGTTTGAATATATTGGATGCTAGCATTCATTGTGTGGGAGAGAGACACGCTCCGCTGTTGCATATGAACACATGTGTTCTTAGTTTTATTCTTAATGTTCATGGCGAAGGTTGAAACTGCTTCATTAATTGTTATATGGTTGGAAACGGAAAATGCTACATGTGGTAATTGGTATAATGTCTTGAATAATTTGATACTTGGCAATTGTTGTGCTCATGTTTAAGCTCTTGCATCATATACTTTGCACCTATTAATGAAGAACTACATAGAGCTTGTTAAAATTTGGTTTGCATGATTGGTCTCTCTAGAGTCTAGATATTTTCTAGTGAGGTGTTTGAACAATAAGGAAGAAAATGTAGAGTCTTATAATGCTTGCAATATGTTCTTATGTAAGTTTTGTTGTACCGGTTCATACTTGTGTTTGCTTCAAACAACCTTGCCAGCCTAAGCCTTGTATTGAGAGGGATTACTTCTCATGCATACAAAATCCTTGAGCCAAAAACTATGCCATTTGTGTCCACCATACCTACCTACTACATGGTATTTCTCTGTCATTCCAAAGTAAATTACTTGAGTGCTACCTTTAAAATTCTATGCTTTGTCTTTGCAATATATAGCTCATGGGAAAAATAGCTTAAAAACTATTGTGGCATTGAATATTTACTTATGTATCTTATTTCATAATAAGTTGCTTGTTGAGCGGTAACCATGTTCCTGGGGACACCATCAACTATTTTACCTTTGTTGAATATCATGTGAGTTGCTATGCATGTTCGTCTTGTCTGAAGTAAGGGTGATTTATCATGATCAAATGGTTTGAGTATGCATATTGTTAGAGAAGAACATTGGGCCGCTAACTGAAGCCATGATCCATGGTGGAAGTTTCAGTTTGGACAATCAATCCTCAATCTCTTATGAGAATATTATCTGTTGTTGAATGCTTATGCATTAAAGAGGAGTCCATTATCTGTTGTCTATGTTGTCCCGGTATGGATGTCTAAGTTGAGAATAATCAAAAGCGAGAAATCCAATGCGAACTTTCTCCTTAGACCTTTGTACAGGCGGCATAGAGGTACCCCTTTGTGACACTTGGTTAAAGCATATGCTATGCAATGATAATCCATGTAAATCCAAGCTAATTAGGACAAGGTGTGAGCACTATTGGTAATCTATGCATGAGGCTTGCAACTTATAGGATATCTTATACATAACACATATGCTTTATTACTACCGTTGACAAAAAAATTTCTTGTTTTCAAAATAAAAGCTCTAGCACAAATATAGTAATCCATGCTTCTCTCTGCGAAGGGCCATTCTTCTACTTTATGTTGAGTCAGTTTACCTACTTTCTTCCATCTTAGAAGCAAACACTTGTGTCAACTGTGCATTGATTCTTACATGTTTACCTATTGCACTTGTTATATTGCTTTATGTTGACAATTATCCATGAGATATACATGTTGAAGTTGAAAGCAACCGCTGAAACTATTATCTTCCTTTGTGTTGCTTCAAAGCTTTCTACTAAGAATCTATTGCTTTATGAGTTAACTCTTATGCAAGTCTTATTGATGCTTGTCTCGAAAGTACTATTCATGAAAAGTCTTTGCTATATGATTCAGTTGTTTACTCATTGTCTTTACCATTGCTTCGAATCGCTGCATTCATCTCATGTGCTTTACAATAGTATTGATCAAGATTATGATAGCATGTCACTTCAGAAATTATCTTTGTTATCGTTTACCTACTCGGGGACGAGTAGGAACTAAGCTTGGGGATGCTTGATACGTCTCAAACGTATCTATAATTTCTTATGTTCCATGCTACTTTTATGATGATACTCACATGTTTTATACACACTTTATGTCATATTTATGCATTTTCCGGCACTAACCTATTGACAAGATGCCAAAGAGCCAGTTGTTGTTTTCTGCTGTTTTTGGTTTCAGAAATCCTACAAAGAAAATATTTTAGGAATTGGACGAAATCAACGCCCAGGGTCTTATTTTTCCACGGAGATTCCAGAAGACCGAAAGGATTACGAAGTGGGGCGACGAGGCGCCGCCACGCCAGGGCCGCGCGGCCAAGGGTGAGGCCGCACCGCCCTGTTGTGTGGGCCCCTCGTGACGCCCCTAAACCTACCCTTCCACCTATAAGAAGCCTTCGTCGAGAATACCCAGTACCGAGAGCCACGATACGGAAAACCTTCCAGAGACGCTGCCGCCAATCCCATATCAGGGGATTCAGGAGATCGCCTCCGGCACCCTGCCGGAGAGGAGAATCATCTCCCGGAGGACTCTTCATCGCCATGATCGCCTCCGGAGTGATGTGTGAGTAGTTCACCCCTGGACTATGGGTCCATAGCAGTAGCTAGATGGTTGTCTTCTCCTCATTGTGCTATCATTGTTCGATCTTGTGAGCTGCTTAACATGATCAAGATCATCTATTTGTAATGCTACATGTTGCATTTGTCGGGATCCGATGAATATGGAATACTATGTTATGTTGATTATCAATCTATTATATATGTGTTGTTTATGATCTTGCATGCTCTCCGTTGCTAGTAGAGGCTCTGGCCAAGTTGATACTTGTAACTCCAAGAGGGAGTATTTATGCTCGATAGTGGGTTCATGCCTCCATTAAATCTGGGGGAGTGACAGCAACCCCTAAGGTTGTGGATGTGCTGTTGCCACTAGGGATAAAACATCAATGCTTTGTATAAGGATATTTGTGTTGATTACATTACGCACCATACTTAATGCAATTGTTTGTTGTTTGCAACTTAATACCGGAAAGGGTGCGGATGCTAACCCGAAGGTGGACTTTTTAGGCATAGATGCATGCTGGATAGCGGTCTATGTACTTTGTCATAATGCCCAATTGAATTTCACACTACTCATCATGATATGTATGTGCATTGTTATGCCCTCTTTATTTGTCAATTGCCCAACTGTAATTTGTTCACCCAACATGCTATTTCTTATTGGAGAGACACCACTAGTGAACTGTGGACCCCGGTCCATTCTTTTACATCGAATACAATCTACTGCAATACTCGTTCTTACTGTTCTTTGCAAACATCATCATCCACACTATACATCTAATCCTTTGTTACAGCAAGCCGGTGAGATTGACAACCTCACTGTTACGTTGGGGAAAAGTTCTTTGGTTGTGTTGTGCAGGTTCCACGTTGGCGCCGGAATCCCTGGTGTTGCGCCGCACTACACTCTGCCACCATCAACCTTCAACGTGCTTCTTGGCTCCTACTGGTTCGATAAACCTTGGTTTCTTACTGAGGGAAACTTACTGATATACACATCACACCTTCCACTTGGAGTTCCCAACGGACGCGTGCTGTACGCGTATCAAGTACCACTTTGGTGCCGCTCCGGTACCGCTTTGGATCCAGTAAGGTCTGGACCCTATTGCGGTACCTCAAGCGGTACCGCGAGCGGTAGTACCGCTATGTGTCCACGTAGACAAGTTCTGTGGGGATTCGAACTCAGAGCGGTAGTACCGCTTCCCAGAAGCGGTAGTACCGCTTAGGCAAAAACAGCACATAACGGTTGGATTTGGAGGGACCTATAAAAAGGCCCCTTCTTCCCCAGCTCGTTTTTAGCTCTCCTCTCTCTCTCTCCTCCATTGTTGCTGAGCTCAAAGTGAGGGGATCTCCCTATCCATCCAACCAATCTTGCTCATACTTTGAGGAGTGGTGGAGGAGACCCCGATCTATCATTCTACCGAGAGAAAGTTCGCCTGTTCATGATACTCCTTAGTGGATCTTAGTGGTAGGGTTCCTATTGTGGGGCATTGGACATGTGCAGCTATGGAAGCTAGCTTGGTGATGTACTAGCTCCATAGGGTGTTGGGAGCATCCTTGTGTGTGGAGCTCGCCCCAAACTTGTGAAGGAATCACCGCCTCGACCGGTGCCTTAGTGGAAGAGGGAGAGCACCTTCGTGGAGCTCTCTCGAGGAAGAAGGTGAGGCCTTCCTTCGTGGTGTGGCCGTCTAGTCTCTTGTGTGAGACTAGCACCTCCTCAACGCAGACGTACTTCCTATTGTGGAAGGAACTGCGGGAAACAAACCTCACCTCGTCTCCGCGCCCCCGGTTGTATCGCTCCTTACTCTTACTATCTTGTTGATTCCTTTGCTTGTTGCACTTGTCCTAGGATCATTGTAGGATCACCGCTATCGCTAATGTTCTCACCTTTATCTTCCGTTGCACTAAAAATTGAAAAAGACTAAAACTTGCCGTAGCGCCATTCACCCCCCCTCTTGTTCGCTACGATCCATTCAAGTGGTATCAGAGCAAGGTTTTCTTGCTCGGGCTTTACCGCCTAAGAAATGGCCGAACAAGAGGTGGTTGTGAATGGAGTCCTTCCCCGTGAGCAATCATCTCCATCATCAATTGCCGATAATACTCTGGCTACTTTGGATGACCTCAAGAAATTGGAGTCATCCATTGTATCTCAAATGAAGGCTATGATGATGGAGTTGATTACTCCAAAACCAAACCCCATCATAGATACTAAGAGAGGTGTTGATTTTTCCTTGCCACAAGTTAACACTTTTCCTCTAGTTGGATTTGTTGAGCAATCAACAAACCCACCTAGGGAAAAGGATCTTGAGGATGTTGACACCTTATCAAAAGGGAAGGATGAATCTCCGGTTGCGGGACATTTTAGAGATAATTGTGCGGTGTCTCCACCAAGTGATTATGCCGTAAATTTCCCAATACCCATGCCATGCATTTTGCCTCATAGTTCACCACCACTACTTGAATCTAATAGCTTTGGTGATTGGAAGTTCTTAATGCGTTCTCATGTGCGCAACGCTTCTACCGAGCTTTGGCGTATCATTGAAGAGGGATATTCACCACAAGACCCAATGAACTTGATAAGAAGGGAAGTGGTGGACGACCAACTCAACGCCATCGCCATCAACATGATTCACTTGGCCATTACTCCCAAGGACCGCGCTCATATCCGCTCGCTCAAGACCGCCAAGGAAGCTTGGGACGAGCTTGACAAGCTCTTTCTTGGAAATGGAAGCATCCAATGCTCTCGTTTTAATGAAGTGATGGCCAACGACTTTGTCATGGAAGAGGGAGAATCGCCCGAAGAGATGTACCGGCGCCTTATTGCTCTCGCCGTGCAAATGCGAGATCTTGGAGCGACATTTTTGGATGACCTTTGGATCAAGAAAAAGTTCTACAATGTTCTCCTTGCTTGGAGTGGAAACAAGAAACGAAACTCAAGACCAAGAAGGTCTTGTTACAATTGTGGCGACAAAAGTCGCTTCGTTGCGGATTGTATCTACGAGAGAAGGGACGTAAATGGTGGATACCTCATTCGTAAGAGCAAGTTTAGATCTCTCTCCAAAGGGCTCTCCAAGCTATCCTTCAACAACGACGTCACCAAGATCTCCTCCACCGAGAAGCCTAGAACTAACATGCTAGGAGATCGAGATCATATGGTGGAAAAGGAAAGGCTTGAAAAGAAGGAGGAATTAGAACTTATCTCTCTCACCCAAGCTTACGAGGAAGAAGTGTGCATGCGTATGACTCTTGAAGCTAGTGCTCTTATTCTTGAAGACTTCAACAATTCTCTCATCTCCCAACTCATCAAGGACCGATATTATGCTCTTGGTTGGTGATACGTCTCAAACGTATCTATAATTTCTTATGTTCCATGCTACTTATATGATGATACTCACATGTTTTATACACACTTTATGTCATTATTATGCATTTTCCGGCACTAACCTATTGACGAGATGCCGAAGAGCCAGTTGTTGTTTTCTGCTGTTTTTGGTTTCAGAAATCCTACAAAGGAAATATTCTCAGAATTGGACGAAATCAACGCCCAAAATCTTATTTTTCCACGGAGCTTCCAGAAGACCGAAGGAGTTACGAAGTGGGGCGACGAGGCGCAGCCACCATAGGGCCGCGCGGCCTAAGGGGGGCCCGCGCCGCCCTACTGTGTGGGCCCCTCGCGCCGCCTCCAACCCTACCCTTCTACCTACTTAAAGCCTTCGTCGCGAAAACATCTGTACCGAGAGCCACGATACGAAAAACCTTCCAGAGACGCAGCCGCCGCCAATCCCATCTCGGGGGATTCAGGAGATCGCCTCCGGCACCCTGCCGGAGAGGGGAATCATCTCCCGGAGGACTCTTCATCACCATGATCGCCTCCGGATTGATGTGTGAGTAGTTCATCCTTGGACTATGGGTCCATAGCAGTAGCTAGATGGTTGTCTTCTCCTCATTGTGCTATCATGTTAGATCTTGTGAGCTGCCTATCATGATCAAGATCATCTATTTGTAATGCTACATGTTGTGTTTGTTGGGATCCGATGAATATGGAATACTATGTCAAATTGATTATCAATATATCATATATATGTTGTTTATGTTCTTGCATGCTCTCCGTTGCTAGTAGAGGCTCTGGCCAAGTTGATACTTGTAACTCCAAGAGGGAGTATTTATGCTCGATAGTGGGTTCATGCCTCCATTGAATCTGGGACAGTGACAGAAAGTTCTAAGGTTGTGGATGTGCTGTTGCCACTAGGGATAAAACATCAATGCTTTGTCTAAGGATATTTGTGTTTATTACATTACGCACCATACATAATGCAATTGTATGTTGTTTGCAACTTAATACTGGAAGGGGTGCGGATGCTAACCCGAAGGTGGACTTTTTAGGCATAGATGCATGCTGGATAGCGGTCTATGTACTTTGTCGTAATGCCCTGATTAAATCTCATAGTAGTCATCGTGATATGTATGTGCATTGTTATGCCCTCTCTATTTGTCAATTGCCCAACTGTAATTTGTTCACCCAACATGCTATTTCTTAATGGAGAGACACCACTAGTGAACTGTGGACACCGGTCCATTCTTTACATCTGAAATACAATCTACTGCAATACTTGTTCTTACTGTTCTTCGCAAACATCATGTTCCACACTATACATTTAATCCTTTGTTTACAGCAAGACGGTGAGATTGACAACCTCACTGTTACGTTGGGGAAAAGTACTTTGATTGTGTTGTGCAGGTTCCACGTTGGCGCCGGAATCCCTGGTGTTGCGCCGCACTACACTCTGCCACCATCAACCTTCACGTGCTTCTTGACTCCTACTGGTTCGATAACCTTTGTTTCTTACTGAGGGAAAACTTGCTGCTGTACGCATCACACCTTCCTCTTGGGGTTCCCAACGGACGTGTGCTTCACGCGTATCAAGCTCTTTTTCTGGCGCCGTTGCTGGGGAGATCAAGACACGCTGCAAGGGGAGTCTCCACTTCCAATCTCTTTACTTTGTTTTTGTCTTGCTTTACTTTACTTTATTTACTGCTTTGTTTGCTTTATATCAAAAATACAAAAAAAATAGTTACTTGTTTTACTTTATTTACTATCTTGTTTGCGTTCTCCATATTAAAAACACAAAAAAATTAGTTACTTGCATTTACTTTATTTAGTTTGATTTATTCACTATTGCTAAAATGGGTACCCCTGAGAATACTAAGTTGTGTGACTTCACTAGCACAAATAATAATGATTTCCTATGCACACCTATTGCTCCACCTGCTACTACAACAGAACTTTTGAAATTAAACCTGCTTTACTAAATCTTGTTATGAGAGAGCAATTTTCTGGTGTTAGTTCTGATGATGCTGCTGCCCATCTTAATAATTTTGTTGAACAATGTGAAATGCAAAAGTATAAGGATGTAGATGGTGACATTATAAAATTAAAATTGTTTCCTTTCTCATTGAGAGGAAGAGCTCAAGATTGGTTGCTATCTTTGCCTAAGAATAGTATTGATTCATGGACTAAATGTAAGGATGCTTTCATTGGTAGATATTATCCTCCTGCTAAAATTATATCTTTGAGAAGTAGCATAGTGAATTTTAAGCAATTGGATAATGAGCATGTTGCCCAAGCATGGGAAAGAATGAAATCTTTGGTCAAGAATTGCCCAACCCATGGACTGACTACTTGGATGATCATCCAAACCTTCTATGTAGGATTGAATTTTTCTTCGCGGAACCTATTGGATTCAGCTGCTGGTGGTACTTTTATGTCCATCACTCTAGGTGCCGCAACAAAGCTTCTTGATGATATGATGACCAACTACTCCAAATGGCACACGGAAAGAGCTCCACAAGGTAAGAAGGTAAATTCTGTTGAAGAAACCTCCTCCTTGAGTGATAAGATTGATGCTATTATGTCTATGCTTGTGAATGGTAGATCTAATGTTGATCCTAATAATGTTCCTTTAGCTTCATTGGTTGCTCAAGAAGAGCATGTTGATGTGAACTTCATTAAAAATAATAATTTCAACAACAATGCTTATCGGAATAATTTTGGTAACAACTATAGGCCATATCTTTCTAATAATGGTAACGGTTATGGTAATTCTTATGGGAATTCTTACAACAATAATAGGAGTGTACCCCCTGGTCATGAAGCCATGCTTAAAGAATTTATTAGTACACAAACTACTTTTAACAAATCTGTTGAAGAAAAGCTTGGTGAAATTGATATTATTGCTTCTAAAGTTGATAGTCTTGCTGCTGATGTTGATCTTTAAAATTGAAAGTTATTCCTAATGAAAATAAAGATATTAAGTAATTTGCTACAGCAAACGCTATCCAAGTTCGAATTAATGAGAATATTAGATTGATGGCTGAATTGCATGCTAGGTGGGAAAAAGAGGAAAAATTTGCTAGAGAGAATAATGTAGCTAAAGTTTGGACTATTACCACCTCTAGTAATATTGATGCTCCACATGTTGCTAAACCTCCTACTATCAATGGTAAAATAATTGGTGTTAGCAATGTTTCTACTCCTAATGCAAAGCATGCAAAACTGCCTGAAAGTGCTGAAATTGCTAAAACTTCTGAAACTGCTTGTGATAAAACTGCTGAAATTTTTAAAAATATTGTGGACAATGATCCGATTGCTGTAGATATTGGAGATATGCCCAAGAGGCAATAATAAAAGTGGTTATTATATATCTTTGTGTTTATGGTAAATGTTTATATAACATGCTATAATTGTATTAAACGAAACATTGATACATGTGTGTTATGTAAACAACAATGAGTCCCTAGTAAGCCTCTTAACTAGCTTGTTGATTAATAGATGATCATTGTTTCATGATCATTAACATTGGATGTTATTAATAACAAGGTTATGTCATTATATGAATGATGTAATGGACACACCCATTTAAGCGTAGCATAAGATCACGTCATTAAGTTATTTGCTATAAGCTTTCGATACATAGTTACCTAGTCCTTTCGACCATGAGATCATGTAAATCACTTATACCGGAAAGGTACTTTGATTACATCAAAAACCACTACGTAAATGGGTGGTTATAAAGGTGGGATTAAGTATCCAGAAAGTATGAGTTGAGGCATATGGATCAACAGTGGGATTTGTCCCTCCCGATGACGGATAGATATACTCTGGGCCCTCTCGGTGGAATGTCGTCTAAATAGCTTGCAAGCATATGAATAGTTCATGAGAGACAACATACCACGGTACGAGTAAAGAGTACTTGTCAGGAGACGAGGTTGAACAAGGTATAGAGAGATACCGATGATCAAACTTCGGACAAGTAAAATATCGCGTGACAAAGGGAATTGGTATCGTATGTGAATGGTTCATTCGATCACTAAGTCATCGTTGAATATGTGGGAGCCATTATGGATCTCCAGATCCCGCTATTGGTTATTGGTCTGAGAGAGTTCTCAACCATGTCTACATAGTTCGTGAACCGTAGGGTGACATGATACGTCTCCAACGTATCTATAATTTCTGATGTTCCATGCTTGTTTTATGACAATACCTACATGTTTTGTTCACACTTTATGATGATTTTATGCGTTTTCCGGAACTAACCTATTGACGAGATGCCGAAGTGCCAGTTCCTGTTTTCTACTGTTTTTGGTTTTAGAAATCCTAGTAAGGAAATATTCTCGGAATTGGACGAAATCAACGCCCAGCATCTTATAATTCCACGAAGCTTCCAGAACACCCGAGAGGGACCAGAGGAGGGCCACAGGGGGCCCACACGTGTGGGCGGCCCGGCCAAGGAGCCAGGCGCGCCGCCCTACTGTGTGGTGGCCCCGTCAGCCTTCCGACTCCGCCTCTTCGCCTATAAGAAGCCCCCTGACCTAAATCTTCGAGACGAATAAGCCACGGTACGAGAAACCTTCCAGAGCCGCCACCATCGCGAAGCCAAGATCTGGGGGACAAGAGTCTCTGTTCTGGCACACCGCCGGGACGGGGAAGTGCCCCCGGAAGGCATCTCCATCGACACCACCGCCATCGCTGTCTCCATGATGAGGAGGGAGTAATTCACCCCCGGGGCTGAGGGCTCTGCTGTAACTATGTGGTTCATCTCTCTCTTTGTGATCTAGTTGAATATCATCTATGTGCTACTCTAGTGATGTTATTAAAGTAGTCTATTCCTCCTCCATGATGTAATGTTGACAGTGTGTGCATCATGTAGTACTTGGTATAAGCTATGATTGTGATCTCTTGTAGATTATGAAGTTAACTATTACTATGATGGTATTGATGTGATCTATTCCTCCTTTCATAGCTTGATGGTGACAGTGTGCATGCTATGTTAGTACTTGGTATAATTGCGTTGATCTATCATGCACTCTAAGGTTATTTAAATATGAATATCGAATGTTGTGGAGCTTGTTAACTCCGGCATTGAGGTGCTCTTGTAGCCCTACACAATTAGTGGTGTTCATCATCCAACAAGAGAGTGTAGAGTGGTTTTATTATGTGATCAATGTTGAGAGTGTCCACTAGTGAAAGTATGACCCCTAGGCCTTGTTTCCAAATACTGCAATCATCGCTTGTTTACTGTTCTACTGCATCTTTACTTCCTGCAATATTACCACCATCGATTGCACGCCAGTTGTAGACATCAACTATTTTCTGGCGCCATTACTACTGCTCATATTCATTCATACCACCTGTATTTCACTATCTCTTCGCCGAACTAGTGCACCTATACATCTGACAAGTGTATTGGGTGTGTTGGGGACACAAGAGACTTCTTGTATTGTGGTTGCAGGGTTGCTTGAGAGGGATATCTTTGACCTCTTCCTCCCTGAGTTCGATAAACCTTGGGTGATCCACTTAAGGGAAAACTGGCTGATGTTCTACAAACCTCTGCTCTTGGAGGCCCAACACTGTCTACAGGAAAAGAAGCGTGAGTGCTCGAAGCTATTTTCTGGGTGAGTGCTCGAAGCTATTTCCTTTAGATCCTGCAATTGCATCTTTTTGTTTCTTGTTAAACACTAGTAAGGCATAATGGAAAACAACTGTGAGCTTTTTAATCTATTTCCTGAGTTAAGACATAAATGGTGTGTTGCAAAAATTGAAAAACCTATGGAACCTTATTTGCATGCTAATGGCAATGTTATTAGTATGAATGCTTTGAACACCACTGTTGCTAATACTATGGAAAATTCTAAGCTTGGGGAAGCTGGTTTTGATGAGCATGATATT
The DNA here is from genome assembly GCF_019359855.2 of Lolium perenne. Classification (NCBI taxonomy): domain Eukaryota; kingdom Viridiplantae; phylum Streptophyta; class Magnoliopsida; order Poales; family Poaceae; genus Lolium; species Lolium perenne. The sequence continues at coordinate 37,405,689 of NC_067249.2, read as the reverse complement.
TTTAGTCCCCCAAGCATTGAGGAGAAAATTTTCTTTGATGATACTTTGCCTCCTATTTATGATAATTATAATGATAGTAGTCTTTTGATGCCGCTTACTATGGAGGATAAATTTAATTATGATTACAATATGCCTCCTATATTTGATGATAGCTACTTTGTTGAATTTGCTCCCACTACAACTAATAAAATTGATTATGCTTATGTGGAGAGTAATGATACTTTTATGCATGTGAATAAGAATGCTTTATGTGATAGTTATATTGTTGAGTTTGTTCATGATGCTACTGAAAATCATTATGAGAGAGGAAAATATGGTTGTATAAGTTTTCGTGTTACTAAAACACCTCTCTATATGCTAAAAATCTTGAAGTTGAGCTTGTCTAGTTTTCCTATGCTTATTGCATTATGCCTACATGACTTGTTTATTTACAAGATTCCTTTTCATAGGAAGAATGTTAGGCTTAAAGTTGTTTTGAATTTGCCTCTTGATGCTCTCTTTTGCTTCAAATACTATTTCTTGCGAGTGCATCATTAAAACTGCTGAGCCCATCTTAATGGCTATAAAGAAAGCACTTATTGGGAGATAACCCATGTTTTTATTTTACTACGGTAATTTTGTTTTATATTTGAGTCTTGGAAGTTGTTACTACTGTAGCAACCTCTCCTTATCTTTATTTTATTGCATTGTTGTGCCAAGTAAAGTCTTTGATAGTAAGGTTGATACTAGATTTGGATTATTGCGCAGAAACAGATTTCTTGCTGTCACGAATTTGAGCAGTATTCTCTGTAGGTAACTCAGAAAAATCTGCCAATTTACGTGAGTTATCCTCAGATATGTACGCAACTTTCATTCAATTTGAGCATTTTCATTTGAGCAATTCTGGTGCCTCTAAAAAAATCGTCTTTACGGACTGTTCTGTTTTGACAGATTCTGCCTTTTATTTCGCATTGCATCTTTTGCTATGTTGGATGGATTTCTTTGTTCCATTAACTTTCAGAAGCTTTGTGCAATGTCAAGAAGTTTTAAGAATGATTGTGTCACCTCTGAACATGTGAATTTTTGATTATGCACTAACCCTCTAATGAGTTGTTTTGAGTTTGGTGTGGAGGAAGTTTTCAAGGGTCAAGAGAGGAGGATGATACAATATGATCAAGAAGAGTGAAAGCTCTAAGCTTGGGGATGCCCCTGTGGTTCATCCCTGCATATTTCAAGAAGACTCAAGCATCTAAGCTTGGGGATGCCCAAGGCATCCCCTTCTTCATCGACAAAGTTATCAGGTTCCTCTCGTGAAACTATATTTTTATTCCGTCACATCTTATGTGCTTTACTTGGAGCGTCTGTGTGCTTTTATTTTCATTTTGTTATTTTTTATTCTCTGAATAAATCCTTGTGTGGGAGAGAGACACGCTCCGCTGGTTCATATGAACACATGTGTTCTTAGCTTTTAATGTTCATGGTGAAGGTTGAAACTGCTTCGTTAATTGTTATATGGTTGGAAACGGGAAATGCTACATGTGGTAAATGGTATAATGTATTGAATAATGTGATACTTGGCAATTGTTGTGCTCATGTTTAAGCTCTTGCATCATATACTTTGCACCTATTAATGAAGAAATACATAGAGCTTGCTAAAATTTGGTTTGCATGATTGGTCTCTCTAAGGTCTAGATATTTTCTAGTAAGGGTTTGAAGAACAAGGAAGACGGTGTAGAGTCTTATAATGCTTGCAATATGTCTCTTATGTAAGTTTTGTTGTACCAGTTTGTACTTGTGTTTGCTTCAAATAACCTTGCTAGCCCAAGCCTTGTACTGAGAGGGAATACTTCTCGTGCATCCAAATCCTTGAGCCAAAAACTATGCCCCTTGTGTCCACCATACCTACCTACCACATGGTATCTCTCCACCATTCCAAAGTAAATTGCTTGAGTGCTACCTTTAAATTTCCATTCTTTGTCTTTGCAATATATAGCTCATGGGACAAATAGCCTAAAAACTATTGTGGTATTGAATATGTACTTATGTATCTTATTTCTTATTAAGTTGCTTGTTGAGCGATAACCATGTTCCTGGGGACGCCATCAACACTTTGTTGAATATCATGTGAGTTGCTATGCATGTTCGTCTTGTCTGAAGTAAGGGAGATTTATCATGAGTTGAATGGTTTGAGCATGCATATTGTTAGAGAAGAACATTGGGCCGCTAACTAAAGCCATGATCCATGGTGGAAGTTTCAGTTTTGGACAACAATCCTCAATCTCTTATGAGAATATTATTTGTTGTTGAATGCTTATGCATAAAAGAGGAGTCCATTATCTGTTGTCTATGTTGTCCCGGTATGGATGTCTAAGTTGAGAATAATCAAAAGCGATAAATCCAATGCGAGTTTTCTCCTTAGACCTTTGTACAGGCGGCATAGAGGTACCCCTTTGTGATACTTGGTTAAAACATATGTATTGCGATGATAATCCATGTTAAGCCGAGCTAATTAGGACAAGGTGCGGGCACTATTGGTATACTATGCATGAGGCTTGCAACTTGTAGGATATAATTTACATAATACATATGCTTTATTACTACCGTTGACAAAATTGTTTCTTGTTTTCAAAATAAAAGCTCTAGCACAAATATAGCAATCAATGCTTCCCTCTGCGAAGGGCCATTCTTCTACTTTTATGTTGAGTCAGTTTACCTATTTCCTTCTATCTTAGAAGCAAACACTTGTGTTAACTGTGCATTGATTCCTACATACTTGCTTATTGCACTTATTATATTACTTTATGTTGACAATATCCATGAGATATACATGTTACAAGTTGAAAGCAACCGCTGAAACTTAATCTTCCTTTGTGTTGCTTCAATGCCTTTACTATGAATTTATTGCTTTATGAGTTAACTCTTATGCAAGACTTATCGATGCTTGTCTTGAAAGTACTATTCATGAAAAGTCTTTGCTATATGATTCAATTGTTTACTCATTGTATTTACCATTGCTTTGAATCACTTAATTCATCTCATATGCTTTACAATAGTATGATCAAGATTATGTTGGTAGCATGTCACTTCAGAAATTATCTTTTATCGTTTACCTACTCGAGGACAAGTAGGAACTAAGCTTGGGGATGCTGATATGTCTCCAACGTATCTATAATTTCTGATGTTCCATGCTTGTTTTATGACAATACCTACATGTTTTGTTCACACTTTATGATGATTTTATGCGTTTTCCGGAACTAACCTATTGACGAGATGCCAAAGTGCCAGTTCCTGTTTTCTGCTGTTTTTGGTTTCAGAAATCCTAGTAAGGAAATATTCTCGGAATTGGACGAAATCAACGCCCATCATCTTATAATTCCACGAAGCTTCCAGAACACCCGAGAGGGACCAGAGGAGGGCCACAAGGGGCCCACACGTGTGGGCGGCGCGGCCAAGGAGCCAGGCGCGCCGCCCTACTGTGTGGTGGCCCCGTCAGCCTTCCGACTCCGCCACTTCGCCTATAAGAAGCCCCCTGACCTAAATCTTCGAGACGAATAAGCCACGGTACGAGAAACCTTCCAGAGCCGCCACCATCGCGAAGCCAAGATCTCGGGGACAGGAGTCTCTGTTCCGGCACGCCGCCGGGACGGGGAAGTGCCCCCGGAAGGCATCTCCATCGACACCACCGCCATCTTCACCGCCATCGCTGTCTCCATGATGAGGAGGGAGTAATTCACCCCCGGGGCTGAGGGCTCTGCTGTAACTATGTGGTTCATTTCTCTCTTTGTGATCTAGTTGAATATCATCTATGTGCTACTCTAGTGATGTTATTAAAGTAGTCTATTCCTCCTCCATGATGTAATGTTGACAGTGTGTGCATCATGTAGTACTTGGTATAAGCTATGATTGTGATCTCTTATAGATTATGAAGTTAACTATTACTATGATGGTATTGATGTGATCTATTCCTCCTTTCATAGCTTGATGGTGACAGTGTGCATGCTATGTTAGTACTTGGTATAATTGCGTAATCTATCATGCACTCTAAGGTTATTTAAATATGAATATCGAATGTTGTGGGGCTTGTTAACTCCGGCATTGAGGTGCTCTTGTAGCCCTACACAATTAGTAGAGTGGTTTTATTATGTGATCAATGTTGAGAGTGTCCACTAGTGAAAGTATGATCCCTAGGCCTTGTTTCCAAATACTGCAATCATCGCTTGTTTACTGTTCTACTGCATCTTTACTTCCTGCAATATTACCACCATCGACTGCACGCCAGTTGTAGACATCAACTATTTTCTGGCGCCGTTACTACTGCTCATATTCATTCATACCACATGTATTTCACTATCTCTTCGCCGAACTAGTGCACCTATACATCTGACAAGTGTATTGGGTGTGTTGGGGACACAAGAGACTTCTTGTATTGTGGTTGCAGGGTTTCTTGAGAGGGATATCTTTGACCTCTTCCTCCCTGAGTTTGATAAACCTTGGGTGATTGATAACCCACAAGTATAGGGGATCGCAGCAGTCTTCACGGGAAGTAAATCCCAATTTATTGATTCGACACAAGGGGAGACAAAGAATACTTGAAAGCCTTAACAGCGGAGTTGTCAATTCAGCTGCACCTGGAAACAGACTTGGTCGCAAGAGTTTATCAGTAGTAACAGTTTTATAGCAGTAGCAGTAGTGAAATAACAGCAGCAGAGTAACAGAGACAACAGTAGTGATTATAGTAAACAGCAGGATTAAAATACTGTAGGCACGGGGACGGATGACGGGCGTTGCATGGATGAGAGAAACTCATGTAACAATCATAGCAGGGCATTTGCGGATAATAATAAAACGGTGTCCAAGTACAAAGCAATCAATAGGCATGTGTTCCAATTATAGTCGTACGTGCTCGCAATGAGAAACTTGCACAACATCTTTTGTCCTACCAGCCGGTGGCAGCCGGGCCTCGAGGGAATCTACTGGATATTAAGGTACTCCTTTTAATAGAGTACCGGAGCAAAGCATTAACACTCCGTGAACACATGTGATCCTCACGTCACTACCATCCCCTCCGGTTGTCCCGATTCTTGTCACTTCGGGGCCATTGGTTCCGGACAGCGACATGTGTATACAACTTGCAGATAAGATCATAAAACAATGAATATCATGATGAAACAATAACATGTTCAGATCTGAGATCATGGCACTCGGGCCCTAGTGACAAGCATTAAGCATAACAAGTTGCAACAATATCATCAAAGTACCAATTACGGACACTAGGCACTATGCCCTAACAATCTTATGCTATTACATGACCAATCTCATCCAATCCCTACCATCCCCTTCGGCCTACAGCAGGGGAATTACTCACACATGGATGGGGGAAACATGGCTGGTTGATGGAGAGGCGTCGGTGGTGATGATGGCGATGATCTCCTCCAATTCCCCGTCCCGGCGGAGTGCCAGAACGGAGACTTCTGGCTCCCGAGACGGAGTTTCGCGATGTGGCGGCGTTCTGGAGGCTTTCTGGCGACTTTGACTTCTCTCTGTGCGTTTTTAGGTCGAAGGCAATAAATAGTCCGAAGGAGGGCGTCGGGGGCTGACCGAGGCCGCCACACACTAGGGCCGCGCGGGCCCCTCCTGGGCCGCGCCGGCCTAGTGTGTGGGGCCCTCAGGCCCCCACCTGGCTTGCCCTTCTGGCTCCGCCAATATTCTGGGAAAATAGGACTTTCTGCATAAATTCCGAGGATTTTCATGAAAGTTGGATTTCTGCACAAAAACGAGACACCAGAATAGTTCTGCTGAAAACAGCGTTAGTCCGTGTTAGTTGCATCCAAAATACACAAATTAGAGGCAAAACAATAGCAAAAGTGTTCGGGAAAGTAGATACGTTTTGGACGTATCAACTCCCCCCAAGCTTAGCTTATTGCTTGTCCTCAAGCAATTCAGTTAACAACTGAGCGATAAAAGAACTTTCACGAACACATTTGCTCATATGATGTATATATTCTCATGCTATGGCTAACACTTAGGCAGTTCATAATAAGATACATGCAAATAAGATCAGCTAACAGCTATGTCAATCATGGAGAGGTACCAACAATTAATAATAAGCATCATGAATCATGTATATAAGCAGGATTGCAATGTTCATAAGAGAGTATGATAGAGTGGTATCTCGCTTGCCCATATTTGATCAGCAAACATAAATGCTCAGGCACCTCTGAAGTTCATAGAAAGACTAGAAGTAGTGATTGTCAAAGATAAAAGCATCAAAGTTATACCACAATCAATCATATTTTGAGACAAGCATATTATACTAAGAATGACAGTTGTGCTCTCAAGATAGTGCTCAAAGAAAGAATGGAGACACAACATAAAAGTAAACGATTGACCCTTCGCAGAGGGAAGCAGGGATTAACATGCGCTAGAGCTTTTCATTTTTAAAAACAGGAGTAAAATTATTTTGAGAGGTGTTTGTTGTTGTCAACGAATGGTAATGGGTACACCAACTACCTCGCCAACCGGACTTCCAAGAGCGGCTCCCATGAATTATTTTTATGTTTATGTGGCACTCCTTCCAACCTTTCTTTCACAAACCATGGCTAACCGAATCCTCGGGTGCCTGCCAACAATCTCATACCATGAAGGAGTGCCTTTTTATTTTAGTTTTATTATGATGACACTCCCCCCAACCTTTGCTTACACAAGCCATGGCTAACCGAATCCTTCGGGTGCCTTCCAACAATCACATACCATGGAGGAGTGTCTATTTAGGTTAATTAATTTGGGACTGGGAATCCCATTGCCAGCTCTTTTTTGCAAAATTATCGGATAAGCGGATGTGCCACTAGTCCATAATGAAAGTCCGTCAAGAGTAAATGACAAGGTTGAAAGTTAAACACCACATACTTCCTCATGAGCTATGAAACATTAACACAAATTGAGAAGCATTTTGAAGGTTTTAAAGGTAGTGCATGAGAATTTACTTGGAATGGTTTGAAATGCCATGCATAGGTATTTATGGTGGACACTTTGGAACAACTTGGTTTTAAGGTGTTTGGAAGCACGAGCAGCGTTCCCGCTCAGTACAAGTGAAGGCTAGCAATAGACTGGGGAGCGACAAATCAAGAGAGCAAAGAATCGTCATAATCACGCTTGCGGCAAAATAAATTAACAGAGGCATAAAAGTGATACAAGAACTCTGAAGCAATGTAAATCATCGAGGCTTAATTGACTTTTGTTCAGTCATATGCATGCGTAAGCATGTGCCAAGTCGATATAAATGAATTATTCATAGGAGGATACCACAATGCCATACCTACTTATGAATAAAACAATGCAAGCAAACATCCATGACATGCTACTCATATTAATAAATTGGAGCTAAACATGAGAGATCATGAACTACTAGACTTTCTCAAATGACATATACCTCACATGAACCAACTAAGCATGCTCACATGGATGAGTATATGTACAAAAATGAAAACAAATAGAGTTCATACCAGCCTCTCACCACAATCCAATTGTCGTAGATCGTCATTATTGCCTTTCACTTGTGTAGCTTGGATAATATAAAATGAAAACCACGCTCCAGCCATCGAAGACCATTGAACTCAAGATGAACTTTACAAACCAAAGAAGAACAGCAAATATTTTTGGTGTTTTCGAATTGGAGACAAGAACAAAAGGAAACAAGCAAACAAAGCAAAATCTTTTTGGGTTTTCTTATAGCAAACTAGCAATAGCAAATAAAGCGAAACAAATGCAAAAAACCAAAATAAACAAATGGTGAAGAGAAACAACAGAAATATTTTTGGTCTTTTTGTGTTTTGGGAAAGAAACAAAGCAAAAACAAGAAATAGCAAACTAGAAGACTCACATAAACACAAAGCAGAAGAAATTCGTCAAACTTGACAGCAGTACAGTACCCGATTTTTAAGAAATTCTTCCACTGCTCAAATCGAAAAGTGTTCAAGTAATGAAAGTTAGATAACAACCTGGGGAACATGCACAAAAATTGGCTTTGCAAAATATCGTTCTGGCTATTTTTGAGATTTTTTTCGGAAACAGTCCAGAATCTGTTTTCAGGCAGCACTTCCCCAAATATCATCTTCCTCTCATTAGAAAACCACTCAAACAAACCAAACAAGTATATACAAGTATCCAGCAACCATAATATGCAAAGAATGAGTGATGCCGGTATACCTCCCCCCAAGCTTAGGCTTTTGGCCTAAGTGGAGTTCAATCCCATCGGGGGTCGTTGTTCCTCGCCGGTGGATAATGCATGGCGTAGTCATAGTAAGGTCCCTGTGCAGAAGAAAAGCGTGGAGGCTCCACATCCCCAAAATGTTGATGCGAGGAACTTGCTGCATCGGATGATGAGTCGAGGTGTTCCTCGGCCTCCGTGATGTCTCTTGCATGATGGCCTCCTCCCTCTATGTGTGCATTCAGTGCACCTTCTGTGACTGACCAATCCTCCCTGGAATCAAGGTTAAATAGAACAGGCTCAGGCAATCTTACTAGTTTTTCAGTTTTCTTAGTTATTCTCCAAGCTTTCTTATAAAATGTCATCTTATAAGACATGTTTCCCAAATTAGATGAATCAGAAACAAATTCATGTTTAATCATGGAGACTATGTCAAGTTTTTCTATGGAAAGTTGAATATCAAGATGGTGAGGTTCTACTCTATGCAAAGCTAATAAACGACAGGCGATGAGACCTCCACAAATTCCGCCCTTCTCACGGTTGGTAGCAAGTCTATAAGCTATTAATGCCCCCAAATTATAAGTCTTACTACCTCGCAGTGCAGCAGCTAGAAAAGCTAAATCCTGGATAGATAGTTTACTACCATTCTTTCTAGCAAGAACGCATTTAGTAATGAAATAAGCAAAGTAGCGGATAGCTGGGAGTTGAATGCTAGTGATTTTACCACCATCCTCTGAGAAACTCCTTCCATGACAAATCATCTCGAAGAGGCTTAAGAGCTCTCGCGGCGATCCCCTTATCTTCTCGCATGACCTCCATTGCGGTACTCTAATTGCTGTACAAAAATCATTGAATGGCAAGTTGACAGTTTTATTATAAATCTTATACTGAACCATGGGGTTAGATTGCGACCAGTTGAACTTAAAATCCTGCACAACAGACATAGTCAATTTTGCATACTGGCATGGTTCTCCATCAACAAAATCATTCAACCCTGCACGAGAAATTAGATTCTGAACATCTTCCAATATTCCCGCGCTTCTCATGAAATCTGTGCACGGGTAGTAAGAGGGGTATACTCCCTCTTCGCGGTTCACTCTCATGACTTGTTGCACCTCCAATTCCTGTTGGTTTAGTTGATATCTATTCCACTCCATTTTCTGAAATTTTTCAACAAACAATATAAAATTTGATTTGGTGACATATAATCAAGGGGAACTACTATAGGAACTTGCTAGAGTACTAATCACGCATCAAAACTAGTTTATACAACTTAGAACAAGCATGCAAGCTCACTAAACATGTTACCTACAGCAGCAAAATATTCAAGATATACTCAACCAAACAAAATTCTACTTGGATAATCGGAGGAGTCACATTCCGGAGAGCAAATGTGCCAAATTTCAGACAGAAATCTGGGCTGAGCAAAGAGATCTAAAAATCCTGAGCTCTTGAGCAAAAACGCGAGTGAGAGGAAGCTGGTGTCGATTTTTTCGGGAGAGAGAAGAGTCTGGGAGGAAGAGATGCTAAAGTGGGGCAAAGGGGGGCCCACACGCCAGGGTGGCGCGCCCCCCTTGCTGGCCGCGCCAGCCTGTGGGGTGCCACCCTGGGGTGCCCCACAGGTCATCCCCAGGTGCTCCCAGGTGCATTTTCGAAAAATAGGACCAACGGTATAATTTTTGTGAATTTTTGAGAACTTTGAAAAATGCGCATTTCTGGGTATTAAGTTTATTATTACTGGCCAGGAAATTTTTTGAAATCTCTAATTAACTAAGGAACTTTGCAAAACAGAAGTGCTACAGCAAGTAAAGCAAATGGAGGGAGAAAGAGATGTTGTTTACCTCCTCTATGCATATAAAAAGTATTTGTTAACAAGGTTGATCAAGTCTTGCCACCAAATAAATTTTACATAGCATATGAAGAAATAAACTTCAAATCAATCATGTTACCTTGAATTGTATTGATATGGATCCAATCATAAGACTTTGATAACCTTCTTTAGGCTCATATATAGGACAATCAATAGTTCCAATTTTGATAGTTCTCACATTAGAGATAGTGTTGACTCCACATACTTTATCAATCCTCTTGGGGAAATAGACGGTATGCTCCTTATCATCAACATTGAAAGTAACCTTTCCTTTATTGCAATCAATAACAGCCCCTGCGGTGTTAAGAAAAGGTCTCCCAAGAATAATAGACATATTATCATCTTCAGGCATTTCCAACACAACAAAATTAGTTAATATCAAGCAGTTATTAGCAACTTGAACAGGAACATCCTCACATATACCAACAGGAATAGTAGTAGATTTATCAGCCATTTGCAAAGATATATCAGTAGGTATCAACTTATCTAAATAAAGTCTCTTATAAAGAGAAAAAGGCATAACACTAACACCGGCTCCCAAGTCACATAGAGCAGTTTTAACATAATTATTCTTAATAGAACAAGGAATAGTAGGTATACCTGGGTCGCCCAACTTCTTTGGAACTTTGCCATTGAAAGAGTAATTAGCAAGCATAGTGGAAATCTCCTCATTGGGGATTTTCCTTTTGTTAGTAACAATATCTTTCATATACTTTGAATAAGGAGGCAATTTAATAGCATCAGTCAAAGGGATTTGCAAAAATAAGGGTTTCATCCAATCACAAAATTTATTATAGTGTTCTTCTTCCTTTGATTTTAGTTTCTTAGCAGGAAAAGGCATTTGCTTTTGCACCCAAGGTTCTCTTTCATTACCATGTTTCTTAGCTATAAAATCTTCTTTAGTATACTTTTTATTTTTATCATGCTTTTCAGGTTCATCTTCAACTTCTTCTTTATCAGAAGCATCATTCTTATCATTATCATTACCATTATCATGTTCATTACCACTTTCAGTTTCAGCATCAGAAATAGAAATACTATTAGGATCATTAACAGGTTCAGAGGATTCTACAACATTTTTATGTTTCTTCTTCTTCTTTTTCTTAGAAGGAGCACTAGGTTCAATTCGTTGAGAATCTTGTTCAATTCTTTTGGGATGCCCTTGAGGATATAGAGGATCCTGGGTAGAGACACCACCTCTAGTTGTTACTTCATAAGCATGTTTCTCTCTAGAATTATTTTTTAACAAGTCATTTTGCACTTTAGTGAGTTGATCAATTTGAGTTTGAATCATTTGAAAATGTTTAACAAGCATCTTAACATCATTGGAGGTTCTCTCCACAATATCATGCAAATTGCTAATAGCTTGAGAATTTTCCATTAGATGATTCTCTACTCTCATATTAAAAAATTTCTTGCTTAACAATATAATTATCAAACTCATCTAAGCATTGCGCAGGAGGTTTTGAATACGGAATATCTTCCCTAGTAAAGCGTTGAAGGGAGTTTACCTCAATCATGGATGAAGGGGGAATTATCTCACATATATCCTCTATGGGAGGTAAATTCTTTACATCTTCAGATTTAATACCTTTCTCCTTGAGAGACTTCTTAGCTTCCCTCATATCTTCATCATTCAATTCAATTAAACCCCTCTTCTTCAATATTGGCGTTGGAGTTGGTTCAGGTGTATTCCAATCATCATGATTCTGGCTTATTCTAGCCAATAATTCTTCAGCTTCGTCTGGAGTTCTTTTCCTGAAAACACAACCAGCACAACTATCCAAATATGCTCTAGATTCAATGGTTAGTCCACTATAAAATATATCAAGTAGATCATTCTTTTCTAAATCATGTCCAGGTCGAGCTCTGATAAGAGAACAAAATCTTGCCCATGCCTCAGGCAATTTCTCTTCATCTCCCTGGTCAAATCTATAAATTCTCTGTAAAGCAGCATGTTGAGCACTAGCAGGAAAGTATTTTCGAAAGAAAATATCGCGCAAATCAGTTGGACTTTTAATAGAACCAGGAGGCAAATTTTTATACCAAGTTTTAGCATCATCCTTTAATGAGAAAGGAAAAAATTTAGCGACAAAATAAGTACGCATCTTGACATCATCAGAAAACAAGCTACTCATAGAAGAAAGTTCAATCATGTGTTCTACAGCACTTTCTTTTTCAGTACCACAAAAGGGTGCTTTCTCTACAATAGCTATATGAGATAGATCAAGAGAAAAATCATAATCTTTATCCTTAATGCATATAGGAGATGTGGCAAATTTAGGATCAGGAGATAACTTATGTCTAACAGTATATTGTGTGAGAAACTTTTTAATTTTTCTTGCATCAGCAGTAGCATTGCATCTATTAATAAAATCATCATTAAGCTCCACATAATCTTCATCAGGATCATCACTAGAATAATCAAGTTCAGGTGAATTAACAGGTGTAGTAGCATTTTCATTAGGAGTTTCAGCATTTTCAATTTGTCTAGACCTAGCAATTGTAGCATCTAGAAAGGATCCCAATGAACCACTATCATCAAGCACAGCAGAAACATTATCAATATTATGAGAGTTTTCAGATTCAGCAGAAGTACCAGCAAGTGAAGCTTGTGGCGGTGAAACAAGTTGACTTATCACAGATGGTGAATCAAGTGTAGCAGAGGTACTCAGAGTTGTACCTTTTCTTGTAGTGGATGGTAATATGGCGACTTTAGGATCGCGAGTTTTACCCATGATGGAGAATTTGCAGCGAACAATATCAATCCAAGTGAACTTCCAAATAAAGCTATGCTCCCCGGCAACGGCGCCAGAAAACAGTATTGATAACCCACAAGTATAGGGGATTGCAGCAGTCTTCGCGGGAAGTAAATCCCAATTTATTGATTCGACACAAGGGGAGACAAAGAATACTTGAAAGCCTTAACAGCGGAGTTGTCAATTCAGCTGCACCTGGAAACAGACTTGCTCGCAAGAGTTTATCAGTAGTAACAGTTTTATAGCAGTAGCAGTAGTGAAATAACAGCAGCAGAGTAACAGAGACAGCAGTAGTGATTATAGTAAACAGCAGGATTAAAATACTGTAGGCACGGGGATGGATGACGGGCGTTGCATGGATGAGAGAAACTCATGTAACAATCATAGCAGGGCATTTGCAGATAATAATAAAACGGTGTCCAAGTACAAAGCAATCAATAGGCATGTGTTCCAATTATAGTCATACGTGCTCGCAATGAGAAACTTGCACAACATCTTTTGTCCTACCAGCCGGTGGCAGCCGGGCCTCAAGGGAATCTACTGGATATTAAGGTACTCCTTTTAATAGAGTACCGGAGCAAAGCATTAACACTCCGTGAACACATGTGATCCTCACGTCACTACCATCCCCTCCGGTTGTCCCGATTCTTGTCACTTCGGGGCCATTGGTTCCAGACAGCGACATGTGTATACAACTTGAGGTAAGATCATAAAACAATAAATATCATGATGAAACAATAACATGTTCAGATCTGAGATCATGGCACTCGGGCCCTAGTGACAAGCATTAAGCATAACAAGTTGCAACAATATCATCAAAGTACCAATTACGGACACTAGGCACTATGCCCTAACAATCTTATGCTATTACATGACCAATCTCATCCAATCCCTACCATCCCCTTCGGCCTACAGCGGGGGAATTACTCACACATGGATGGGGGAAACATGGCTGGTTGATGGAGAGGCGTCGGTGGTGATGATGGCGATGATCTCCTCCAATTCCCCGTCCCGGCGGAGTGCCAGAACGGAGACTTCTGGCTCCCGAGACGGAGTTTCGCGATGTGGCGGCGTTCTGGAGGCTTTCTGGCGACCTCGACTTCTCTCTGTGCGTTTTTAGGTCGAAGGCAATAAATAGTCCGAAGGAGGGCGTCGGGGGCTGACCGAGGCCGCCACACACTAGGGCCGCGCGGGCCCCTCCTGGGCCGCGCCGGCCTAGTGTGTGGGGCCCTCGGGCCCCCACCTGGCGTGCCCTTCTGGCTCCGCCAATATTCTGGGAAAATAGGACCTTCTGCATAAATTCTGAGGATTTTTATGAAAGTTGGATTTCTGCACAAAAACGAGACACCAGAACAGTTCTGCTGAAAACAGCGTTAGTCCGTGTTAGTTGCATCCAAAATACACAAATTAGAGGCAAAACAATAGCAAAAGTGTTCGGGAAAGTAGATACGTTTTGGACGTATCAGTGATCCACTTAAGGGAAAACTGGCTACTGTTCTACAAACATCTGCTCTTGGAGGCCCAACACTGTCTACAGGAAAAGAAGCGTGAGTAGACATCATGACACACTTAAGGTTTGATGTCGTATTAGTAGAACTTGAATATGGAATGGAGTTCGAAGTTTTGTTCGGAGTCTCTGATGGGATCCCAGACATCACGAGGAGTTCCGGAATGGTCTGGAGAATAAGATTCATATATAGGAAGTCATTTTATAAGTTTGAAAATGATCCGGTGCATTTATGGAAGGTTCTAGAAGGTTCTAGCAAAGTCCGGAAGAAATCACTATGGAAGACGGAGTCCCGGAGGGACTCCACCTAGCATGGCCGGCCAACCCTAGGGGGTGGAGTCCCAGGTGGACTCCACCAAGGGTGGCCGGCCACCCCTCCTCATGGAAGGGTGGGAGTCTCACTTCAGGTGGGAATCCCACCTTGGGTAGGTTTCCCTACACATGGAAGGTTTTGAGTTGGGGTCTTATTCGAAGACTTGTAGTCCAACACTTGGGGGTTCCACCTATATAATGAGGGGCAAGGGGGAGGGGCCGGCCACCACAAGCCCATAGCTTGGCCGCACCCCATAGTGGCCGGCCACCCCGGCCCCTCTCACCAAACCCTAGCCACCCCACTCCTCCACCTCTCCCGCAACGCTTAGCGAAGCTCCGCCGGAGATCTCCATCGACACCGCCACCACGCCGTCGTGCTGCCGGGATTCAAGGAGGAGATACTACTTCCGCTGCCCGCTGGAACGGGGAGAAGGACGTCGTCTTCATCAACACCGAATGTGTTACCGAGTACGAAGGTGCTGCCCGTTTGTGGTACCGTCAAGATCTTCTACGCGCTTTTGAAAGCGGCAAGTGATCGTCTACCGCAGCAACAAGAGCCTCATCTTGTAGGCTTTGGAAATCTTCAAGGGTGAGTCACGTTCATCCCCTCGTTGCTCCCGTCTTCTAGATTGCATCTTGGCTTGGATTGCGTTCTCGCGGTAGGAATTTTTTTTGTTTTCTATGCAACGAATCCCTACAGTGGTATCAGAGCCGTGTCTATGCATAGATGGTTGCACGAGTAGAACACAATTGTTTTGTGGGTGTTGATGCTTATGTTGTCTTTAGTTTGAGTACTTTGCATCTTTGTGGCATAGTGGGATGAAGCGGCTCGGGCTAACTTTACATGACCGCGTTCATGAGATTTGCTCCACGCCCGACATGCAACTTGTATTGCATAAGTGGATTTACGGGTGTCTGTCTCTCCTACTATAGTGAAGATTCAATTTACTCTTCTATTGACAACACTAGTATCACCGCTGTGGTTCATGTTCGTAGGTAGATTAGATCTCACTCGAAAACCCTAAACCACGTAAAATATGCAAACCAAATTAGAGACGTCTAACTTGTTTTTGCAGGGTTTGGTGATGTGATATGGCCATAATGTGATGATGAATATGTATGAGATGATCATTATTGTACTGTGGCAACCGGCAGGAGCCTTATGATTGTCTTTCAATTTCATGTTGAGTAGTATTTCAAACAAGTTGTAATAGTTGCTACATGGGAGAACAATCATGAAGACGGCGCCATTGACCTTGACACTACGCCGACGATGATGGAGATCATGCCCGTTGATGATGGAGATCATGTCCGTGCTTTGGAGATGAAGATCAAAGGCGCAAAGACAAAGGGGCCATATCATATCACATATGAACTGCATGTGATGTTAATCCTTTTATGCATCTTATTTTGCTTAGATCGCGATGGTAGCATTATAAGATGATCCCTCTCACTAAAATATCAAGATAATAAAGTGTTCATCCTTAGTAGCACCGTTGCCAAGACTTGTCGTTTCGAAGCATCTCGTGATGATCGGGTGTGATAGAATCAACAAGTGCATACAACGGGTGCAAGCCAGTTTTGCACATGTGGATACTAAGGTTGCCTTGACGAGCCTAGCATGTACAGACATGGTCTCGGAACACGTGATACCGAAAGGTAGAGCATGAATCATATGATTGATATGATGAACACTTTGAGTGTTCGCCATTGAAATTACATCTTGTCTCGTGATGATCGAACTTGGTGTGGTGGATTTCGTTCGTGTGATCACTAAGACAATTCGAGGGATATTGTTTTGAGTGGGAGTTCACCTAGATTTTTAATTTTGTTGAATTAAAATTTTAACTCAATTTGTCATAAACTTAGTCTAAACTATTGCAAATATATGTTGTAGATATGGCGTCCCCAATCAATTTTAACCAGTTCCTAGAGAAATAAAAGCTTAAGAGCAACGGTAGCAACTTCACCGACAGGTTCCGTCATGTGAGGATTTTCCTCGCTGGTGGAAACCTGCAATATGTGCTTGATGCACCGCTAGGTGACCCTCCTGCAGAAACTGAAACTGATGAAGTAAAGAATGTTTACGAGACTCGGAAAACTCGGTACTCTCAAGTTTAGTGTGCCATCCTATGCAGTCTGGAAGCCGATCTTCAAAAATGTTTTGAGCACCACGATCCTCATGAGTTGGTCAATGAGCTGAAAGCTATCTTTGAAACCCATGCGGCCGTGGAATGCTATGAAGCATCCAAACACTTCTTCAGTTGCATGATGGAAGAGGGAAGCTCCGTTAGTGAGCACATGCTCATCATGACTGGGCATGCGAAGAAATTCAGTGACTTGGGAATAGTGATTCCTAACAGACTGGGGATTAATCGTGTCCTTCAATCACTGCCACCTAGTGACAAGAACTTTGTGATGAACTACAATATGCAGAACATGAACAAAAAGTTACCTGAACTCTTCGCCATGCTGAAATCTGCTGAGATTGAGATCAAGAAAGAGCACCAAGTGTTGATGGTCAACAAGACCACCAGTTTCAAGAACAGGGCAAGTCTAAGGGAAAATTCAAGAAGGGTGGCAAGAAAGCTGCCACGCCTCCTGTGAAACCTAAGAATGGCCCTAAGGCTGATGCTGAGTGTTATTACTACAAGGAGAAAGGACACTGGAAGCGTAATTGCTACAAGTATTTGGCTGATCTGAAGAGCAGCCTTGTCAAGAAGAAGAAAGAAGGTATATCTGATATACATGTTATAGATGTTTATCTTACTGGTTCTCGTACTAGTGCCAGACTTTGAAGGATGAAGTGACGATGCGCGTTGGAAATGGATCCAAAGTCGATGTGATCACTGTCGGCACACTCCCTCTACATCTACCTTCGGGATTAGTTTTAAACCGCAATAATTGTTATTTTGTACCCGCGTTGAGCATGAACATTATATCTGGATCTTGTTTAATGCAAGACGGTTATTCATTCAAGTCTGAGAATAATGATTGTTCTATTTTTATGAATAATATCTTTTATGGTCGAGCACCTGAAAAGAATGGTTTATTTCTGTTAGATCTCGATAGTAGTAATACACATATTCATAACATTGATGCTAAGCGAACTAAATTGAATGATATTTCTACTTATATGTGGCACTGTCGTCTCGGTCATATTGTAGTGAAACGCATGAAGAAACTCCATACCGATGGATTACTTGAATCACTTGACTTTGAGTCACTTGATAGATGCGAAGCTTGTCTAATGGGAAAAATGTCTAAGACTCCATTCTCTGGTATTATGGAGCGAGCTACAGACTTATTGGAAATCATACATACCGATGTGTGCGGACCAATGAGTGTAGCCTCACGTGGTGGTTATTGTTATGTTCTAACCTTCATAGATGATCTGAGTAGATATGGGTATATCTATTTCATGAAACATAAATCCGAAACTTTCGAGAAGTTTAAGGAATTCCATAGTGAAGTAGAAAATCAACGTAACAAGAAGATTAAATTTCTATGATCTGATCGCGGAGGTGAATATCTGAGTTATGAGTTTAGCATGCATTTAAATAAATGCGGTATACTTTCACAATTGACACCGCCGGGAACACCGCAACGAAATGGTGTGTCCGAACGTCGTAATTGAACTCTCTTAGATATGGTTCGTTCAATGATGTCTCTTGGAGTTATGCATTACAGACAGCTGCATTCAATTTAAATAGGGCACCATCAAAATCCGTTGAAACGACACCGTATGAATTATGGTTTAATAAGAAACCTAAGCTGTCGTTCCTTAAAGTTTGGGGGTGTGAAGCCTATGTAAAAAAGTTACAACCGGACAAGCTAGAACCCAAAGCGGAGAAATGCGTCTTCATAGGATACCCTACGGAAACTATAGGGTACACTTTCTATCACAGATCCGAAGGCAAAAAATTTGTTGCTAAGAACGGAACCTTTCTTGAGAAATAATTTCTCACTAAAGTGACTGGAAGAAAAGTAGAACTCGACGAGATTACTGAATCTTCTCTCGTTGATCAGAGTAGCGCTTGATGCGGAAGTTGTTCTGTGCCGCTGCACCGTAATGAGAGGAAGCTAATGATAATGATCATGAAACTTCAAACGAGATAGCTACTGAACCTCGCAGATCGACAGGGGAACGTGCCACTCCTGATTGGTATGATCCTTGTCTAAATGTCATGATTGTAGACAACAATGATGAAGACCATGCGACGTATGAAGAAGCGATGATGAGCCCAGATTCCAACAAATGGCAAGAAGCCATGAAATCCGAAATGGGATCCATCTATGATAACAAAGTGTGGACTTTGGTAGACTTACCTGATAGCC
This sequence comes from Lolium perenne, assembly GCF_019359855.2. NCBI lineage: Eukaryota > Viridiplantae > Streptophyta > Magnoliopsida > Poales > Poaceae > Lolium > Lolium perenne. The sequence goes on along the minus strand of NC_067249.2, from coordinate 37,386,718 downwards.
GCAAGGCTATCGAGAATAAATGGATCTTCAAAAGAAAAAACAGATGCTGATGGTAATATTACTCTCTATAAAGCTCGACTTGTCGCAAAGGGTTTCCGACAAATTCAAGGTGTTGACTACGATCAGACTTTCTCACCTGTAGCGAAGCTAAAATCTGTGAGGATTTTGTTAGCAATAGCTGCATTTTTTGATTATGAGATTTGGCAGATGGATGTCAAAACGGTGTTCCTTAATGGAGACATTGAGGAAGAGTTGTACAACCCAAAGGTTTTGTCGATCCTAAAAATGTTGACATGGTGTGCAAACTTCAGCGTTCAATTTATGGACTGAAGCAAGCATCAAGAAGTTGGAACCGACGCTTTGATAAGGTGATCAAAGACTTCGGGTTTATACAGTGTCATGGAGAGGCCTGTATAAACAAGAAAGTGAGTGGGAGCTCTGTAGCATTCCTGATATTATATGTAGATGACATATTATTGATTGGGAATGATATAGGACTATTAAGCAATGTAAAAGGTTATTTGAATAATAGTTTTTCAATGAAAGACCTTGGTGAAGCACCGTATATATTAGGCATCAAGATTTATAGAGATAGATCAAGACGTCTAATAGGGCTATCACAGAGTACATACCTGGACAAGAATCTAAAGAAGTTTAGAATTGACGAAAGTAAGAAAGGGTTCTTACCTATGTTACCAGGCAAGGTCTTGAGTAAGACTCAAGGGCCGGCTATGGCAGAAGAAAGAGAAAGGATGAGTAAGATCCCTTATGCCTCAGCAGTAGGCTCTATCATGTATGCCATGCTATGTACTAGACCGGATATAGCACATGCTGTTAGTTTGACTAGCAGATATCAAAGTGATCCAGGAATGGAACACTGGACAGCGGTCAAGAATATCCTGAAGTACTTGAAAAGAACTAAGGATATGTTTCTTTGTTATGGAGGTGACCAAGAGCTCGTGGTAACCGGAACACCGATGCAAGTTGGAACACTGATCCTGATGACTCTAAGTCTCAGTCTGGGTACGTGTTTATATTGAATGGTGCTGCAGTAAGCTGGGCAAGCTCAAAGCAGTGCACGGTGGCGAAGTCTTCAACAGAATCGGAGTACATAGCGGCTTCAGAGGCTTCATCAGAAGCGGTATGCATGAAGAGGTTCATTGTAGAGCTCGGTGTGGTTCCTAGTTCATTGGACCCACTAGTCATCTACTGTGACAACATGGGTGCCATCGCCAATGCACAAGAACCAAGGTCACACAAGAGGCTGAAGCATATCAAGCTGCGTTATCATTCGATTCGCGAGTACATCGAAGATGGAGAAGTAAAGATTTGCAAAGTACACAGTGATCTGAATGTAGCAGATCCGTTGACTAAAGCTCTCCCTAGGGCAAAGCATGACCAACACCAGAATGCCATGGGTGTTAGGTACCTTACAATGTAATCTAGATTATTGACTCTAGTGCAAGTGGGAGATTATTGGAGATATGCCCAAGAGGCAATAATAAAAGTGGTTATTATATATCTTTGTGTTTATGATAAATGTTTATATACCATGCTATAATTGTATTAACCGAAACATTGATACATGTGTGTTATGTAAACAACAATGAGTCCCTAGTAAGCCTCTTAACTAGCTTGTTGATTAATAGATGATCATTGTTTCATGATCATGAACATTGGATGTTATTAATAACAAGGTTATGTCATTATATGAATGATGTAATGGACACACCCATTTAAGCGTAGCATAAGATTATGTCATTAAGTTATTTGCTATAAGCTTTCGATACATAGTTACCTAGTCCTTTCGACCATGAGATCATGTAAATCACTTATACCGGAAAGGTACTTTGATTACATCAAACACCACTGCGTAAATGGGTGGTTATAAAGGTGGGATTAAGTATCCGGAAAGTATGAGTTGAGGCATATGGATCAACAGTGGGATTTGTCCATCCCGATGACGGATAGATATACTCTGGGCCCTCTCGGTGGAATATCGTCTAAATAGCTTGCAAGCATATGAATAGTTCATGAGAGACCACATACCACGGTACGAGTAAAGAGTACTTGTCAGGAGACGAGGTTGAACAAGGTATAGAGAGATACCGATGATCAAACTTCAGACAAGTAAAATATCGCGTGACAAAGGGAATTGGTATCGTATGTGAATGGTTCATTCGATCACTAAGTCATCGTTGAATATGTGGGAGCCATTATGGATCTCCAGATCCCGCTATTGGTTATTGGTCGGAGAGAGTTCTCAACCATGTCTACATAGTTCGCGAACCGTAGGGTGACACACTTAAGGTTTGATGTCGTATTAGTAGAACTTGAATATGGAATGGAGTTCGAAGTTTTTTTCGGAGTCTCGGATGGGATCCCGGATATCACGAGGAGTTCCGGAATGGTCCGGAGAATAAGATTCATATATAGGAAGTCATTTTATAAGTTTGAAAATGATCCGGTGCATTTATGGAAGGTTCTAGAAGGTTCTAGAAAAGTCCGGAAGAAATCACTATGGAAGATGGAGTCCCGAAGGGACTCCACCTAGCATTGCCGGCCAACCCTAGGGGGTGGAGTCCCAGGTGGACTCCACCAAGGGTGGCCGGCCACCCCCATCATGGAAGGGTGGGAGTCCCACTTGAGGTGGGAATCCCACCTTGGGTAGGTTTCCCTACACATGGAAGGTTTTGGGTTGGGGTCTTATTCGAAGACTTGTAGTCCAACACTTGGGGGTTCCACCTATATAATGAGGGGCAAGGGGGAGGGGGCCGGCCACCACAAGCCCATAGCTTGGCCGCACCCCATAGTGGCCGGCCACCCCCTCTCCCCAAACCCTAGCCGCCCCACTCCTCCACCTCTCCCGCAACGCTTAGCGAAGCTCCGCCGGAGATCTCCATCGACACTGCCACCACGCCATCTTGCTGCCGGGATTCAAGGAGGAGCTACTACTTCCGCTGCCCGCTGGAACGGGGAGAAGGACGTCGTCTTCATCAACACCGAACGTGTGACCGAGTACGAAGGTGCTGCCCGTTTGTGGCACCGTCAAGACCTTCTAAGCGCTTTTGAAAGCGGCAAGTGATCGTCTACCACAGCAACAATAGCCTCATCTTGTAGGCTTTGGAAATCTTCAAGGGCGAGTCACGTTCATCCCCTCGTTGCTCCCGTCTTCTAGATTGCATCTTGGCTTGGATTGCGTTCTCGCGGTAGGAAACTTTTTGTTTTCTATGCAACGAATCCCTACAGTAGATCATAATGGTTTAGATTTTGATGATTGTCACATCTCTGAAGTTATAAAGTTCTTACAAAAACTTGCTAAAAGTCCCAATGCTGGTGCTATAAATTTGGCCTTTACAAAACATATTACAAATGCTCTCATAAAAGCTAGAGAAGAGAAACTAAAAATTGAAACTTCTATTCCTAGGAAGTTAGAACATGGTTGGGAGCCCATCATTAAGATGAAGGTCAATGATTTTAATTGTAATGCTTTATGTGATCTTGGTGCAAGTATTTCTGTTATGCCTAAGAAAATCTATGATATGCTTGACTTGCCACCATTGAAAAATTGTTATTTGGATGTTAATCTTGCTGATAATGCTGTGAAGAAACCTTTGGGGAGGATTGATAATGTTCGCATTATGGTTAACAATAACCTTGTCCCCGTTGATTTTATTGTCTTGGATATTAAATGCAATGCATCTTGTCCCATTATATTGGGAAGACCTTTTCTTCGAACTGTTGGTGCTATTATTGACATGAAGGAAGGTAATATTAATTATCAATTTCGTCTCAAGAAAGGTATGGAACACTTCCCTAGAAAGATAATGAAATTATCTTATGATTCTATTATTAGAACAAATTATGATGTTGATGATTCATCTCTCGATAATACTTGATTCACACTTTCTGCGCCTAGCTGAAAGGCGTTAAAGAAAAGCGCTTATGGGAGACAACCCATTATTTTACTTCTGCACTTTTATTTTATATTTGAGTCTTGGAAGTTGTTACTACTGTAGCAACCTCTCCTTATCTTTATTTTATTGCATTGTTGTGCCAAGTAAAGTCTTTGATAGTAGGGTTGATACTAGATTTGGATTACTGCGCAGAAACAGAATTCTTACTGTCACGAAATTGAGCCGCCCCATCTGTAGGTAACTCAGAAAAATCTTCCAATTTACGTGCGTGATCCACAGATATGTACGCAACTTTCATTCAATTTGATCATTTTCATCTGAGCAAGTTAAGTTCCCCAGAAAAAATCGTCTTTACGGACTGTTCTGTTTTCACAGATTCTGCCTTTTATTTCGCATTGCCTGTTTTGCTATGTTTGATGGATTTCTTTATTCCATTAACTTTCAGTAGCTTTGTGCAATGTCCAGAAGTGTTAAGAATGATTATGTCACCTCTGAATATGTGAATTTTCGATTATGCACTAACCCTCTAATGAGTTTGTTTCGAGTTTGGTGTGGAGGAAGTTTTCAAGGGTCAAGAGAGGAGGATGATACAATATGATCAAGAAGATTGAAAAGTCTAAGCTTGGGGATGCCCCCGTGGTTCATCCCTGCATATTTTAAGAAGACTCAAGAATCTAAGCTTGGGGATGCCCAAGGCATCCCTTCTTCATCGACAACTTATCAGGTCACCTCTAGTGAAACTATATTTTTATTCCGTCACATCTCATGTGCTTTACTTGGAGCGTATGTATGTTTTTATTTTTGTTTGTGTTTGAATAAAATCGGATCCTAGCATTCTTTGTGTGGTAGAGAGACACGCTCTGCTGTTGCATATGAACACATGTGTTCTTAGCATTACTTTTAATGTTCATGGCGAAGGATGAAACTGCTTCGTTCATCATTATTATGGTTGGAAACGGAAAATGCTTCATGTGGTAAATGGTATAATGTCTTGAATAATTTGATACTTGGCAATTGAAGGAGATATGCCCAAGAGGCAATAATAAAAGTGGTTATTATATATCTTTATGTTTATGATAAATGTTTATATACCATGCTATAATTGTATTAACCGAAACATTGATACATGTGTGATATGTAAACAACAAAGAGTCCCTACTATGCCTCTTAACTAGCTTGTTGATTAATGGATGATTAGTTTCATAATCATGAACATTGGATGTTATTAATAACAAGGTTATATCATTATATGAATGATGTAATGGACACACCCAATTAAGCGTAGCATAAGATCACGTCATTAAGTTATTTGCTATAAGCTTTCGATACATAGTTACCTAGTCCTTATGACCATGAGATCATGTAAATCACTTATACCGGAAAGGTACTTTGATTACATCAAACGCCACTGCGTAAATGGGTGGTTATAAAGGTGGGATTAAGTATCCGGAAAGTATGAGTTGAGGCATATGGATCAACAGTGGGATTTGTCCATCCCGATGACGGATAGATATACTCTGGGCCCTCTCGGTGGAATGTCGTCTAATGTCTTGCAAGCATATGAATAAGTTCATAAGAGACCACATACCACGGTACGAGTAAAGAGTACTTGTCAGGAGACGAGGTTGAACAAGGTATAGAGTGATACCGATGATCAAACCTCGGACAAGTAAAATATCGTGTGATAAAGGGAATTGGTATCGTATGTGAATGGTTCATTCGATCACTAAAGTCATCGTTGAATATGTGGGAGCCATTATGGATCTCCAGATACCGCTATTGGTTATTGGTCGGAGAGAGTACTCAACCATGTCCGCATAGTTCACGAACCATAGGGTGACACACTTAAGGTTTGATGTTGAAATGGTAGAACTTGAATATGGAATGGAGTTCGAATATTTGTTTGGAGTCCCGGATGAGATCCCGGACATCACGAGGAGTTCCGGAATGGTCCGGAGAATAAGATTCATATATAGGAAGTCATTTTATAAGATTTAAAATGATCTGGAAGGTTCTACGGAAGGTTCTAGAAGAGTCCGGAAGAAATCACTAAGGAAGGAGGAGTCCCGGAGGGACTCCACCTCCCATGGCCGGCCAACCCTAGGAGGGTGGAGTCCACCTTGGTCTCCACCAAGGGGGCCGGCCAACCCCCCACATGGAAGGGGGGAATCCCACCCCAACTGGGATTCCCACCTTGGGTAGGTTTCCCTATCACATGGAAGGTTTTGGGTTGGGGTCTTATTCGAAGACTTGTAGTCCAACACTTGGGGCTTCCACCTATATAATGAGGGGCCAAGGGGAGGGGGCCGGCCACCCCAAGACCACAACCTGGCCGCACCCCCTTAGTGGACGGCCACCCCCTCCCAAACCCTAGCCGCCCCCTCTCTCCTCCAACGCTCCCGCACGCTTAGCGAAGCTCCGCCGGAGTTCTCCACCACCACCGCCACCATGCCGTCGTGCTGCTGGATTCAAGAGGAGACCACTACTTCCGCTGCCCGCTGGAACGGGAGGTGGACGTCGACTTCATCAATACCGAACGTGTGACCGAGTACGGAGGTGCTGCCCGTTCGCGGCACCGTGATCAAGATCTTCTACGCGCTTTTGCAAGCGGCAAGTGAACGTCTACCGCAGAAATAAGAGCCTCATCTTGTAGGCTTTGGAATTCTTCAAGGGTGAGTCTCGATCATCCCCTCGTTGCTACCGTCTTCTAGATTGCATCTTGGCTTGGATTGCGTGTTCGCGGTAGGAAATTTTTTGTTTTCTATGCAACGAATCCCTACAGTGGTATCAGAGCCGTGTCTATGCATAGATGGTTGCACGAGTAGAACACAATGGTTTTGTGGGCGTTGATGCTCTTGTTATCTTTAGTTTGAGTACTTTGCATCTTTGTGGCATAGTGGGATGAAGCGGCTCGGACTAACTTTACATGAACGCGGTCTCGTTCTAGTACCTGGGTATTTGATACTGGTTCGGTTGCTCATATTTGTAACTCGAAACAGGAACTAAAGAATAAGCGAAGACTACTGAAAGATGAAGTGAAGATGCGCGTTGGAAACGGATCCAAAGTCGATGTGATCGCTGTCGGCACACTTCCTCTACATCTACCTTCGGGATTAGTTTTAAGCCTAAATAATTGTTATTTTGTACCCGCGTTGAGCATGAACATTATATCTGGATCTTGTTTAATGCAAGACGGTTATTCATTCAAGTTTGAGAATAATGGTTGTTCTATTTTTATGAATAATATCTTTTATGGTCGAGCACCTGAAAAGAATGGCTTATTTCTGTTAGATCTCGATAGTAGTGATACGCATATACATAACATTGATGCTAAGCGAATTAAATTGAATGATAATTCTACTTATATGTGGCACTGTCGTCTTCGTCATATTGGAGTGAAACGCATGAAGAAACTCCATACTGATGGATTACTTGAATCACTTGACTTTGAGTCACATGATAGATGCGAAGCATGTCTAATGGGAAAAATGACTAAGACTCCATTTTCTGGTATGATGGAGCGAGCTACTGACTTATTGGAAATCATACATACCGATGTATGCGGACCAATGAGTGTAGCATCGCGCGGTGGTTATCGTTATGTTCTAACCTTCATAGATGATCTGAGTAGATATGGGTATATCTATTTCATGAAACATAAATCCGAAACTTTCGAGAAGTTTAAGGAATTCCAAAGTGAAGTAGAAAATCAACGTAACAAGAAGATTAAATTTCTACGATCTGATCGCGGAGGTGAATATCTGAGTTATGAGTTTGGCATGCATTTAAAGAAATGCGGAATACTTTCACAATTTACACCGCCGGGAACACCACAACGAAACGGTGTGTCCGAACGTCGTAATCGAACTCTCTTAGATATGGTTCGTTCTATGATGTCTCTTACTGATTTGTCGTTATCATTTTGGAGTTATGCATTAGAGACAGCTGCATTCACGTTAAATAGAGCACCATCAAAATCCATAGAAACGACACCGTATGAATTATGGTTTAATAAGAAACCTAAGCTGTCGCATTCCTTAAAGTTTGGGGTTGCGAAGCCTATGTAAAGAAGTTACAACCGGACAAGCTAGAACCCAAAGCGGAGAAATGCGTCTTCATAGGATACCCTAAGGAAACTATAGGGTACACTTTCTATCACAAATCCGAAGGCAAAATCTTTGTTGCTAAGAACGGAACCTTTCTTGAGAAAGAATTTCTCACTAAAGAAGTGACTGGAAGAAAAGTAGAACTCGATGAGATTGATGAATCTATACTCGTTGATCAGAGTAGCGCAGTACCGGAAGTTGTACCTGTACCGCCTACACCGGCAACAGAGGAAGCTAATGATAATGATCATGAAACTTCGAACGAGGAAACTACTGAACCTCGCAGATCGACAAGGGAACGTGCCATTCCTGATTGGTATGATCCTTGTCTAAATGTCATGATTGTGGATAACAATGATGAGGACCCTGCGACGTATGAAGAAGCGATGATGAGCCCAGATTCCAACAAATGGCAAGAAGCCATGAAATCCGAAATGGGATCTATGTATGATAACAAAGTATGGACTTTGGTAGACTTACCTGATAGCCGCAAGGCTGTCGAGAAAAAATGGATCTTCAAGAGAAAAACAGATGCTGATGGTAATATTACTGTCTATAAAGCTCGACTTGTCGCAAAGGGTTTCCGACAAATTCAAGGAGTTGACTACGATGAGACTTTCTCACCTGTAGTGAAGCTAAAATCTGTGAGGATTTTGTTAGCAATAGCTGCATTTTTCGATTATGAGATTTGGCAGATGGATGTCAAAACGGCGTTCCTTAATGGAGACATTGAGGAAGAGTTGTATATGGTACAACCCAAAGGTTTTGTCGATCCTAAAAATGCTGACAAAGTATGCAAACTTCAGCGTTCAATCTATGGACTGAAGCAAGCATCAAGAAGTTGGAACCGACGATTTGATAAGGTGATCAAAGACTTCGGGTTTATACAGTGTCATGGAGAGGCCTGTATTTACAAGAAAGTGAGTGGGAGCTCTGTAGCATTCCTGATATTATATGTAGATGACATATTATTGATTGGGAATGATATAGAACTATTAAGCAGTGTAAAAGGTTATTTGAATAATAGTTTTTCAATGAAAGACCTTGGTGAAGCATCGTATATATTAGGCATCAAGATTTATAGAGATAGATCAAGACGCCTAATAGGGCTATCACAGAGTACATACCTGGACAAGATTCTAAAGAAGTTTAGAATGGACAAAAGTAAGAAAGGATTCTTACCTATGTTACCAGGCAAGGTCTAGAGTAAGACTCAAGGACCGGCTACGGCAGAAGAAAGAGAAAGGATGAGTAATATCCCCTATGCCTCGGCAGTAGGATCTATCATGTATGCCATGCTATGTACTAGACCGGATATAGCACATGCTGTTAGTTTGACTAGCAGATATCAAAGTGATCCAGGAATGCAACACTGGACAGCGGTCAAGAATATCCTGAAGTACTTGAAAAGAACTAAGGATATGTTTCTTTGTTATGGAGGTGACCAAGAGCTTGTTGTAAGCGGTTACACCGATGCAAGTTGGAACACTGATCCTGATGACTCTAAGTCACAGTCTGGGTACGTGTTTATATTGAATGGTGCTGCAGTAAGCTGGGCAAGCTCGAAGCAGTGCACGGTGGCGAAGTCTTCAACAGAATCAGAGTACATAGCAGCTTCAGAGGCTTCATCAATGCACAAGAACCAAGGTCACACAAGAGGCTGAAGCATATCAAGTTGCGTTACCACTCGATTCGCGAATACATCGAAGATGGAGAAGTAAAGATTTGCAAAGTACACACTGATCTGAATGTAGCAGATCCGTTGACTAAAGCTCTCCCTAGGGCAAAGCATGACAAACACCAGAATGCCATGGGTGTTAGGTACCTTACAATGTAATCTAGATTATTGACTCTAGTGCAAGTGGGAGACTGAAGGAGATATGCCCAAGAGGCAATAATAAAAGTGGTTATTATATATCTTTATGTTTATGATAAATGTTTATATACCATGCTATAATTGTATTAACCGAAACATTGATACATGGGTGATATGTAAACAACAAAGAGTCCCTAGTATGCCTCTTAACTAGCTTGTTGATTAATGGATGATTAGTTTCATAATCATGAACATTGGATGTTATTAATAACAAGGTTATATCATTATATGAATGATGTAATGGACACACCCAATTAAGCGTAGCATAAGATCACGTCATTAAGTTATTTGCTATAAGCTTTCGATACATAGTTACCTAGTCCTTATGACCATGAGATCATGTAAATCACTTATATCGGAAAGGTACTTTGATTACATCAAACGCCACTGCGTAAATGGGTGGTTATAAAGGTGGGATTAAGTATCCGGAAAGTATGAGTTGAGGCATATGGATCAACAGTGGGATTTGTCCATCCCGATGACGGATAGATATACTCTGGGCCCTCTCGGTGGAATGTCGTCTAATGTCTTGCAAGCATATGAATAAGTTCATAAGAGACCACATACCACGGTACGAGTAAAGAGTACTTGTCAGGAGACGAGGTTGAACAAGGTATAGAGTGATACCGATGATCAAACCTCGGACAAGTAAAATATCGTGTGACAAAGGGTATTGGTATCGTATGTGAATGGTTCATTCGATCACTAAAGTCATCGTTGAATATGTAGGAGCCATTATGGATCTCCAGATCCCGCTATTGGTTATTGGTCGGAGAGAGTACTCAACCATGTCCGCATAGTTCACGAACCGTAGGGTGACACACTTAAGGTTTGATGTTGAAATGGTAGAACTTGAATATGGAATGGAGTTCGAATATTTGTTCGGAGTCCCGGATGAGATCCCGGACATCACGAGGAGTTCCGGAGTGGTCCGGAGAATAAGATTCATATATAGGAAGTCATTTTATAAGATTTAAAATGATCCGGAAGGTTCTACGGAAGGTTCTAGAAAAGTCCGGAAGAAATCACTAAGGAAGGAGGAGTCCCGGAGGGACTCCACCTCCCATGGCCGGCCAACCCTAGGAGGGTGGAGTCCACCTTGGTCTCCACCAAGGGGGCCGGCCAAGCACCCACATGGAAGGGGGGAATCCCACCCCAAGTGGGATTCCCACCTTGGGTAGGTTTCCCTATCACATGGAAGGTTTTGGGTTGGGGTCTTATTCGAAGACTTGTAGTCCAACACTTGGGGCTTCCACCTATATAATGAGGGGCCAAGGGGAGGGGGCCGGCCACCCCAAGACCACAGCCTGGCCGCACCCCCTTAGTGGACGGCCACCCCCTCCCAAACCCTAGCCGCCCCCTGATACGCGTACAGCACGCGACCGTTGGGAACCCCAAGAGGAAGGTGTGATGCGTACAATGGCAAGTTTTCCCTCAGTATGAAACCAAGGTTTAATCGAACCAGTAGGAGCCAAGAAGCACGTTGAAGGTTGATGGCGGCGAGATGTAGTGCGGCGCAACACCAGGGATTCCGGCGCCAACGTGGAACCTGCACAACACAACCAAAGTACTTTGCCCCAACGAAACAGTGAGGTTGTCAATCTCACCGGCTTGCTGTAACAAAGGATTAGATGTATAGTGTGGATGATGATTGTTTGCAGAGAACAGTAGAACAATTGCAGTAGATTGTATTTCAGATGTAAAGAATGGACCGGGGTCCACAGTTCACTAGAGGTGTCTCTGGAAGGTTTTCCGTATCGTGGCTCTCTGTACTGGGGGTTTCGCGACGAAAGCTATTTGTAGGCGGAAGGGCAGGTCAGGGGGCGTCACGAGGGGCCCACATGATAGGTCGGCGCGGCCAAGGCTTGGGCCGCGCCGCCCTACCATCTGGCCGCCTCGTGGCTCCACTTCGTTGACTCTTCGGTCTTCTGGAAGCTTCGTGTGAAAATAGGCCCCTGGGCGTTCATTTCGTCCAATTCCGAGAATATTTCCTTACTAGGATTTCTGAAACCAAAAACAGCAGAAAACAGCAACTGGCTCTTCGGCATCTCGTTAATAGGTTAGTTCCAGAAAATGCATAAATATGACATAAAGTATGCATAAAACATGTAGATATCATCAATAATGTGGCATGGAACATAAGAAATTATCTATACGTCGGAGACGTATCAGCATCCCCAAGCTTAGTTTCTGGTCGTCCCGAGCAGGTAAACGATAACAAAGATAATTTCTGGAGTGACATGCCATCATAACCTTGATCATACTATTGTAAGCATATGTAATGAATGCAGCGATCCAAACAATGTAAATGACATGAGTAAACAACTGAATCATATAGCAAAGACTTTTCATGAATAGTACTTCAAGACAAGCATCAATAAGTCTTGCATAAGAGTTAACTCATAAAGCAATAAATCAAAGTAAAGGTATTGAAGCAACACAAAGGAAGATGAAGTTTCAGCGGTTGCTTTCAAATTATAACATGTATATCTCATGGATATTGTCAATGTAAAGTAATATAACAAGTGCAATATGCAAGTATGTAGGAATCAATGCACACTTCACACAAGTGTTTGCTTCTTGAGGTGGAGAGAGATAGGTGAACTGACTCAACAATAAAAGTAAAAGAAAGGCCCTTCGCAGAGGAAAGCATTGATTGCTATATTTGTGCTAGAGCTTTGGTTTTGAAAACAAGAAACAATTTTGTCAACGGTAGTAATAAAGCATATGTGTTATGTAAATTATATCTTACAAGTTGCAAGCCTCATGCATAGTATACTAATAGTGCCCGCACCTTGTCCTAATTAGCTTGGATTACCGGGATTATCGCAATGCACATGTTTTAGCCAAGTGTCACAAAGGGGTACCTCTATGCCGCCTGTACAAAGGTCTAAGGAGAAAGCTCGCATTGGATTTCTCGCTATTGATTATTCTCAACTTAGACATCCATACCGGGACAACATAGACAACAGATAATGGACTCCTCTTTAATGCATAAGCATGTAGCAACAATTAATTTTCTCATATGAGATTGAGGATATATGTCCAAAACTGAAACTTCCACCATGATTCATGGCTTTAGTTAGCGGCCCAATGTTCTTCTCTAACAATATGCATGCTCTAACCATTAAATAGGTGGTAAATCGCCCTTACTTCAGACAAGACGGACATGCATAGCAACTCACATGATATTCAACAAAGAGTAGTTGATGGCGTCCCCAGGAACATGGTTATCGCACAACAAGCAACTTAATAAGAGATAAAGTGCATAAGTACATATTCAATACTACAATAGTTTTTAGGCTATTTGTCCCATGAGCTATATATTGCAAAGGTAGAGGATTAGAAATTTAAAGGTAGCACTCAAGCAATTTACTTTGGAATGGCGGAGAAATACCATGTAGTAGGTAGGTATGGTGGACACAAATGGCATAGTGGTTGGCTCAAGTATTTTGGATGCATGAGAAGTATTCCCTCTCGATACAAGGTTTAGGCTAGCAAGGTTATTTGAAACAAACACAAGGATAAAGCGGTGCAGCAAAACTCACATAAAAGACATATTGTAAACATTATAAGACTCTACACCATCTTCCTTGTTGTTCAAACTCAATACTACAAATTATCTAGACTTTAGAGAGACCGAATATGCAAACCAAATTTTAGCATGCTCTATGTATTTCTTCATTAATAGGTGCAAAGTATATGATGCAAGAGCTTAAACATGAGCACAACAATTTCCAAATATCACATTATCCAAGACATTATAGCAATTACTACATGTATCATTTTCTAATTCCAACCATATAACAATTTAACGAAGAAGAAACTTCGCCATGAATATTATGAGTAAAGCCTAAGGACATACTTGTCCATATGCAACAGCGGAGCGTGTCTCTCTCCCACACAAAGAATGCTAGGATCCATTTTATTCAAACAAAACAAAAACAAAAACAAACCGACGCTCCAAGCAAAGCACATAAGATGTGACGGAATAAAAATATAGTTTCAGGGGAGGAACCTGATAATGTTGTCGATGAAGAAGGGGATGCCTTGGGCATCCCCAAGATTGGACGCTTGAGTCTTCTTGATATATGCAGGGGTGAACCACCGGGGCATCCCCAAGCTTAGAGCTTTCACTCTCCTTGATCATGTTGTATCATCTCCCTCTCTTGATCCTTGAAAACTTCCTCCACACCAAACTCAAAACAACTCATTAGAGGGTTAGTACACAATCAAAATATACATGTTCAGAGGTTACATAATCATTCTTAACACTTCTGGACATTGCACAAAGCTACTGAAAGTCAATGGAATTGAAATATCCATCGAACATAACAAAACAGGCAATGCGAAATAAAAGGCAGAATCTGTCAAAACAGAACAGTTCGTAAAGACGAATTTTATTGAGGCACCAGACTTGCTCAAATGAAAATGCTCAAATTGAATGAAAGTTGCTTACATATCTGAGGATTACTCACGTAAATTGGCATAATTTTCTGAGTTACCTACATAGAATTTTGCCCAGATTCGTGACAGCAAAGAAATCTGTTTCTGCGCAGTAATCCAAATCTAGTAGAACCTTACTATGAACGACTTTACTTGGCACAACAAAACACAAAACTAAGATAAGGAGAGGTTGCTACAGTAGTAAACAACTTCCAATACTCAAATATAAAATAAAATTACTCTAGTAAAAACATGGGTTGTCTCCCATAAGCGCTTTTCTTTAACGCCTTTCAGCTAGGCGCAGAAAGTGTGTATCAAGTATTATCAAGAGACGAAGTGTCAACATCATAATTTGTTCTAATAATAGAATCAAAAGGTAACTTCATTCTATTTCTAGGGAAGTGTTCCATACCTTTCTTGAGAGGAAATTGATATTTAATATTACCTTCCTTCATATCAATGATAGCACCAACAGTTCGAAGAAAAGGTCTTCCCAATATAATGGGACAAGATGCATTGCATTCAATATCCAAGACAACAAAATCAACGGGGACAAGGTTATTGTTAATGGTAATGTGAACATTATCAACTTTCCCCAAAGGTTTCTTTGTAGAATGATCAGCAAGATTAACATCCAAATAACAATTTTTCAGTGGTGGCAAGTCAAGCATATTATAGATTTTCTTAGGCATAACAGAAATACTTGCACCAAGATCACATAAAGCATTACAATCAAAGTCATTGACCTTCATCTTAATGATGGGCTCCCAACCATCCTCTAGCTTCCTAGGAATAGAAGCTTCACGTTCTAGTTTCTCTTCTCTAGCTTTTATGAGAGCATTTGTAATATGTTTCGTGAAAGCCAAATTTATAGCACTAGCATTAGGACTCTTAGCAAGTTTTTGTAAGAACTTTATAACTTCAGAGATGTGGCAATCATCAAAATTTAAACCATTATAATCTAAAGCAATGGGATCATCATCCCCAATGTTGGAAAAAATTTCAGCAGTTTTATCACAGGCAGTTTCAGCAGTTTTAGCAGTTTCAGGCAGTTTTTCGCGCTTTGCATTTGAAGTGGAAACATTGCTAACACCAATTCTTTTACCATTATTAGTAGGAGGTGCAGCAACATGTGTAGCATTAGCATTACTAGTGGTGGTAATAGTCCAAACTTTAGCTATATTATCTTCTTTTTCATTTTCTTCTTTCTCCCACCTAGCACGCAATTCGGCCATCAATCTTATATTCTCATTAATTCTAACTTGGATGGCATTTGCTGTAGTAACAATTTTATTATTATGATTTTCATGAGGCATAACTTTCGATTTCAAAAGATCAACATCAGCAGCAAGACTATCGACTTTAGAAGCAAGTATATCAATTTTCCCAAGCTTTTCTTCAACAGATTTGTTAAAAGCAGTTTGTGTACTAATAAATTCTTTAAGCATAGCTTCAAGTCCAGGGGGTGTGTTCCTATTATTGTTGTAAGAATTCCCATAAGAATTACCATAGCCGTTGCCATTATTATAAGGATATGGCCTATAGTTGTTACTAGAATTGTTCCGGTAAGCATTGTTGTTGAAATTATTATTTTTAATGTAGTTTACATCAACATGTTCTTCTTGGGCTACCAATGAAGCTAACGGAACATTATTAGGATCGACATTAGTCCTATCATTCACAAGCATAGACATAATAGCATCAATCTTATCACTCAAGGAAGAGGTTTCTTCAACAGAATTTACCTTCTTACCTTGTGGACCTCTTTCCGTGTGCCATTCAGAGTAATTGATCATCATATTATCAAGAAGCTTTGTTGCTTCACCAAGAGTGATGGACATAAGGGTAACTCCAGCAGCTGAATCCAATAGGTTCCGCGAAGAAAAATTCAGTCCTGCATAAAAGGTTTGGATGATCATCCAAGTAGTCAGTCCATGGGTTGGGCAATTTTTAACCAAGGATTTCATTCTTTCCCATGCTTGTGCAACATGCTCATTATCCAATTTTTTAAAATTCATTATGCTACTCCTCAAAGATATAATTTTAGCAGGGGGATAATATTTACCAATAAAAGCATCCTTGCATTTAGTCCATGAATCAATACTATTCTTAGGCAGAGATAACAACTAATCTTTAGCTCTTCCTCTTAGTGAGAAAGGGAACAATTTTAATTTTATAATGTCACCATCTACATCTTTATACTTTTGCATTTCACAAAGTTCAACAAAATTATTGAGATGGGCAGCAGCATCATCAGAACTAACACCAGAAAATTGCTCTCGCATAACAAGATTTAGTAAGGCAGGTTTAATTTCAAAGAATTCTGCTGTAGTAGCAGGTGGAGCAATAGGTGTGCATAAGAAATCATTATTATTTGTGGTTGTGAAGTCACACAACTTAGTATTTTCAGGAGTACCCATTTTAGCAGTAGTAAATAAAGCAAACTAGATAAAGTAAATGCAAGTAACTAATTTTTTTGTGTTTTTGATATAGCAAACAAGATAGCAAATAAAGTAAAGCTAGCAACTAATTTTTTTGTATTTTGATTTAGTGCAGCAAACAAAGTAGTAAATAAAATAAAGCAAGACAAAAACAAAGTAAAGAGATTGCGATGTGGAGACTCCCCTTGCAGCGTGTCTTGATCTCCCCGGCAACGGCGCCAGAAAACAGTCTTGATACGCGTACAGCACGCGACCGTTGGGAACCCCAAGAGGAAGGTGTGATGCGTACAGCGGCAAGTTTTCCCTCAGTATGAAACCAAGGTTTAATCGAACCAGTAGGAGCCAAGATGCACGTTGAAGGTTGATGGCGGCGAGATGTAGTGCGGCGCAACACCAGGGATTCCGGCGCCAACGTGGAACCTGCACAACACAACCAAAGTACTTTGCCCCAACGAAACAGTGAGGTTGTCAATCTCACCGGCTTGCTGTAACAAAGGATTAGATGTATAGTGTGGATGATGATTGTTTGCAGAGAACAGTAGAACAATTGCAGTAGATTCTATTTCAGATGTAAAGAATGGACCGGGGTCCACAGTTCACTAGAGGTGTCTCTGGAAGGTTTTCCGTATCGTGGCTCTCAGTACTGGGGGTTTCGCGACGAAGGCTATTTGTAGGCGGAAGGGCAGGTCAGGGGGCGTCACGAGGGGCCCACATGATAGGTCGGCGCGGCCAAGGCTTGGGCCGCGCAGCCCTACCATCTGGCCGCCTCGTGGCCCCACTTCGTTGACTCTTCGGTCTTCTGGAAGCTTCGTGTGAAAATAGGCCCCTGGGCGTTGATTTCGTCCAATTCCGAGAATATTTCCTTACTAGGATTTCTGAAACCAAAAACAGCAGAAAACAGCAACTGGCTCTTTGGCATCTCGTTAATAGGTTAGTTCCAGAAAATGCATAAATATGACATAAAGTATGCATAAAATATGTAGATATCATCAATAATGTGGCATGGAACATAAGAAATTATCGATACATCGGAGACGTATCACCCCCTCTCTCCTCCAACACTCCCGCACGCTTAGTGAAGCTCCGCCGGAGTTCTCCACCACCACCGCCACCATGCCGTCATGCTACCGGATTCAAGAGGAGACCACTACTTCCGCTGCCCGCTGGAACGGGAGGTGGACGTCGACTTCATCAACACCGAACGTGTGACCGAGTACGGAGGTGCTGCCCGTTCGTGGCACCGTGATCAAGATCTTCTACGCGCTTTTGCAAGCGGCAAGTGAACGTCTACTGTAGCAACAAGAGCCTCATCTTGTAGGCTTTGGAATTCTTCAAGGGTGAGTCTCGATCATCCCCTCGTTGCTACCGTCTTCTAGATTGCATCTTGGCTTGGATTGCGTGTTCGCGGTAGGAAATTTTTTGTTTTCTATGCAACGAATCCCTACAGCAATTGTTGTGCTCATATAGATCATGTTTAAGCTCTTGCATCATGTACTTTGCACCTATTAATGAAGAACTACATAGAGCTTGTTAAAATTTGGTTTGCATGATTGGTCTCTCTAGAGTCTAGATATTTTCTGGTGAGGTGTTTGAACAACAAGGAAGACAATGTAGAGTCTTATAATGCTTGCAATATGTTCTTATGTAAGTTTTGTTGTACCGGTTCATACTTGTGTTTGCTTCAAACAACCTTGCTAGCCTAAGCCTCGTATTGAGAGGGAATACTTCTTGTGCATCCAAATCCTTGAGCCAAAAACTATGCCACTTGTGTCCACCATACCTACCTACCACATGGTATCTCTCCGCCATTCCAAAGTAAATTGCTTGAGTGCTACCTTTAAATTTCCATTCTTTGTCTTTGCAATATATAGCTCATGGGACAAATAGCCTAAAAACTATTGTGGTATTGAATATGTACTTATGTATCTTATTACTTATTAAGTTGCTTGTTGAGCGATAACCATGTTCCTAGGGACACCATCAACACTTTGTTGAATATCATGTGAGTTGCTATGCATGTTCGTCTTGTCTGAAGTAAGGGAGATTTATCATGAGTTGGATGTTTGAGCATGCATATTGTTAGAGAAGAACATTGGGCCGCTAACTAAAGCCATGATCCATGGTGGAAGTTTCAGTTTTGGACAACAATCATCAATCTCTTATGAGAATATTATTTGTTGTTGAATGCTTATGCATAAAAGAGGAGTCCATTATTTGTTGTCTATGTTGTCCCGGTATGGATGTCTAAGTTGAGAATAATCAAAAGCGAGAAATCCAATGCGAGCTTTCTCCTTAGACCTTTGTACAGGCGCCATAGAGGTACCCCTTTGTGATACTTGGTTAAAACATATGTATTGCGATGATAATCCATGTTAAGTCGAGCTAATTAGGACAAGGTGCGGGCACTATTGGTATACTATGCATGAGGCTTGCAACTTGTAGGATATAATTTACATAATACATATGCTTTATTACTACCGTTGACAAAATTGTTTCTTGTTTTCAAAATAAAAGCTCTAGCACAAATATAGCAATCAATGCTTCCCTCTACGAAGGGCCATTCTTCTACTTTTATGTTGAGTCAGTTTACCTATTTCCTTCTATCTTAGAAGCAAACACTTGTGTTAACTGTGCATTGATTCCTACATACTTGCTTATTGCACTTATTATATTACTTTATGTTGACAATATCCATGAGATATACATGTTACAAGTTGAAAGCAACCGCTGAAACTTAATCTTCCTTTGTGTTGCTTTAATGCCTTTACTATGAATTTATTGCTTTATGAGTAAATCTTATGCAAGACGTATCGATGCTTGTCTTGAAAGTACTATTCATGAAAAGTCTTTGCTATATGATTCAATTGTTTACTCATTGTATTTACCATTGCTTTGAATCACTTCATTCATCTCATATGCTTTACAATAGTATGATCAAGATTATGTTGGTAGCATGTCACTTCAGAAATTATCTTTTATCGTTTACCTACTCGAGGACGAGTAGGAACTAAGCTTGGGGATGCTGATACGTCTCCAACGTATCTATAATTTCTGATGTTCCATGCTTGTTTTATGACAATACCTACATGTTTTGTTCACACTTTATGATGATTTTATGCGTTTTCCGGAACTAACCTATTGACGAGATGCCGAAGTGCCAGTTCCTGTTTTCTGCTGTTTTTGGTTTCAGAAATCCTAGTAAGGAAATATTCTCGGAATTGGACGAAATCAACGCCCATCATCTTATAATTCCACGAAGCTTCCAGAACACCCGAGAGGGACCAGAGGAGGGCCACAGGGGGCCCACACGTGTGGGCGGCGCGACCAAGGAGCCAGGCGCGCCGCCCTACTGTGTGGTGGCCCCGTCAGCCTTCCGACTCCGCCTCTTCGCCTATAAGAAGCCCCCTGACCTAAATCTTCGAGACGAATAAGCCACGGTACGAGAAACCTTCCAGAGCTGCCGCCATCGCGAAGCCAAGATCTGGGGGACAGGAGTCTCTGTTCCGGCACGCCGCTGGGACGGGGAAGTGCCCCCGGAAGGCATCTCCATCGACACCACCGCCATCGCTGTCTCCATGATGAGGAGGGACTAATTCACCCCCGGGGCTGAGGGCTCTGCTGTAACTATGTGGTTCATCTCTCTCTTTGTGATCTAGTTGAATATCATCTATGTGCTACTCTAGTGATGTTATTAAAGTAGTCTATTCCTCCTCCATGATGTAATGTTGACAGTGTGTGCATCATGTAGTACTTGGTATAAGCTATGCTTGTGATCTCTTGTAGATTATGAAGTTAACTATTACTATGATGGTATTGATGTGATCTATTCCTCCTTTCATAGCTTGATGGTGACAGTGTGCATGCTATGTTAGTACTTGGTATAATTGTGTTGATCTATCATGCACTCTAAGGTTATTTAAATATGAATATCGAATGTTGTGGAGCTTGTTAACTTTGTACAGGCGGCATAGAGGTACCCCTTTGTGACACTTGGTTGAAACATATGTTATGCAATGATAATCCATGTAAATCCAAGCTAATTAGGACAAGGTGCGAGCACTAATGGTAATCTATGCATAAGGCTTGCAACTTATAAGATGCCTTATGCATAACACATATGCTTTAT
Organism: Lolium perenne; assembly: GCF_019359855.2. NCBI lineage: Eukaryota > Viridiplantae > Streptophyta > Magnoliopsida > Poales > Poaceae > Lolium > Lolium perenne. The sequence goes on along the minus strand of NC_067249.2, from coordinate 37,365,806 downwards.
TACAACCGTTGACAAAATTGTTTCTATGTTTTCAAAATAAAAGCTCTAGCACAAAAATAGTAATCCATGCTTCCCTCTGCGAAGGGCCATTCTTTTACTTTATGTTGAGTCAGTTACCTACTTCTTTCTATCTTAGAAGCAAACACTTGTGTCAACTAGGTGCATTGATTCCTACATATTTTCTTATTTGCATTCATCATATTACTTTGTGTTGACAATTATCCATGAGATATACATGTTGAAGTTGAAAGCAACCGCTGAAACTTATATATTCCTTTGTGTTGCTTCAAAGCTTTCTACTAAGAATTTATTGCTTTATGAGTTAACTCTATTGCAAGTCTTATTGATGCTTGTCTTGAAAGTACTATTCATAAAAAGTCTTTGCTATATGGTTTAGTTGTTTACTCATTGTCTTTACCATTGCTTCGAATCACTGCATTCATCTCATATGCTTTACAATAGTATTGATCAAGATTATGATAGCATGTCACTTCAGAAATTATCTTTGTTATCGTTTACCTACTCGAGGGCGAGTAGGAACTAAGCTTGGGGATGCTTGATACGTCTCAAACGTATCTATAATTTCTTATGTTCCATGCTACTTATATGATGATACTCACGTGTTTTATACACACTTTATGTCATTGTTATGCATTTTCCGGCACTAACCTATTGATGAGATGCCGAAGAGCCAGTTGCTGTTTTCTGCTGTTTTTGGTTTCAGAAATCCTACAAAGGAAATATTCTCGGAATTGGACGAAATCAACGCCCAGAATCTTATTTTTCCACGGAGCTTCCAGAAGACCGAAGGAGTTACGAAGTGGGGCGACGAGGCGCCTGATACGTCTCCGACGTATCGATAATTTCTTATGTTTCATGCCACATTATTGATGATATGTACATGTTTTATGCATACTTTATGTCATTATTATGCGTTTTCCGGAACTAACCTATTGACGAGATGCCGAAGGGCCAGTTGCTGTTTTCTGCTGTTTTTGGTTTCAGAAATCCTAGTAAGGAAATATTCTCGGAATCGGACGAAATCAACGCCCAAGATCTTAAAATCCCACGAAGCTTCCAGAACACCCGAGAGCCGCCAGAGGGGAGCCCTGGGGGCCCCAGACGCCAGGCTGGCGCGGCCCAGGCCTTGGCCGCGCCCCCCTAGTGTGTCACCGCCTCGTCGACCTTCCGACTCCGCCTCTTCGCCTATTTAAAGGTCCCTGACCTAAATCTTCGATACGGAAAAGCCACGGTACGAGAAACCTTCCAGAGCCGCCGCCATCGCGAAGCCAAGATCTGGGGGACAGGAGTCTCTGTTCCGGCACGCCGCCGGGACGGGGAAGTGCCCCCGGAAGGCTCCTCCATCGACACCACCACCATCTTCATCAACGCTGATGTCTCCCATGAGGAGGGAGTAGTTCTCCATCGAGGCTCGGGGCTGTACCGGTAGCTATGTGGTTCATCTCTCTCCTATGTACTTCAATACAATAATCTCATGAGCTGCCTTACATGATTGAGATTCATATGATGATTCTTGTAATCTAGATGTCATTATGCTAGTCAAGTGGATTTTACTTATGTGATCTCCGGAGACTCCTTGTCCCACGTGTGTAAAGGTGACAGTGTGTGCACCGTGTGGGTCTCTTAGGCTATATTTCACAGAATACTTATTCACTGTTATGAATAGCATAGTGAAGTGCTTATTTATATCCCTTTATGATTGCAATATGCTTTGTATCACTACTATTCTATGTGCTACTCTAGTGATGTTATTAAAGTACTCTATTCCTCCTGCACGGTGTAATGGTGACAATGTGTGCATCGTGTAGTACTTGGCGTAGGCTATGATTGTGATCTCTTGTAGATTATGAAGTTAACTATTGCTATGATAGTATTGATGTGATCTATGCCTCCTTTCGTAGCGTGAAGGTGACAGTGTGCATGCTATGTTAGTACTTGGTTTGGTTATGTTGATCTGTCATGCACTCTAAGGTTATTTAAATATGAACATCGAATATTGTGGAGCTTGTTAACTCCGGCATTGAGGTTTCGTGTAATCCTACGCAATTAGTGGTGTTCATCATCCAACAAGAGAGTGTAGAGTATAGCATTTATCTATTTATTCTATTATGTGATCAATGTTGAGAGTGTCCACTAGTGAAAGTATAATCCCTAGGCCTTGTTCCCAAATACTGAAATCACTGCTTGTTTACTGTTCTACTGCATCTGTACTGCCTGCAATATTACCACCATCAACCACACGCCAGTTGTAGCATCAAGCTATTTTCTGGTGCCATTGCTACTGCTCATATTTATTCATACCACCTGTATTTCACTATCTCTTCGCCGAACTAGTGCACCTATTAGGTGTGTTGGGGACACAAGAGACTTCTTGCTTTGTGGTTGCAGGGTTGCATGAGAGGGATATCTTTGACCTCTTCCTCCCTGAGTTCGATAAACCTTGGGTGATCCACTTAAGGGAAACTTGCTGCTGTTCTACAAACCTCTGCTCTTGGAGGCCCAACACTGTCTACAAGAATAGAAGCACCCGTAGACAGCAAAGCACTTTTCTGGCGCCGTTGCCGGGGAGGAAAGGTAAAAGGTACTCACACTCCGGATCTCGGCTACTAAGCTATTTTCCGCCGTTGTAAGTACTCGAAGCCATTTCCTTTAGATCCTGCAATTGCATATTTTTGTTTCTTGTTTACACTAGTTAGGCATAATGGAAAACAACAAAAATATGAGAGATCTTTATAAAATTTATCTTGAATTAGGACATGATGTGTTTGAAGAGAGAATTAAAAAACCCATGGAACTTTATATGCATGCTAATGGGAATGTTATTAATATGAATGTTTTGAACACTATTGTTGCTAATGCTATGGAAAATTCTAAGCTTGGGGAAGCTGGTTTTGATGAGCATGATCTTTTTAGTCCCCAAAGCATTGAGGAGAAAATTTACTTTGATGATACTTTGCCTGCTATTTATGATGATTATAATGATAGTGGTCTTTTGGTGCCACCTACTATGGAGAGTGAATTTTGTTATGATTATACTATGCCTCCTACACTTGATGAGAATAATAATGATAGCTACTTTGTTGAATTTGCTCCCACTACAACTAATAAAATTGATTATTCTTATGTGGAGAGTAATAATTTTATGCATGAGACTCATGATAAGAATGCTTTATGTGATAGTTATATTGTTGAGTTTTCTCATGATGCTACTGGATATTATTATGAGAGAGGAAAATATGGTTGTAGAAATTTTCATGTTACTAAAACACCTCTCTATGTGCTGAAAGTTTTGAAGCTATACTTGTTTTATCTTCCTATGCTTGTTACTTTGCTCTTCATGAACTTGTTTATTTACAAGATTCCTATGCATAGGAAGCATGTTAGGCTTAAATGTGTTTTGAATTTGCCTCTTGATGCTCTCTTTTGCTTCAAATACTATTTCTTGCGAGTGCATCATTAAAACTGCTGAGCCCATCTTAATGGCTATAAAGAAAGAACTTCTTGGGAGATAACCCATGTGTTTATTTTGCTACAGTACCTTTTTTTATATTTGTGTCTTGGAAGTTGTTACTACTGTAGCAACATCTCCTTATCTTAGTTTTGTTGCATAGTTGTGCCAAGTAAAGTCTTTGATAGCAAGGTTGATACTAGATTTGGATTACTGCGCAGAAACAGATTTATTGCTGTCACGAATCTGGGCCTAATTCTCTGTAGGTAACTCAGAAAATTATGCAAATTTACGTGAGTGATCCTCAGATATGTATGCAACTTTCATTCAATTTGAGCATTTTCATTTGAGCAAGTCTGGTGCCTCTTTAAAATTTGTCTTTACGAACTGTTCTGTTTTGACAGATTCTGCCTTTTATTTCGCATTGCTTCTTTTGCTATGTGGGATGGATTTCTTTGTTACATTGACTTCCAGTACCTTTGAGCAATGTCCAGAAGTGTTAAGAATTATTGTGTCACCTCTGAACATGTGAATTTTTGATTATGCACTAACCCTCTAATGAGTTTGTTTCGAGTTTGGTGTGAAGGAAGTTTCAAGGGTCAAGAGAGGAGGATGATACAATATGATCAAGGAGAGTGAAAGCTCTAAGCTTGGGGATGCCCCGGTGGTTCACCCCTGCATATTTCAAGAAGACTCAAGCATCTAAGCTTGGGGATGCCCAAGGCATCCCCTTCTTCATCGACAAATTATCAGGTTCCTTCTCTTGAAACTATATTTTTATTCGGTCACATCCTATGTACTTTACTTGGAGCGTCTGTTTGTTTTTATTTTTGTTTTTGTTTGAATAAATGATTGTGTGGGAGAGAGACACGCTCCGCTGGTTCGTATGAACACATGTGTTCTTAGCTTTTAATTTTCATGGCGAAGGTTGAAACTGCTTCGTTAATTGTTATATGGTTGGAAACGGGAAATGCTACATGTAGTAATTGGTATGATGTCTTGAATAACTTGATACTTGGCAATTGTTGTGCTCATGATTAAGCTCTTGCATCATATACTTTGCACCTATTAGTGAAGAATACATAGAGCTTGCTAAAATTTGGTTTGCATGATTGGTCTCTCTAAGGTCTAGATATTTTCTGGTAAAGGTGTTTGAACAACAAGGAAGACGGTGTAGAGTCTTATAATGTTTACAATATATCTTTTATGTGAGTTTTTCTGCACCGGTTCATCCTTGTGTTTGCTTCAAACAACCTTGCTAGCTTAAGCCTTGTATCGAGAGGGAACACTTCTCATGCATCCAAAATCCTTGAGCCAACCGCTATGCCATTTGTGTCCACCATACCTACCTACTACATGGTATTTCTCCGCCATTCCAAAGTAAATTGCTTGAGTGCTACCTTTAAAATTTCCATTCTTCATCTTTACAATACATAGCTCATGGGACAAATAGCTTAAAAACTATTGTGGTATTGAATATGTACTTATGCACTTTATCTCTAATTAAGTTGCTTGTTGTGCGATAACCATGTTCCTGGGGACGCCATCAACTACTCTTTGTTGGATATCATGTGAGTTGCTATGCATGTCCGTCTTGTCTGAAGTAAGGGAGATTTACCACTAGAATGGTTAGAGCATGCATAATGTTAGAGAAGAACATTGGGCCGCTAACTAAAGCCATGATCCATGGTGGAAGTTTCAGTTTTGGACAAATATCCTCAATCTCATATGAGAAAATTAATTGTTGTTAAATACTTAAGCATTAAAGAGGAGTCCATTATCTGTTGTCTATGTTGTCTCGGTATGGATGTCTAAGTTGAGAATAATCAAAAGCGAGAAATCCAATGCGAGCTTTCTCCTTAGACCTTTGTACAGGCGGCATAGAGGTACCCCTTTGTGACACTTGGTTAAAACATATGTATTGCGATGATAATCCCGGTAATCCAAGCTAATTAGGACAAGGTGCGGGCACTATTAGTATACTATGCATGAGGCTTGCAACTTGTAGGATATAATTTACATGATACCCACTACAAGAGACACCCCCCTACAGCAACGCAGACATGCGTATCTAAATGTCCATATGAGCGTTGCTAGCGACTCTACCAACGGATAAAAATGCGTTGCGTTTTTGGGTGTTGCAAGGCTACAATGCAACGAATATAGATGCGTTGGTAACCCTTGGGATAATCGTTGCAAAATCGCTACAGATTTAGAGCAACAAGTGTATGCGTTGGTAGGTATATCCTATACGAATTGAAAATTCTATTTAAAAAATATTATATTTCAGCCAGGTTGGTTTGATCGCTATGGTAGATTTTTCTTATAGAAAGACGTAGTCCGTACGTGCCAAATCACATCACACAAAACATAGAATATGAATGAATTTAGTGACAAAATTAAATATTTATTATTGAAATCACCATCCATACATGAAAGTTATCTGAAAAGGAGAAAGTTTACAATTTTGCAGCACAATTTGATAGTCTACCTAGACCTATATACATCGGTTCTACTAATTTGCCAACAAATTCTCCCCATAGAGCAAGTCTTCTGATGTATGGAACCTGCACATAAAAAACTCTATTTTCAGTATCGAAGTGGCAGAAGACAAGACAGTGTGATGGCGTGTAATGAGTTAACTTGCATAAAAAATTGCCGCTATACTAACCTTGGTGGCATGCCAAAACTAGTTCAGCATAAGACATGTTTGCGATCCATTGCATTTAAATCAGCTCATCAGACCACACGTCATTATGGCAACCACACAGATGGAAATGAAAAAGGAAATCTATATAAGAAATAACCAAGATGGGATCTGAACAATCCATAAAATAGATGATCACAATCATTTAATTATCAAGCTAGATCATCCAGCCAACAGCATATCAAAGTTCTTAATTAACTAATCGATGGAATGGTAAATAAAATTATCAGAAAGCTACAATATTTCCAACATGCATAAGTAGAAGTTCACACCAGAACTGAGGTTTGCAGGGTCAGCCATTTAAACTCTAAATTCTTTTAAGGCGCAGATACATGTGCAGTTATAAAACATGAAAAACATAAAATGAAAACTTAGAAACTACTAACATGGACCCATGTCACTTCAAACTCGCATTGGTTCCCATGGTAAGATTCCAAAACTGCAAGCAAGCATATACCACGTGATGCAAAAAAAAAGTGAATCTAAATCTAGTCACAAGCGTGATGGTAGTCTTAGCTTTTAGCAAGTTGAAGTTGTAAAAGTAATATGAGGGAGGAATTACTATAAGTTCTAGTTAGAGTCATTTATGTCAGTATTATTCGGCAGATTTTGTATGTGCCACCGACGAAAACTAGCAGCTGATAAATAAAATATATCAATAATAGCATGGACTAGTTAAAGGAAATACATAAATAGTCTATACTGGAAGGATGCCAAACTATATCCGAAGTCAAATTTAAAATAGGACAATGAACTTCTGCATGAATAATGAAAAAACACATTCAGTGAGATATCATCAATTCCGTTGGTGGTATATACAATGTTAGCAGCAGCCTTGAGAGCTTCTGAATTTGCTCATTTGCTATGTCAGATTCTCTGCCAAGGAAAAGTGATAGTTGGTGCACTATTGGAGGCCATAAAATAGATAATAAACTGTATGTAATTGACCAAAGGCATGAAGATCTAGCACACACCAAAAGAGACACAATAAGGATACCAATTGAAGGATATTAATATGTGTCAGAGATACGAGAAAGGAGTAATAATAATAATAAGTTGTAAAACAGAAAAACGCACATACATTTGATAGATCTTCTCGAGTACCCTTGGAACAGATACAAGTACTTCAGCACCCATTTGCGGTTTTATCTTCTGAAGGTTAAAATCAAAACAACAATTTTAGCAGGGTCACGTGAGGAGGCATTAATATGCATTGAGCTGCAGGGCCTGGGTTTAGTTTGTATGCAGAAGAAGCAAACTGAAACTTGCAAGCGATAGGTTAATCTGAAATACCACATGAGAAGGAGCAGTAACAGATGCAAGTGATATGAATCTATAAAAGGGGATGAATCATTACCTGCAGGTCGTCCTGCTGCAGGTTGCTACTACTGATGCAGCTCTATTTCAGGCTTCTTGATACGCCAGATCGTGCCGCCTGCGCCGCTGCATCAGTCTCCAGTGACATCGCAATAGTCAAGGATACACAGAATTTCTACAAAGATTTGATAACCGCTCAAACCAAGGCAAAATAAAAAAGGCAAAATAAGAGACGAATATAATAGGGGAAAAAGAGAAATCACATCTAGAGCAAGAAGCTCTACCGTGCCCTTCCGCTTCCGCGCCGCCGTGCTCTGACTCGCCGACGAGGCTTTTCAACAAACATCCGCATCACGTAGTAGCTCAAATACATCTTAGCTGCAAAAGAATTTCTCAGATTTAGGGTATCTCATAGTAGGAGGCGAGTAGTGGGATGTATCGCGTGGGCTGCATCACCGGCCGCCACTGGTCGCCGGCAAGGGAGGGCCTGCTCGCGGATGGCTGAGAGGCATCCTAGGGGAGCGGATTGAGGCGGCTAGGTTTGGGGAAGGGAAGGAGTGGGACTGGAATTGGACGGGCGTAGGTTCGTGGCTTGGTGGGGTTAAGCAAGCTATCCTTGAGTCGTGATTAGTGGGCTGGGCTTCTTTTACAACTGCAAATTGTATAATGTATAACAGATGTAGCCTACAACGCATGCATGCGTATCTACAATAAAATTTTGCAACGAATATCTATAGCGTTGCCGACTATGTATTGCTTTAGAGGGGGTTTTCTTGTAGTACATATGCTTTATTACTACCGTTGACAAAATTGTTTCTTGCTTTCAAAACCAAAGCTCTAGCACAAATATAGCAATCAATGCTTCCCTCTGCGAAGGGCCATTCTTCTACTTTTATGTTGAGTCATTTTACCCATTTCTCTCTATCTTAGAAGCAAACACTTGTGTTAACTGTGCATTGATTCTTACATACTTGCTTATTGCACTTGTTATATTGCTTTGCATTGACAACTATTCATGAGATATACATGTTACAAGTTGAAAGCAACCGCTGAAACTTAATCTTCCATTGTGTTGCTTCAATGCCTTTACTCTGAATCTATCGCTTTGTGAGTTAACTCTTATGCAAGACTTATTGATGCTTGTCTTGAAAGTACTATTCATGAAAAGTCTTTGCTATATGATTCATTTGTTTACTCATGTCATTTACCATTGTTTTGATCGCTGCATTCATTACATATGCTTACAATAGTATGATCAAGGTTACCGCCCCCCTAGTGTGTCACCGCCTCGTCGACCTTCCGACTCCGCCTCTTCGCCTATTTAAAGGTCCCTGACCTAAATCTTCGATACGGAAAAGCCACGGTACGAGAAACCTTCCAGAGCCGCCGCCATCGCGAAGCCAAGATCTGGGGGACAGGAGTCTCTGTTCCGGCACGCCGCCGGGACGGGGAAGTGCCCCCGGAAGGCTCCTCCATCGACACCACCGCCATCTTCATCAACGCTGATGTCTCCCATGAGGAGGGAGTAGTTCTCCATCGAGGCTCGGGGCTGTACCGGTAGCTATGTAGTTCATCTCTCTCCTATGTACTTCAATACAATAACCTCATGAGCTGCCTTACATGATTGAGATTCATATGATGATTCTTGTAATCTAGATGTCATTATGCTAGTCAAGTGGATTTTACTTATGTGATCTCCGGAGACTCCTTGTCCCACGTGTGTAAAGGTGACAGTGTGTGCACCGTGTGGGTCTCTTAGGCTATATTTCACAGAATACTTATTCACTGTTATGAATAGCATAGTGAAGTGCTTATTTATATCCCTTTATGATTGCAATATGCTTTGTATCACTACTATTCTATGTGCTACTCTAGTGATGTTATTAAATTACTCTATTCCTCCTGCACGGTGTAATGGTGACAGTGTGTGCATCGTGTAGTACTTGGCGTAGGCTATGATTGTGATCTCTTGTAGATTATGAAGTTAACTATTGCTATGATAGTATTGATGTGATCTATGCCTCCTTTCGTAGCGTGAAGGTGACAGTGTGCATGCTATGTTAGTACTTGGTTTGGTTATGTTGATCTGTCATGCACTCTAAGGTTATTTAAATATGAACATCGAATATTGTAGAGCTTGTTAACTCCGGCATTGAGGGTTCGTGTAATCCTACGCAATTAGTGGTGTTCATCATCCAACAAGAGAGTGTAGAGTATAGCATTTATCTATTTATTCTATTATGTGATCAATGTTGAGAGTGTCCACTAATGAAAGTATAATCCCTAGGCCTTGTTCCCAAATACTGAAATCGCTGCTTGTTTACTGTTCTACTGCATCTGTACTGCCTGCAATATTACCACCATCAACCACACGCCAGTTGTAGCATCAAGCTATTTTCTGGTGCCATTGCTACTGCTCATATTTATTCATACCACCTGTATTTCACTATCTCTTCGCCGAACTGGTGCACCTATTAGGTGTGTTGGGGACACAAGAGACTTCTTGCTTTGTGGTTGCAGGGTTGCATGAGAGGGATATTTTTGACCTCTTCCTCCCTGAGTTCGATAAACCTTGGGTGATCCACTTAAGGGAAACTTGCTCTGTTCTACAAACCTCTGCTCTTGGAGGCCCAACACTGTCTACAAGAATAGAAGCACCCGTAGACATCAGCGCAGCCACCATAGGGCCGCGCGGGCTAAGGGGGGCCCACGCTGCCCTACTGTGTGGGCCCCTCGCGCCGCCTCCAACCCTACCCTTCCGCCTACTTAAAGCCTTCATCGCGAAAACACCTGTACCGAGAGCCACGATACGGAAAACCTTCCAGAGACGCAGCCGCCGCCAATCCCATCTCGGGGGATTCAAGAGATCGCCTCCGGCACCCTGCCAGAGAGGGGAATCATCTCCCGGAGGACTCTTCATCACCATGATCGCCTCCGGATTGATGTGTGAGTAGTTCATCCTTGGACTATGGGTCCATAGCAGTAGCTAGATGGTTGTCTTCTCCTCATTGTGCTATCATGTTAGATCTTGTGAGCTGCCTATCATGATCAAGATCATCTATTTGTAAAGCTACATGTTGTGTTTGTTGGGATCCGATGAATATGGAATACTATGTCAAGTTGATTATCAATCTATCATATATGTGTTGTTTATGTTCTTGCATGCTCTCCGTTGCTAGTAGAGGCTCTGGCCAAGTTGATACTTGTAACTCCAAGAGGGAGTATTTATGCTCGATAGTGGGTTCATGCCTCCATTGAATTTGGGACAGTGACAAAAAGTTCTAAGGTTGTGGATGTGCTGTTGCCACTAGGGATAAAACATCAATGCTTTGTCTAAGGATATTTCTGTTGATTACATTACGCACCATACTTAATGCAATTGTCTGTTGTTTGCAACTTAATACTGGAAGGGGTGCGGATGCTAACCCGAAGGTGGACTTTTTAGGCATAGATGCATGCTGGATAGCGGTCTATGTACTTTGTCGTAATGCCCTGATTAAATCTCATAGTAATCATCGTGATATGTATGTGCATTGTTATGCCCTCTCTATTTGTCAATTGCCCAACTGTAATTTGTTCACCCAACATGCTATTTCTTAATGGAGAGACACCACTAGTGAACTGTGGACCCCGGTCATTCTTTACATCTGAAATACAATCTACTGCAATACTTGTTCTTACTTTTGTTCGCAAACATCATCTTCCACACTATACATTTACTCCTTTGTTTACAGCAAGCCGGTGAGATTGACAACCTCACTGTTACGTTGGGGCAAAGTACTTTGATTGTGTTTTCCAGGTTCCACGTTGGCGCCGGAATCCCTGGTGTTGCGCCGCACTACACTCCGCCACCATCAACCTTCACGTGCTTCTTGACTCCTACTACTTCGATAACCTTGGTTTCTTACTGAGGGAAAACTTCCTGCTGTACGCATCACATCTTCCTCTTGGGGTTCCCAACGGACGTGCTTCACGCGTATCAGTTGGGTGGACAAGCTCAAGGCAAAGAAGTGTTATCTTGAAGAAAATCATGAATGGTCGCTTGAGGATGTTGCAACCTTTGCCAAGAAGAAAGAAGATGAAGGTCCTAATTCATGTTGTGACAAGCTCCTTGACGAAGTTTGCTTCTTGAGAAGACACAATGCAAAATTCTTGGAAGTCATCTCAACTCAAGAGAAAGCCTTGGATGAATACTATCGCTTGAGTAAGGAGAAGGTGCAATGTTGTGATCACGAAGAAGAGAATTCCACTCTAAAGAAACACAAGGCCAAGCTATTTGAAGCAAATGAGAGGCAAAATGAATCCTTGTTGGAGTGGATCCGTTTGAGCAAATAAAATGTCACTTGTTGTAACCGTGAGGATGAAATTGCCTATCTTAAGAGAAGCAAGGACAAACTTATGGTGATCAAGCTTATGCAAGATGAAGCCATAAAAGAATACAAACTCTCAAGCAATGATTACATTTGTCGTAATCATGAAGACGACATTGCCAATTTGGAGAGACACAATCGTTCACTCTTGCGAAGAAATTCTCTTCTTGAGGAAGCTCTATCGGATCGTGAAGATGAAGCTAACCACTTGAAGTCCGAGATTGAGAGTCTCCAAGTCCAAATCCAATTCTTGGAAGGAGTCATTGAAGCCTATGAGGACTTATGCAATGAAGGAGAAGTGGCAATCATGCCAAAGAAGATCGACAGAGGAAGAAGGATCAATGAAGAGAAGAATGTGAAGATAGGGCCCATCGAAAAATGGGCTCCTATTTCCAACTCTTGATCCATGGAAGTCCTTGCTTTCGGAGGCGCTTATTGGGTGGTTAATCTTGAAGCCACAAGTCTTATGTCCGGAAGCAAGGAATTCGTTGTCGTCATCAAGTCACTCATCTCTATCTTTCTCATGACGACAACACAAGCAAGCTTAAAGATATTGGAGCCTTGACAAGGTGGTGATCAAGTCCTACCTTGTCAAGACTCTTGCATATGTTCTCTTTGTTCATTGCTTTACACTCTTGGGTCTTTGTACCTACTATTATGAACATGTAGTGGTTCCCTTGTGGAGCTAGTCTCTTCAAGAGGCCACGGCCTAGGACTAATGGAATTTGCTTCTTTGTGTAGACATTGTGTTTTGTAGGAATTGTGTTGAAGGAAATGAACCATGATGAAGTTTCTCAAACAATTTCAATACAAATCCTATGACATAATCCTTGCAAGAAGAAGCAACAATGGAATGGAGTTTATGCTCAAGATCTTGGATGTCTTCATTGTAAAAGAAGGAATCCACTTTATACTCCTAGCCATACTCTTACCCTAACCTCATGGGGTTGCCGGAAGTGAGAAAAAAACCTAATAAGACACTCAAACATGATGATGGAGTATGAGTCTATTTTGTGGTTTGTGGTTTTAAATGATGAGACCTTTCGATGGATATGATAGCTCTTTGGAGGAGGCGAAGTGATTCTTGTGAGAAAGAAGATGCAATTCCCCCGGTTACCATAGGAAGGATGGGTGTTGGCACTCGCCGATCTCAAAAGCTACCTTCTATGTGTGTTGGGGAAGGACGAAGTTCCACCTATGTGGAGCCATCTACACCACAAGGCCAAGCCTCTTCCATTAGACAACCAAGTGCTAGATCATCTCTTCCACAAATTCAAGTTCGGCATCAACAACAATGAGGTCATGACGAGGACCCAAATCATGATGAAGATCAAGGGACCTCACAAGAACCTATCCTTTTGGTCCATTCTCGTCGGGGGTGCTAAAGCATCAAGACTCTTTCATAACTCAAGCAAAGTACAAGACATACTCAAGAGCAAGATATGAGGGGGTCCAACAGTATAGCAACCCCAAGGATCAACTAATGAGTCCGACAAGACAATGGACAAACTCTCTATCGATAATCGTCAAGGTTTGCCTCTCCACCTTTGTGCTTCTCATCCGGACATTGTGTCAAAAGTGGGTACTTATACCACTCTTGTGCCATATGTCTAGATGTAAAGCACGCATGAACATAGGGGGGGTGCGGTTTAAATTTATTGAACTATCCCTCCCCCCATAATGCATAAAGAAACCCAAAGCATATGCTATTCGTCAATTAAGTGACTTTTGAGCTTCATGTTGAGTTGTAGTCGTGAGTCCTAGGTCTCTACGCGACCTCACACTACCAAACTCTTACACGGTGGCTTCGGCCACTGATACGCGTACATCACGCGTCCGTTGGGAATCCCAAGAGGAAGGTGTGATGCGTACAGCAGCAAGTTTTCCCTCAGTAAGAAACCAAGGTTTATCGAACCAGTAGGAGCCAAGAAGCACGTTGAAGGTTGATGGCGGCGGAGTGTAGTGCGGCGCAACACCAGGGATTCCGGCGCCAACGTGGAACCTGCACAACACAACCAAATTACTTTGCCCCAACATGACAGTGAGGTTGTCAATCTCACCGGCTTGATGTAACAAAGGATTAGATGTATAGTGTGGATGATGATTGTTTGCAGAAAACAGTAGAACAAGTATTGTAGTAGATTGTATTCGATTAAAAGAATGGACCGGGGTCCACAGTTCACTAGAGGTGTCTCTCCCATAAGAATAAGCATGTTGGGTGAACAAATTACAGTTGGGCAATTGGCAAATAAAGAGGGCATGACCATGCACATACATGTTATGATGAGTATTGTGAGATTTAATTGGGCATTACGACAAAGTACATAGACCGCTATCCAGCATGCATCTATGCCTAAAAAGTCCACCTTCAGGTTATCATCCGAACCCCTTCCAGTATTAAGTTGCAAACAACAGACAATTGCATTAAGTATGGTGCGTAATGTAATCAACACGTACATCCTTAGACATAGCATCGATGTTTTATCCCTAGTGGCAACAGCACATCCACAACCTTAGAACTTTCTCGTCATCGTCCTGCATTTAATGGAGGCATGAACCCACTATCGAGCATAAATACTCCCTCTTGGAGTTACTGGCAAAAACTTGGCCAGAGCCTCTACTAATAACGGAGAGCATGCAAGATCATAAACAACACATAGGTAATAGATTGATAATCAACATAAAACATGTAGCATTACAGATAGATGATCTTGATCATGTTAGGCAGCTCACAAGATCCAACAATGAAGCAGAATTAGGAGAAGACGACCATCTAGCTACTGCTATGGACCCATAGTCCAGGGGTGAACTACTCACTCATCACTCCGGAGGCGACCATGGCGGTGAAGAGTCCTCCAGGAGATGATTCCCCTCTCCGGCAGGGTGCCGGAGGCGATCTCCTGAATCCCCCGGGATGGGATTGGCGGCGGCGGCGTCTCTGGAAGGTTTTCTGTATCGTGGCTCTCGGTACTGGGGGTTTCGCGACGAAGGCTTTAAGTAGGCGGAAGGGAAGGTCAAGGGGCGTCACGGGGGCCCCACACAACAGGGCCGCGCGGTCCCCCTGTAGGCCGCGCCGCCCTACTGTGGCGGCGCCCCGTGGCCCCACTTCGTGACTCCTTCGGTCTTCTGGAAGCTTCGTGTGAAAATAGGACCCTTGGCATTGATTTCGTCCAATTCCGAGAATATTTCCTTACTAGGATTTCTGAAACCAAAAACAGCAGAAAACAGCAACTGGCTCTTCGGCATCTTGTTAATAGGTTAGTGCCGGAATATGCATAAAGTATGCATAAAACATGTAGGTATCATCAATAAAGTGGCATGGAACATAAGAAATTATCGATACGTTGGAGACGTATCAGCATCCCCAAGCTTAGTTCCTGCTCGTCCCGAGTAGGTAAACGATAACAAAGATAATTTCTAAAGTGACATGCCATCATTATCTTGATCAATACTATTGTAAGCACATGTAATGAATGCAGCGATTCGAAACAATGGTAATGTAATGAGTAAACAAATGAATCATATAGCAAAGACTTTTCATGAATAGTACTTTCAAGACAAGCATCAATAAGTCTTGCATAAGAGTTAACTCATAAAGCAATAATTCAAAGTAAAGGCATTGAAGCAACACAAAGGAAGATTAAGTTTCAGCGGTTGCTTTCAACTTGTAACATGTATATCTCAAGGATATTGTCAATGTAAAGTAATATAACAAGTGCAATATGCAAGTATGTAGGAATCAATGCACAGTTCACACAAGTGTTTGCTTCTTGAGGTGGAGAGAGATAGGTGAACTGACTCAACATAAAAGTAAAAAAATGGCCCTTCGCAGAGGGAAGCATTGATTGCTATATTTGTGCTAGAGCTTTGGTTTTGAAAACAAGAAACAATTTTGTCAACGGTAGTAATAAAGCATATGCATTATGTAAATTATATCCTACAAGTTGCAAGTCTCATGCATAGTATACTAATAGTGCCCGCACCTCGTCCTAATTAGCTCGGATTACCTGGATTATCATCGCAATACATATGTTTTAACCAAGTGTCACAAAGGGGTACCTCTATGCCGCCTGTACAAAGGTCTAAGGAGAAAGCTCGCATTGGATTTCTCGCTTTTGATTATTCTCAACTTAGACATCCATACCGGGACAACATAGACAACAGATAATGGACTCCTCTTTAATGCATAAGCATTTAGCAACAATTAATGTTCTCATATGAGATTGAGGATATTTGTCCAAAACTAAAACTTCCACCATGAATCATGGCTTTAGTTAGCGGCCCAATGTTCTTCTCTAACAGTATGCATGCTCTAACCATTCAACTAGTGGTAAATCGCCCTTACTTCAGATAAGACGGACATGCATAGCAACTCACATGATATTCAACAAAGTGTAGTTGATGGCGTCCCCAGAAACATGGTTAACGCACAACAAGCAACTTAATAAGAGATAAAGTGCATAAGTACATATTCAATACCACAATAGTTTTTAGGCTATTTGTCCCATGAGCTATATATTGTAAAGATGAAGAATGGAAATTTTAAAGGTAGCACTCAAGCAATTTACTTTGGAATGGCGGAGAAATACCATGTAGTAGGTAGGTATGGTGGACACAAATGGCATAGTGGTTGGCTCAAGGATTTTGGATGCATGAGAAGTATTCCCTCTCGATACAAGGCTTAGGCTAGCAAGGTTATTTGAAACAAACACAAGTATGAACCGGTGCAGCAAAACTCACATAAAAGACATATTGTAAACATTATAAGACTCTACACCGTCTTCCTTGTTGTTCGACCCTTACTAGAAATTATCTAGACCTTAGAGAGACCAATTATGCAAACCAAATTTTAGCAAGCTCTATGTATTTCTTCATTAATAGGTGCAAAGTATATGATGCAAGAGCTTAAACATGAGCACAACAATTGCCAAGTATCACATTATCCAAGACATTTTACCAATTACTACATGTAGCATTTCCCGTTTCCAACCATATAACAATTTAACGAAGCAGATTCAACCTTCGCCATGAATATTATGAGTAAAGCCTAAGGACATATTTGTCCATATGCAACAGCGGAGCGTGTCTCTATCCCACACAATGAATGCTAGGATCCACTTTATTCAAACAAAACAAAAACAAAAACAAAAAGACGCTCCAAGCAAAGCACATAAGATGTGATGGAATAAAAATATAGTTTCACTAGAGGAACCTGATAATGTTGTCGATGAAGAAGGGGATGCCTTGGGCATCCCCAAGCTTAGACGCTTGAGTCTTCTTGAAATATGCAGGGGTGAACCACCGGGGCATCCACAAGCTTAGAGCTTTCACTCTCCTTGATCATATTGTATCATCCTCCTCTCTTGATCCTTGAAAACTTCCTCCACACCAAACTCAAAACAACTCATTAGAGGGTTAGTGCATAATCAAAATTCACATGTTCAGAGGTGACATAATCATTCTTAACACTTCTGGACATTGCACAAAGCTACTGAAAGTTAATGGAATAGAAAAATCCATCAAGCATAGCAAAACCGGCAATGCGAAATAAAAGGCAGAATCTGTCAAAACAGAACAGTTCGTAAAGATGAATTTCTAAGACGCACCAGACTTGCTCAAATGAAAATTCTCAAATTGAATGAAAGTTGCGTACATATCTGAGGATCACTCACGTAAATTGGCATAATTTTCTAAGTTACCTACAGAGAATTAGGCCCAGATTCGTGACAGCAAAGAAATCTGTTTCTGCACAGTAATCCAAATCTAGTATGAACCTTACTATCAACGACTTTACTTGGCACAACAATGCAACAAAATAAGATAAGGTGCTACAGTACTAACAACTTCCAAGACTCAAATATAAAATAAAGGTGCAGTAGTAAAATCATGGGTTGTCTCCCATAAGCGCTTTTCTTTAACGCCTTTCAGCTAGGCGCAGAAAGTGTATATCAAGTGTTATCAAGAGACGAAGCATCAACATCATAATTTGTTCTAATGATAGAATCAAAAGGTAACTTCATTCTCTTTCTAGGGAAGTGTTCCATACCTTTCTTGAGAGGAAATTGATATTTAATATTACCTTCCTTCATATCAATGATAGCACCAACAGTTCGAAGAAAAGGTCTTCCCAATATAATGGGACAAGATGCATTGCATTCAATATCCAAGACAACAAAATCAAAGGGGACAAGGTTATTGTTAACGGTAATGCGAACATTATCAACCCTCCCCAAAGGTTTCTTTGTAGAGTTATTAGCAAGATTAACATCCAAATAACAGTTTTTCAATGGTGGCAAGTCAAGCATATTATAGATTTTTCTAGGCATAACGGAAATACTTGCACCAAGATCACATAAAGCATTACAATCAAAGTCATTGACCTTCATCTTAATGATGGGCTCCCAACCATCCTCTAGCTTCCTAGGAATAGAAGCTTCGCGATTTAATTTCTCTTCTCTAGCTTTTATGAGAGCATTTGTAATATGTTTTGTGAAAGCCAAATTTATAGCACTAGCATTAGGACTCTTAGCAAGTTTTTGTAAGAACTTTATAACTTCAGAGATGTGGCAACCATCAAAATCTAAACCATTATAATCTAAAGCAATGGGATCATTATCCCCAATGTTGGAAAAAATTTCAGCAGTTTTATCACAGGCAGTTTCAGCAGTTTTAGCAGTTTCAGGCAGTTTTTCATGCTTTGCATTAGAAGTGGAAACATTGCTGATGACCCACAAGTATAGGGGATCGCAACAGTCTTCGAGGGAAGTAAAACCCAATTTATTGATTCGACACAAGGGGAGACAAAGAACACTTGGAAGCCTTAACAGCGGAGTTGTCAATTCAGCTGCACCTGGAAACAGACTTGCTCGCAAGAGTTTATCAGTAGTAACAGTTTTATAGCAGTAGCAGTAGTGAAATAACAGCAGCAGAGTAACAAAGACAGCAGTAGTGATTATAGTAAACAGCAGGATTAAAATACTGTAGGCACGGGGACGGATGACGGGCGTTGCATGGATGAGAGAAACTCATGTAACAATCATAGCAGGGCATTTGCAGATAATAATAAAACGGTGTCCAAGTACAAAGCAATCAATAGGCATGTGTTCCATATATAGTCGTGCGTGCTCGCAATGAGAAACTTGCACAACATCTTTTGTCCTACCAGCCGGTGGCAGCCGGGCCTCAAGGGAAACTACTGGATATTAAGGTACTCCTTTTAATAGAGTACCGGAGCAAAGCATTAACACTCCGTGAACACATGTGATCCTCACATCGCTACCATCCCCTCCGGTTGTCCCAATTCTTGTCACTTCGGGGCCATTGGTTCCGGACAGCGACATGTGTATACAACTTATAGGTAAGACCATAAACAATGATTATCTTGATGAAACAATAACATGTTCAGATCTGAGATCATGGCACTCGGGCCCTAGTGACAAGCATTAAGCATAACAAGTTGCAACAATATCATCAAAGTACCAATTACGGACACTAGGCACTATGCCCTAACAATCTTATGCTATTACATGACCAATCTCATCCAATCCCTACCATCCCCTTCGGCCTACAGCGGGGGAATTACTCACACATGGATGGGGGAAACATGGCTGGTTGATGTAGAGGCGTTGGCGGTGATGGCGGCGATGATCTCCTCCAATTCCCCGTCCCGACGGAGTGCCAGAACGGAGACTTCTGGCTCCCGCGACGGAGTTTCGCGATGTGGCGGCGTTCTGGAGGGTTTTTGGCGATTTCGACTTCTCTCCGTGCGTTTTTAGGTCGAGGCCGATAAATAGTCTGAAGGAGGGCGTCGGAGGCCGGCCGAGGGGGCCACACCACAGGGCCGCGCGGGCCCCCCCTGGGCCGCGCCGCCCTATGGTGTGGGGCCCTCGGGCCTCCACCTGGTTTGTCCTTCTGGCTCCGTCAGTTCTCTGGGAAAATAGGGCCTTCTGCATAAATTCCGAGGATTTTCCCGAAAGTTGGATTTCTGCACAAAAACGAGACACCAGAGCAGTTCTGCTGAAAACAGCGTTAGTCCGTGTTAGTTGCATCCAAAATACACAAATTAGAGGCAAAACAATAGCAAAAGTGTTCGGGAAAGTAGATACGTTTTGGACGTATCAACTCCCCCCAAGCTTAGCTTATTGCTTGTCCTCAAGCAATTCAGTTAACAACTGAGCGATAAAAGAACTTTCACGAACACATTTGCTCATATGATGTATATATTCTCATGCTATGGCTAATACTTAAGCAATTCATAATGAGGTACATGCAAATAAGATCATCTAACAGCTATGTCAATCATGGAGAGGTACCAACAATTAATAATAAGCATCATGAATCATGTATATAAGCAAGATTGCAATGTTCATAAGAGAGTATGATAAAGTGGTATCTCGCTTGCCTGTATTTGATTGGCAAAACATAAATGCCCGGGCACCTTTGGAGTTCAAAGAAAGAGTAGAAGTAGTGATTGTCAAAGATAAAAGCATCAAAGTTATGCCACAATCAATCATATTTTGAGACAAGCATATTATACTAAGAATGACAGTTGTGCTCTCAAGATAGTGCTCAAAGAAATAATGGAGACACAACATAAAAGTAAAAGATTGACCCTTCGCAGAGGGAAGCAGGGATTAACATGCGCTAGAGCTTTTCATTTTTATAAAGACAGGAGTAAAATTATTTTGAGAGGTGTTTATTGTTGTCAACGAATGGTAATGGGTACACTAACTACCTCGCCAACCGGACTTTCAAGAGCGGCTCCCATGAATTATTGCATATTTATTTAGCACTCCTTCCAACCTTTCTTTCACAAACCATGGCTAACCGAATCCTCGGGTGCCTGCCAACAATCTCATACCATGAAGGAGTGCCTTTTTATTTTATTTTTATTATGATGATGACACTCCCCCCAACCTTTGCTTACACAAGCCATGGCTAACCGAATCCTTCGGGTGCCGTCCAACAATCACAAACCATGGAGGAGTGTCTATTTAAGTTAATTAATTCGGGACTGGGAATCCCATTGCCAGCTCTTTTTGCAAAATTATTGGATAAGCGGATGTGCCACTAGTCCATATGAGAGTCCGTCAGAAGTAAATGACAAGGTTGAAAGCTAAACACCACATACTTCCTCATGAGCTATGAAACATAAACACAAATTGAGAAGCATTTTGAAGGTTTTAAAGGTAGCGCATGAGAATTTACTTGGAATGGTTTGAAATGCCATGCATAGGTATTTATGGTGGACACTTTTGGAACAACTTGGTTTTCAGGTGTTTGGAAGCACGAGCAGCGTTCCCGCTCAGTACAAGTGAAGGCTAGCAATAGACTAGGGAGCGACAAATCAAGAGAGCAAAGAATCGTCATAATCATGCTTGCGGCAAAATAAATTAACGGAGGCATAAAAGTGATACAAGAACTCTGAAGCAATATAAATCATCGAGGCTCAATTGACTTTTTGTTCAGTCATATGCATGCGTGAGCATGTGCCAAGTCGATATAAATGAATTATTCAGAGGAGGATACCACAATGCCATACTTACTTATGAATAAAACAATGCAAACAAACATCCATGACATGCTACTCATATTAATAGATTGGAGCTAAACATGAGAGATCATAAACTACTAGACTTTCTCAAATAACATATACCTCACATGAACCAACTAAGCATGCTCACATGGATGAGTATATGTACAAAAATGAAAACAAATAGAGTTCATACCAGCCTCTCACCACAATCCAATTGTCGTAGATCGTCATTATTGCCTTTTCACTTGTGCAGCTTGGATAATATGAAATGAAAACCACGCTCCAGCCACCGAAGACCATTGAACTCATAAAGAACTTTACAAACCAAAGAAGAACAGCAAATATTTTTGGTGTTTTCGAATTAGAAACAAGAACAAGAGAAAACAAACAAACAAAGCAAAATCTTTTTGGGTTTTCTTATAGCAAACTGGCAATAGCAAATAAAGTGAAACAAATGCAAGAAACCAAAGCAAACAAATGGTGAAAAGAAACAACAGAAATATTTTTGGTCTTTTTGTGTTTTGGGAAAGAAACAAAGCAAAAACAAGAAATAGCAAACTAAAAGAAACACAGAAAAGCGAGATGGCAGAAATCTGCCAAAACCTGACAGCAGTACAGAAATCGATTTTTACAAAAATCTTACCTTGCTCAGCTCGAAAAGTGTTCAACTAATGAAAGTTAGATAACAACCTGGGGAACCTGCACAAAAATTCGCAGCTCAAAATAACGCACTGGCTGTGCGCACGAATTTTTCTAGTAACAGTCCAGAATCTGTTTTCAGGCAGCACTTCCCCAAATATCATCTTCCTCTCATTAGAAAACCACTCAAACGAACAAAACAAATATGTACGAGTATCCAGCAACCATAATATGCAAAGAATGAGTGATGCCGGTATACCTCCCCCCAAGCTTAGGCTTTTGGCCTAAGTGGAGTTCAATCCCATCGATCCCATGAGGTAGTGTCTCCGTAGTACGACGAAGATGGATCGTATTCCGGGTATGTGCTGGAAGAAGCACCCGGATACGTGACGGTGTGGTCGTGGGAGGCCCCGGCGTCCTCGGAGTCATGTTGCTGGTGGAAGTCTTTTATCTTCATATGTTCATCCACCTCCTCCTTAGTGCACGACCATGATTGCCTGTCAATACTGAACAAACCTGGTTGGGGAAGAGGGATTTCCTTCTCATCCCCGTCAGAAAACAACATTCTATAGATCATATTATCTAAAGTAGAATCAGTGGTAACAAAATGATGACTCTTCATAGCAGCAATGTCGAGTCTCCTAGGGGCCAATGGCACATCATTAGGATCAATAGGAAGCCTTAGATAAGTTAAAACACGCAGTGCAATAGTTCCTCCAAAAATAGGCCCCCTGTTAGTCAGGCGGCGAGCAATAAGAGAACCAAGATGATAAGATGTCTGACCAGTAAGTGCAATATTCAAGAAAGCAAGATGGTAACTAGAAATATTGCTAGTGTTCTCCCTACCAAGAATGCTAGTAGCAATGTAATATGCAAAATACTTAATGGCGGGGAGTTGAATGTTCCTTATCTTGCCACGCTGAATGGTGCGACAATCATCATCGGTAATTCCTCGATAGAGCTCCAACAAGTCCCGGGGGTTGTCATCAATCCTACTTGCTGTACCTACAGGGGCAATATCCAATGCACGACAAAAATCTTCCAATCCCATAGTAACAGGATTACCATAGATCTTGAATGCAACTGTCGGCTCATATTGCTTGTTGTGGAACTTGAAGCTCTCGACGAAGATTTTGGTGAGCATGTAGTATTGCTCCCTTTCATCACCCACATAGGTGGTTAAGCCAGCCCTGTTGACAAGTGTGGAGAAATCCTCCAATATCCCTGCATTCCTCAGAAAATCATAGCATGGAAAAGACGAAGCATTAGGAGCCCCGTTGTCCTCTTCGGGCGCGAAGCTAGGCGCGATGATATCCTCATTGTACGATCGCCTAATCCGGGTGGTGGCCCTAGAAGGCCTCCCGGTGCTGGTTGTTCCTTTCTTGAACAACTCTCCAAAGTTGAACTTCTTCATCCCTTCTCTGAAATTTTCAACAAATGATATAAAAATTTGATTTGGTGACATATAATTGAGAAAAACTACCATAGGAACTTGCTAGAGTACTAATCATGCATCAAAACTAGTTTCTACCACTTAGAACAAGCATGCAAGCTCACTAAACATGTTACCTACAGCAGCAAAATATTCAAGATATACTCAACCAAACAAAATTCTACTTGGATGGGTGGAGGAGTCACATACCAAGGAGCAAATGTGCCAAATTTCAGTAAGAAATCTGGGCTGAGCAAAGAGATCGAGAAATCTGGAGCTCTGGAGCAAAAACGCGAGTGAGAGGAACTTGGTACGAGTTTTTTCGGGAGAGAGAAGGTGCTGGGAGGAAGAGATGGCAAAGTGGGGCAAGGAGGGGCCCACACCACATGGTGGCGCGGCCACCACCTTGGCCGCGCCGGCCTGTGGTGTGGCACCCTCTGGTGCCCCACAGGTCATCCTCTGGTGCTCCCAGGTGCCTCGTCGAAAAATAGGACCAACGGTATAATTTTTGTGAATTTTTGAAAACTTTGAAAAATGCACATTTCTGGGTATTTAATTTATTATTACTGGCCAGGAAAAATTTTGAAATCTCTAATTAACTAAGGAAATTTTGCAAATTAAAAGTGCTACAGCAACTAGAGCAAGTGGAGGAAGAAAGAGATGTTGTTTACCCCCTCTATGCATGTAAAAGGTATTCGTTAACAAGGTTGATCAAGTCTTGTCACCAAATAAATTTTACATAGCATAAGAAGAAATAAACCTCAAATCAATCATGTTACCTTGAATTGTATTGATATGGATCCAATCACGAGAGTTTGATATTCTTCTTTAGGCTCATATATAGGACAATCAATAGTTCCCACTTTGATAGTTCTCACATTAGAAATAGTATTAACTCCACACGCTTTCTCAATCCTCTTGGGAAAATAAACGGTATGCTCCCTATCATCAACATTGAAAGTAACCTTTCCTTTATTGCAATCAATAACAGCCCCTGCGGTGTTAAGAAAAGGTCTCCCAAGAATAATAGACATATTATCATCTTCAGGCATTTCCAACACAACAAAATCAGTTAATATCAAGCAGTTAGTAGTAACTTGAACAGGAACATTCTCACATATACCAACAGGAATAGCAGTAGATTTATCAGCCATTTGCAAAGATATATCAGTAGGTATCAACTTATCTAAGTAAAGTCTCTTATAAAGAGAAAAAGGCATAACACTAACACCGGCTCCCAAGTCACATAGAGCAGTTTTAACATAATTATTCTTAATAGAACAAGGAATAGTAGGTATACCTGGGTCGCCCAACTTCTTTGGCACTTTGCCATTGAAAGAGTAATTAGCAAGCATAGTGGAAATTTCCTCATTGGGGATTTTCCTTTTGTTAGTAACAATATCTTTCATATACTTTGAATAAGGTGGCAATTTAATAGCATCAGTCAAAGGGATTTGCAAGAATAAAGGTTTCATCCAATCACAAAATTTATTATAGTGTTCTTCTTCCTTTGATTTTAGTTTCTTAGCAGGAAAAGGCATTTGCTTTTGCACCCAAGGTTCTCTTTCATTACCATGTTTCTTAGCAATAAAATCTTCTTTAGTGTACTTTTTATTTTTAGCATGCTTTTCAGGTTCTTCTTCAACCTCTTCTTTATCAGGAGTATCATTCTTATCATTATCTTTATCATTATCATGTTCATTACCACTTTCAGTTTCAGCATCAGAAATAGAAATACTATTAGGATCATTAACAGGTTCAGAGGATTCTACAACATTTTTATGTTTCTTCTTCTTTTTCTTCCTAGAATGAGCACTAGGTTCAATGTGTTGAGAATTTTGTTCAATTCTTTTGGGATGCCCTTCAGGATATAGAGGATCCTGGGTAGAGACACCACCTCTAGTTGTTACTTCATAAGCATGTTTCTCTTTAGAATTATTCCCCAACAAGTCATTTTGCACTTTAGTGAGTTGATCAATTTGAGTTTGAATCATATGAAAATGTTTAACAATCATCTTAACATCATTGGAGGTTCTCTCTACAATATCATGCAATTCACTAATAGCTCGAGAATTTTCCATTAAATGATTCTCTACTCTCATATTAAAATTTTCTTGCTTAACAATATAATTATCAAACTCATCTAAGCATTGTGCAGGAGGTTTCGAATACGGAATATCTTCCCTAGTAAAGCGTTGAAGGGAGTTTACCTCAATCATGGATGAAGGGGGAATTATCTCACATATATCTTCTATGGGAGGAAGATTCTTCACATCTTCAGATTTAATACCTTTCTCCTTGAGAGACTTCTTGGCTTCCCTCATATCTTCATCATTCAATTTAATTAAACCCCTCTTCTTCAATATTGGCGTTGGAGTTGGTTCAGGCGTAGTCCAATCATCATGATTCCGGCTTATTTTAGCCAATAATTCTTCAGCATCGTCTGGAGTTCTTTTCCTGAAAACACAACCAGCACAACTATCCGGGTATGCCCTAGACTCAATGGTTAGTCCACTATAAAATATATCAAGTAAATCATGCTTTTCCAAATCATGATCAGGCCGAGCTCTAATAAGAGAGCAGAATCTCGCCCAAGCCTCAGGCAATTTCTCTTCATCTCCCTGGTCAAAATTATAAATTCTCTGCAAAGCAATATGTTGAGCACTAGCAGGAAAGTATTTGCGGAAGAAAACATCAAGCAATTCTTTTGGACTTTTAATAGAATTAGGTGGCAAATTATTATACCAAGTTTTAGTGTCATCCTTTAATGAGAATGGAAAGATTTTAGCAACAAAGTAAGTACGCATCTTGACATCATCAGAAAACAAGCTACTCAGAGTAGATAACTCAGTCATGTGTTCAACAGCACTTTCTTTTTCAGTACCACAAAAGGGTGTTTTCTCAACAATAGCTATATGAGATAGATCAAGAGAAAAATCATAATCTTTATCCTTAATGTTTATAGGAGATGTGGCAAACTTAGGATCAGGAGACAGTTTATATCTAACAGCATGTTCTGCAAGCAACTTTTTAATTTTTCTTGCATCAGTAGTAGCATTGCATTTTTCAATAAAATCATCATTAAGCTCCACATAATCTTCATCAGGATCATCACTAAAATAATCAAGTTCAGGTGAACTAACAGGTGTAGTAGCATTAGGAGTTTCAGTATTTTCAATTTGTCTAGACCTAGCAATTGTAGCATCTACAAAAGATCCCAATGAACCACTATCATCAAGCACAGCAGAAACATTATCAATATTATGAGAGTTTTCAGATTCAGCAGATGTACCAGCATGTGAAGCATGCGGCGGTGAAACAAGTTTATCAATCACAGATGGTGAATCAAGTGTAGCGGAGGTACTCAGAATTGTACCTTTTCTTGTAGTGGATGGCAATATGGCGATCTTAGTATCGCGAGGTTTACCCATGATGGAGAATTTGCAGCGAACAATATTAATCCAAGTGAACTTCCAAATAAAGCTATGCTCCCCGGCAACGGCGCCAGAAAATAGTCTTGATGACCCACAAGTATAGGGGATCGCAACAGTCTTCGAGGGAAGTAAAACCCAATTTATTGATTCGACACAAGGGGAGACAAAGAACACTTGGAAGCCTTAACAGCGGAGTTGTCAATTCAGCTGCACCTGGAAACAGACTTGCTCGCAAGAGTTTATCAGTAGTAACAGTTTTATAGCAGTAGCAGTAGTGAAATAACAGCAGCAGAGTAACAAAGACAGCAGTAATGATTATAGTAAACAGCAGGATTAAAATACTGTAGGCACGGGGACGGATGATGGGCGTTGCATGGATGAGAGAGACTCATGTAACAATCATAGCAGGGCATTTGCAGATAATAATAAAACGGTGTCCAAGTACAAAGCAATCAATAGGCATGTGTTCCATATATAGTCGTGCGTGCTCGCAACGAGAAACTTGCACAACATCTTTTGTCCTACCAGCCGGTGGCAGCCGGGCCTCAAGGGAAACTACTGGATATTAAGGTACTCCTTTTAATAGAGTACCGGAGCAAAGCATTAACACTCCGTGAACACATGTGATCCTCACATCGCTACCATCCCCTCCGGTTGTCCCGATTTCTGTCACTTCGGGGCCATTGGTTCCGGACAGCGACATGTGTATACAACTTGCAGGTAAGATCATAAACAATGAATATCATGATGAAACAATAACATGTTCAGATCTGAGATCATGGCACTCGGGCCCTAGTGACAAGCATTAAGCATAACAAGTTGCAACAATATCATCAAAGTACCAATTACGGACACTAGGCACTATGCCCTAACAATCTTATGCTATTACATGACCAATCTCATCCAATCCCTACCATCCCCTTCGGCCTACAGCGGGGGAATTACTCACACATGGATGGGGGAAACATGGCTGGTTGATGTAGAGGCGTTGGCGGTGATGGCGGCGATGATCTCCTCCAATTCCCCGTCCCGGCGGAGTGCCAGAACGGAGACTTCTGGCTCCCGCGACGGAGTTTCGCGATGTGGCGGCGTTCTGGAGGGTTTCTGGCGATTTCGACTTCTCTCCGTGCGTTTTTAGGTCGAGGCCGATAAATAGTCCGAAGGAGGGCGTCGGAGGCCGGCCGAGGGGGCCACACCACAGGGCCGCGCGGGCCCCCCCTGGGCCGCGCCGCCCTATGGTGTGGGGCCCTCGGGCCTCCACCTGGTTTGTCCTTCTGGCTCCGTCAGTTCTCTGGGAAAATAGGGCCTTCTGCATAAATTCCGAGGATTTTCCCGAAAGTTGGATTTCTGCACAAAAACGAGACACCAGAGCAGTTCTGCTGAAAACAGCGTTAGTCCGTGTTAGTTGCATCCAAAATACACAAATTAGAGGCAAAACAATAGCAAAAGTGTTCGGGAAAGTAGATACGTTTTGGACGTATCAATTGCCAACACCAATTATTTTACCATTAATAGTAGGAGGTGCAGCAACATGTGAAGCATTAGCATTGATAGTGGTGGTAATAGTCCAAACTTTAGCTATATTATCTTCTTTAGCATTTTCTTCTTTTTCCCACCTAGCACGCAATTCGGCCATCAATCTTATATTCTTATTAATTCTAACTTGGATGGCGTTTGCTGTAGTAACAATTTTATTATCAATATCCTCAGGTTTAGCAGCCATTTTATTAATTAAAGAAGATTGTGACGCAGAAATGTATGAGATTCGGTTTTCAGCATTTGCAAGTTTAGTTTGCAACCCAGAGATCTCCATATTCAGATTTTCAAGTTGATTTCCTATATTCTTCAACAAGGTAGATTGTTCATTCATAGTTTTAGTAAACAATTTATTTTGCTCATATTGTGATTGCATAAAGCTCTTGGTGGATCTTTCAATCTCTAACATCTTTTCCTCATTAGGTGAAACATATCTACCATAAGAGTTACCATTAGCAGGATATGGCCTAGAATTATTGTAATTGTTATTTTTAATGAAATTCACATCAACATGTTCTTTTTGAGCAACCAATGAAGCTAACGGAACATTATTAGGATCAACATTAGTCCTACCATTCACAAGCATAGACATAATAGCATCAATCTTATCACTCAAGGAAGAGGTTTCTTTGACAGAATTTACCTTCTTACCTTGTGGAGCTCTTTCCGTGTGCCATTCAGAGTAATTAATCATCATATTATCAAGAAGCTTTGTTGTGTCGTCTAGAGTGATGGACATAAAGGTACCTCCAGCAGCTGAATCCAATAAGTTCCGCGAAGAAAAATTTAGTCCTGCATAAAAGGTTTGGATGATCATCCAAGTAGTCAGTCCAGGGGTTGGGCAGTTTTTAACCAAAGATTTCATTTTTTCCCATGCTTGGGCAACATGCTCATTATCCAATTGTTTAAAATTCATTGTGCTACTTCTCAAAGAAAAAAATTTAGCAGGAGGATAATATCTACCAATAAAAGCATCCTTGCATTTAGTCCATGAATTAATACTATTCTTATGCAGAGATAGCAACCAATTTTTAGCTCTTCCTCTTAATGAGAAAGGAAACAATTTTAATTTTATAATGTCACCATCTACATCCTTATACTTTTGCATTTCACATAATTCAACAAAATTATTAAGATGGGCAGCAGCATCATCAGAACTAACACCAGAAAATTGCTCTCGCATAACAAGATTCAGTAAAGCAGGTTTAATTTCAAAGAATTCTGCTGTAGTAGCAGGTGGAGCAATAGGTGTGCATAAGAAATCATTATTATTTGTGGTTGTGAAGTCACACAACTTAGTATTTTCAGGAGTACCCATTTTAGCAATAGTAAATAAAGCAAACTAGATAAAGTAAATGCAAGTATCTAATTTTTTTGTGTTTTTAATATGGAGAATGCAAACAAGACGGTAAATAAAGTAAAGCTAGCAACTAATTTTTTTGTGTTTTGATATAATGCAGCAAACAAAGTAGTAAATAAAACAAAGCAAGACAAAAACAAAGTAAAGAGATTGGAGGTGGAGACTCCCCTTGCAGCGTGTCTTGATCTCCCCGGCAACGGCGCCAGAAAAAGAGCTTGATACGCGTACAACACGCGTCCGTTGGGAACCACAAGAGAAAGGTGTGATGCGTACAACAGCAAGTTTTCCCTCAGTAAGAAACCAAGGTTTATCGAACCAGTAGGAGCCAAGAAGAAGGTTGAAGGTTGATGGCGACGGAGTGTAGTGCGGCGCAACACCAGGGATTTCGGCGCCAACGTGGAACCTGCACAACACAACCAAATTACTTTGCCCCAACGTGACAGTGAGGTTGTCAATCTCACCGGCTTGTTGTAACAAAGGATTAGATGTATAGTGTGGATGATGATTGTTTGCAGAAAACAGTAGAACAAGTATTGCAGTAGATTGTATTCGATTAAAAGAATGGACCGGGGTCCACAGTTCACTAGAGGTGTCTCTCCCATATGAATAAGCATGTTGGGTGAACAAATTACAGTTGGGCAATTGACAAATAAAGAGGGCATGACCATTCACATACATGTTATGATGAGTATTGTGAGATTTAATTGGGCATTACGACAAAGTACATAGACCGCTATCCAGCATGCATCTATGCCTAAAAAGTCCACCTTCAGGTTATCATCCGAACCCCTTCCAGTATTAAGTTGCAAACAACAGACAATTGCATTAAGTATGGTGCGTAATGTAATCAACACGTACATCCTTAGACATAGCATCGATGTTTTATCCCTAGTGGCAATAGCACATCCACAACCTTAGAACTTTCTGTCACTGTCCCAGATTTAATGGAGGCATGAACCCACTATCGAGCATAAATACTCCCTCTTGGAGTTACTGGCAAAAACTTGGCCAGAGCCTCTACTAATAACGGAGAGCATGCAAGATCATAAACAACACATAGGTAATAGATTGATAATCAACATAACATAGCATTCACTATTTATCGGATCCCAACAAACACAACATGTAGCATTACAGATAGATGATCTTGATCATGTTAGGCAGCTCACAAGATCCAACAATGAAGCACAATTAGGAGAAGACGACCATCTAGCTACTGCTATGGACCCATAGTCCAGGGGTGAACTACTCACTCATCACTCCGGAGGCGACCATGGCGGTGAAGAGTCCTCCGGGAGATGATTCCCCTCTCCGGCAGGGTGCCGGAGGCGATCTCCTGAATCCCCCGAGATGGGATTGGCGGCGGCGGCGTCTCTGGAAGGTTTTCCGTATCATGGCTCTCGGTACTGGGGGTTTCGCGATGAAGGCTTTAAGTAGGCGGAAGGGCAGGTCAAGGGGCGTCACGGGGGCCCCACACAACAGGGCCGCGCGGGCCCCCTGTAGGCCGCGCCGCCCTACTGTGGCGGCACCCCGTGGCCCCACTTCGTGACTCCTTCGGTCTTCTGGAAGTTTCGTGTGAAAATAGGACCCTGGGCGTTGATTTCGTCCAATTCCGAGAATATTTCCTTACTAGGATTTCTGAAACCAAAAACAGCAGAAAACAGCAACTGGCTCTTCGGCATCTTGTTAATAGGTTAGTGCCGGAAAATGCATAAATATGACATAAAGTATGCATAAAACATGTAGGTATCATCAATAAAGTGGCATGGAACATAAGAAATTATCGATACGTTGGAGACGTATCAGCCACCAACCTCCTCCTTGAGGAGTTTTTGTTCTTTTTGTTCTTTTTGTTTTTGTTTTTCGTTTCTTCTTTTCTCTTTGTTTCTTCATGGGAGATTCACCCAAGCTTGGTTTTTCTTGTTTTGATTCTTGCAAGCTTGGTTGGGTGGTACCTTAACAGTTCCGTCATCTAATCCTAAGCCATCATCTATCTC
Source organism: Lolium perenne (assembly GCF_019359855.2). Taxonomy (NCBI): domain Eukaryota; kingdom Viridiplantae; phylum Streptophyta; class Magnoliopsida; order Poales; family Poaceae; genus Lolium; species Lolium perenne. The sequence continues at coordinate 37,334,010 of NC_067249.2, read as the reverse complement.
TCGAGCCAACTCAGTCTAAAAGCACAAGTCTACACCAAAATCTGAGTGTCTTTGAGTTTGGAGGCCGGTACTACCGCTCCTCAGGCTGGTACTACCGCTTTGGGCAGTAATCTGACGAAACTGAATTTTGTCCCAGAGCGGTACTACCGCCCGAGATACCGGGTAAGTATCGGTAAGCGGTACTACCGCTTTTTACGAGCGGTACTACCGCTTGCGATTTTGACTAGTGGTACCGGTTGGGGTCGGGATTCATCCCAAACCACCACAAACCCCCTTCCACCTCGAGTCAACAACGCCTCCAAGGTCAAGAACTCGAGGAGATCGGCCCCGATCTCCTCTTCCAGCCGCCGCCGGCCAAATCTCCTCCGTGGAGAAGCTTCCCCACCCTCTTCTCCGCCATGTCCTCCGGTATGAACCCTAATCTCTCTCTCTCTAGGGTGTGTTGAACTCCCTAGATGCATAGGCTAGGGTTTCATGGAGATTGATGGTGGAAAAGCCCTCTTGGAAGCTCTACATGTGCGGGGATACTAGCTAGCAACAATGTGTGACACTATGAAGTACTTTGCCATGTCCTCAATCTCGATCTAGATGTGCTGAGTTTGAGCGGTAGTACCGCTCGTTCACGAGCGGTACTACCGGTCCAAGCGGTACTACCGGTTCGAAATTGCGGTACTACCGCTTTGGCTAGTTTCACCTATGTTGCTTGTTAGTGTCCTCTTTGATCCTTAATTTCGTGGCTTGTGCACTTATCCCCTATTCCCTCCCAAACCTTTGCTATTCACAGGAGCACCTAGGACCCGTGGTGGCAAGGTCAAGCCACCCTCTCGTCGTCATCGAGATGAAGACGAGCAAGAGGAGATTGTACCGGCAAGAACCACCAAGCGATAGAGGGAAGCAGCAGCGGGCGCAAGGGGCCCTCAAAGATCAATGATTGACATCAAGAAAGGCCAGTTCATGGAAGTACGGGGGGACAATCCTTATTTGCTGCCGAGAAACGCTCGTCAATGCCCCAATCACTATTTTCATCATGTCAACCAAGAGAGGATCTACAATGAGGTCTATGGGGCCAAAGGGTTCAAATGTTGCCCCCAATACTCCATCAGCATGGACAAGCTCAACTCCAACCTCGAGTACTTTGGAGAAGCGATAGAGATATGTGATGAACAAGGACTTACACCTCTGATGACCTTCTCTCACAATTTCTCCAAGGAGGTAATATGCCAATTCTATGCCACAGTCGTGTTTCTTGAGGATGAAGGAGGCTTCCGCTCCTTGAAGTGGATGACAAGGGAACATGTGATGCAGGCCTCATGGGAGGAGTTTGCTAGATGCATTGGTTATGAGCTCCCCGACAATGACTCAAACACCTTCCGGATTCATCTCCAAGCCAAGCCAATGGCCAAGGATAAAATGGCCGATCTCTACATTCGAGGGAGGATGTTGTGTGGAAGCACCAAAGGCCTCCTACCTGTCTACGACATCATGAACCGCATCTACCGCAGCACCATCAACCCCAAGCACAACAACCATCATGAAGTGCATGTGTTCCTTGTGAACCTTCTTGTGCGCACTCATGAGATGAGGGGCAGCGGCAGGCAACTGGACGCCATGGACTACATTTGGCATGAGATGCGTGATTGTGCGTTTCTTTGCAAGCTTCCTCAGTATGCTCCTTACCTCATGAGGCTCATTTGTCTCAAGTGGGATCGAGAGGGCCGTGGAGATCTTCTTCAACAATGCCGCCCCAACATCACTACCCACAAGGAGAAGAGTCCTCTTGTTAAGGACCATGACCTTCCACGGTACGGCAAGGGGGATCCCAAGGACAAGGACGAAGAATCCGATAGTGATGACTCCGACTATGTGCCCAACTCTGTCAAGACCAAGGGCCTCTTCGCCAGACTCACCGCTCGCCTCAAGAAGTCCTTTTGCTTCAAGAGGGACCTTGAAGATAGGATGTATCAAGCTCACCATGAAAACAAGAAGATCTGCCAACGCCAAAAGGAAATGATGAGGCATATGCAGCTTCCTGTCTCCGAGGGATCCGAGGACAACATCACACCTCCCGGTGAGTGGAAGTCCAAGCTTACTTGGTCAAGTTTCGAGGACTCCATCCCCGAGCACATTGTTCGTCCCTCTCCACCACCTCACGGCAAGGGTCTTGCTCAAGATGAAGACGACGATGATGAAGATGATGAAGAGGAAGAAGATGTTGAGGATGAGGGCAATGAGGATGAAGATGACGACGACGAGGAGGATGATGATGACGAGTGATCCCCTTGGGGCGTTAGTATGCTCCTTCTCCCTTTTTGGTGTCTCGATGCCAAAGGGGGAGAAGTTGATCTATTAGGACGGGAATTTGCATGGGGATGCCAAGGGCTTGGTGCTTCGTTTTGGTTCTTTCGGCCTTGGCATCAAACCTTCCCCAAGTTATTTGGAACTTAATTCGTATGTGTGCTTGCTACTCTATTTGTGGATCTCCCGATCCCCCGGTTTGTATTAAGACTTAATCGTTCGTAGCTTAATGGTCTTCACTATTTATCCTTTGATTTGCTACATCAATCCTATGGAGGCTCTCATTATTATGAGTTTGGGTTTTCTCAAGGCAAAGGTATGAAAAGTTTCACCCAAACTCTCCTATGCACTTATACTTGCCTCCATAGTGTGCTTGTGCTACATGATCTTGTCATATGTTCTTCTTAGCACTTGTGCTTGGTTTGTAGAATCTAGGGGGAGTTTCTCTCTAGGATGTGTGCATTTGTATACAAATGCATATTCTAAATATGCACACATCTAGGGGGAGCTTCGTCTACTCTTGCAAACCAAATACCTTATCATAATATCCTATGAATTATTGCAAATTCGTGTGTTGTCATCAAACACCAAAAAGGGGGAGATTGTAAGAGCAAGATCTATATCCCTTGTTTTGTGTGTTTGATAACAACACTCGAACAATTCTAACCGTGCACAAAGTTTGTCATTGATAGGTTTGCAAGGTGTACGGTGCCCTCGCCGGACACATTATGATCAGAAAACCGAAGCGTAGTTCTTAGGCTTTCTGGTTTCGTGTGTGTGTCGCGAGGTAACATGGTAGGAGAGGAAAAGAGGAAAAAAATGTTTTAGCCATAGCGGTACTACCGGTACCAGGAGCGGTAGTACCGCTACCCCTACTGGTACCGCCCTGAGATACCGCTCTGAGAATTGCACACGAGATTGTCCCACAGAACAGGTTACGGTACCTTTACGGTACCTTGAGCGGTAGTACCGCTTGCAAGCGGTAGTATCGCCCACGGTACCGCTCAAGTACTGTAACACGTTACGGCAGTACCGCTTTGGTACCGCTCCGGTACCGCTTTGGATCCAGTAAGGTCTGGACCCTATTGCGGTACCTCAAGCGGTACCGCGAGCGGTAGTACCGCTATGTGTCCGCGTGGACAAGTTCTGTGGGGATTCGAACTCAGAGCGGTAGTACCGCTTCCCAGAAGCGGTAGTACCGCTTAGGCAAAAACAGCACATAACGGTTGGATTTGGAGGGACCTATAAAAGGCCCCTTCTTCCCCAGCTCGTTTTTAGCTCTCCTCTCTCTCTCTCCTCCATTGTTGCTGAGCTCAAAGTGAGGGGATCTCCCTATCCATCCAACCAATCTTGCTCATACTTTGAGGAGTGGTGGAGGAGACCCCGATCTATCATTCTACCGAGAGAAAGTTCGCCAATTCGTGATACTCCTTAGTGGATCTTGGTGGTAGGGTTCCTATTGTGGGACATTGGAGATGTGCAGCTATGGAAGCTAGCTTGGTGATGTACTAGCTCCATAGGGTGTTGGGAGCATCCTTGTGTGTGGAGCTCGCCCCAACCTTGTGAAGGAATCACCGCCTCGACCGGTGCCTTAGTGGAAGAGGGAGAGCACCTTCGTGGAGCTCTCTCGAGGAAGAAGGTGAGGCATTCCTTCGTGGTGTGGCCGTCTAGTCTCTTGTGTGAGACTAGCACCTCCTCAACGCAGACGTACTTCCTATTGTGGAAGGAACTGCGGGAAACAAACCTCGCCTCGTCTCCGCGCCCCCGGTTGTCTCGCTCCTTACTCTTATAATCTTATTGATTCCTTTGCTTGTTGCGCTTGTCCTAAGATCATTGTAGGATCACCGCTATCGCTAAATTTCTCACCTTTATCTTTCGTTGCACTAAAAATTGAAAAAGACTAAAACTTGCCGTAGCGCCATTCACCCCCCCCCCCCCCCCCCTCTTGTTCGCTACGATCCATTCACTTACCAACTTGTGTTGTAGGCAACTGCTCTGTTTGGCAAATAACTGGAGCGCTGGTGAGGCATTAGCTGCAAGGAAAACCCAATCAAAAGCAGAAGGAGAGAAGCCCTACCGGTAGGTACTATTATAGAAGAAAAACATCCGGGAGGCACCAGGGGAAATAAGATAAGCCCCACATGACAGTGGTAAGTCATGACAAAGTTCAATTGTACATCTTCCCTTTCATTTACTCATGATTTCATGGAAACTTTATGGTCTTTTATGACCACTCAAGTCGCATATGTCTTAATCTTAGCATGTTCTTCAGTACACCTCAATCGCTCAAACCAAGAAAAATGCATGTACAAATTATATGAGAAAATATAAATGCCTAGTGTTGGCATTCAACTTGTGCCACACAGATTACAAAATAAGAGGGAACATGCCAGATTTTCTAGCCGATGTTCTAGGCTTCTTGTGTTGCCAATCACCCTAGATTCTTTTGTATGCCAGAGTTGAATAGAAGAACATGACAGCGAGTATTTACTTTGATGTTTCTTCTAATGACAGCATGAAAGGAGGTGAGAGATCAAGATTGGAGAGATAAACGAGAAGTTACCCATGCCAGGTGCCACAATATAGACCACAAAACTCTCTAAAAATGTTCCTAGAAGAAGTCCAATTGATTACTGATGATAGGCCCCACAGGAAATTTTAGCAAGGAGATTTCTAGTAAAATCAGAATTTTCTAGTAAAATTTTAGCAACGAGATTCAATGTAGTATGCAAGGCAAAGAGCTATATACACTTTTGGTACCACAACTTGTATTTGATGTGCAATTTAGTACTACATCTTGCAAAACGTGAACCAGCAGTACCAGAACTTGTATTGAGGGAGCAAATAGGTACCAAATCATTCCAGAGCTGACATGTGGCATTGTAAATTTTGCACAAACAACCTTGTATTTTTTTCTCTAGCAAAAGTCGTCCTGTTGAGGTCTTATAGGAGGGTCCCACCTGTCAGTGCCAGGAGAAAGATTAAAACTGATTGGGAGAGGAGGGAATTTGAACTCAGCACCTTTGCCTAATGCCCATACGTGCTTGCCAACGCAGCAATAATCCTTTGCGTACGGATTGTAAGACGGGTAAATTTTGTACATTATCAGTACGCCGGCCACATGAGCTACACATATACTGCCACGCTTGACGTAGTTTTTTTTTCTGAAATGACGCTTGACGTAGTTAGGCACACCGTGCATATGCTTAGTGCATCTATAACGGGACGACGCAAAACAGACGTCTAAATTATCCGCACGTCCGTTTGCGTCGGGGGCTACCTCTAGCGGCATGAAGTAATTTTTTTTGGTTCCCATTGTTTAAACATAATTTACATTGTGATAAAAAGAAAATATAAAATATAAAATATAAAAACTAAAAGCCCTAGCCTACTCCTCGTCGTCGTCGAGCACGACAAAGTCCGGTACCTGCCACGGCCAGTTGGCAACCGGCGGAACGTACGCCGGTATCGCCGGTAGTGGAGGAGCCCACGAGTTAAACGGCGGAGGTGGAGGCGGCGGCGGGTGTGGGGCCGAGTTCTGCAGTGCCTATTGTAGGGCACGTTCCTCTGTGAGGCCAGTCGGCATGATATCGGTGGCATACCGTGGCAGCGGCGGCTGCACCGGTCGGTTCACCTGCGAGACGAGGACGCCGAGCCCCTCGATCTCCTCGTCTGTCATGGTCGGCGGGAAGTCGAACTTCCGGCCCTCCGCCATGGCTGCCTGCTAGTCGTGGAGAACGCAGGCAATGAAGTCGTCGATATCGTACTTCGCCTCCTCGTTCTGGTAGGCCAGCGCGTACGCGTCGCCGTCGTCGTCCTGTGGAGGCGTCGGCGAGTGCCGTGTTCGACGGGGGACGGCGGCGGGTGCACGAATGGGAAATCTCGGTCACACCCAGGAAGCCCGCCTTCCTCCTCGGCTCGTCCCGGTACGGCGCCAGGTGTGCCACTGATATGAGCTGACGGCGAAGACTGGATAGATCACGGAGGTCCGACGAAGACTGGATAGATCTCGGCGGTCCTCTCCGGCTCGCGACGAGGCACCAACGGGACATGCATCCGGCGGTAGCTGAGCCGCCAGCCGCCATCAAGAAGGTGCACGTTCCTCCAGCGATCGCACGCCACCTAGTTAGCGTGCAGCACCCGCGGCATATCGACAGGACCAGAAGGCTAGCGCAACGGACGCAACGACACGAACACTGCAAAACCCGATAGTGCTTTACAAGTTTACATGCCAGACCTGTGCATGCGTTTCTGCATGTAAATAGAAATACTGGACGGCCTAATATTTAGCATGATTAACTGTGCTACCTAGTGGTATTCCTGGTAAGTTTGGCAACATAAGGTTTTGTGTTCGAATCCCAGCTGTGCGCTTGCGTTTTTAATTCTTTCTTCGGACAATGACAGGTGGGACCTGCCTGTAAGCCATCACCAAGGTAACCTCTGCTACAAAAAATAAATCCAGGGGTGTTTGTGCAAAATTTACAATGCCACATGTCACCTCTAGAGTTATTTGGTACCTATTTGCTCTTGTAATACAAGTTGTGGTACCTTGGATTCACGTTTTACAAGATGTGGTACTAAACTGCACATTCGATACAAGTTGTGGTACCAAAGATGAATATGACTCCAAGGCAAAGCCAAAGCCAAAGACTGGACTTTGCCAAACCATAGAAACATTAATGTAAAAAAGGCATGGGTTATTAATGAGTTATAGAGAAAATAGAGATTCAATATGGTATGCAAGGCCAAGCCAAAGCCAAAGACTGGACTTTCCCAAACCATAGAAACATTAATGAAAAAAGGCATGGGATATCTTGTTTTAGGGAAAATACAGTCCCGACCCTCAGTCCCGATCCTCAGTGAGCTACACACGAAACCTCTCCAATTAGGCTGCCAAAGTAACAAAAAAATAAGCTGCAAGCCTGCAACCTGCCGAAATGGGAAAACATATAGAAGAATTACAGAGACTATTTTGATTTACCAGATATGTGATTGCAGCAGAAACATGCAATTTATTTTTATACAAAACTTAGATTCATCAGGAAAATGGTAAATAATACACTCTGTGGTCATTCAAATGAACAAAATAGTGGTGAATTGAACTCCATACCAGTACAAGTAGGAACTGTAGCCAGAAGAACCACTTTTGCATTCCAATCGTCCTAAATTTATTTTAAATGAAACATATTTGCTAAATTTAGCAAAGAATAACTCCGGCAAATAAAACAAAGACATCTTGGAGTGCTTTGCAATACTCATATAGAGCAGAATGCTGCAGAGCTATTTTAGACTTCGCCTACAACTGCGGAGCACACCGAGTTGAGTTAATTTGGTAGAGGTATATAGAATAATATACCACTGCAAGAACATCGCAATAGCCTGTTGAGCCACTCACATCAGCATAACATTTCAATACTTTGGAGAAGGTGACCGACATGTAGTGGAAACGAAGATTCTGGTGGAGCTTGCTTGCAGGTGCCCGTAATGATAAAAAAGGTAAGTACGAAATTATGGTTTTCAAAAGTAAGCACTGACTTGTCATTTTGTATAACTCAAATTTTCATTGCTGAAGCTATTCATCAAGAAAGGCAACCAATAAAGGGTGATAATCATCAGATATTTAGAAGCATTCCGAAGTTTAATGATGTAACTTCACACTTTCAATCCTCCCTCACAGCTACAAAAGTGCTCATCATATGTCATTAATCACTCTCTTAACTCTCACATAATTAGGCTTCAGTGTAAGAAAAATGGACTTCCACAATCAACAACAACAGTGTTAGTAGGCAAATATTAATAGGTAGACCAGAAAGACATAATCTACCTTGCTGCAACCACAAATAAATCAGGAGTAAAAATAGACAAACCCCATTGTGTCAGGTGATATATGTATTGCTGGTCAAAGAGCCGCTCCAGCTTGATGGTCAATTCCATCAACACACACTACATATCAATATGCCTGTAGGATGATATACTAAATATTGTCTTCTATAAAAAAAAACTATGGAAGCTTACCACCGAATTCTTTTGTGCCTGCTGCAACCTTTAGGAGTATATTAGCAAACTTACTCCCTAATATGTATCTCCATCTCCATGATTTATAATAAAAGGGATGAAAAAATACTCAAAATGTGAATGCTTTCAATAAAAAATTGCAAACACTTCAAGTGGAGCCATATGCAGGCGCCATACTTGAGGAGGAGGATATCATATCGCCATGCAATACTTTTAGTAGAGATATCCATGGCCTCCATTCTTTATTTTTAGCTTGACAATCCTCCATAAACTATAATCAAAAGGAGAGCAGTGGCATTATGCTAAGTTTATCAAAGACGACCTGCACAAACTTTGCAAAGTAGGGGTTGATTACCTTAAACAAAGCTGATGTTTATCTCAGCTCCTAATATGAGACATCTGCTCATGAAAAACCTGCAAGAATAAAGATAGCATGACCTTGAGAATCACATTTTCAGATTTGTAGTTGAGATTTGTCACAACTTTATTCCTAATAAAGAGAGCATGACCTTGACAATAAAGATAGAATGGCCTTGAGAATAAAAATTTGTAGGTCTGCCTTGCCATAATTTGAGATGATGGGGTTCAAATTAGTTGTCCTTCAGCAAGTTGATTTCCATGTGCGAAACCTGATTTCCGCACCCCTCAGTTTAATTGCAACACATAGATATGACATACATTAAGCTTAGCTAGGATTTCTACCAAACACTTTGTAGACACCACGTAAAAAACGGGTCTGAACCAAACAAAAATGTGATGTCCTGGGCTAAATAACAAGATTCTACCTCCACTTTTACCTCAACATCTAGGAGATCATGTTTAAGCGAGAGAGAGATGGAGAGAGAGAGGTGAGCAAGTACTTGAAAAGTAGAGGGAGAGGAGGGCTAGCCACTCCGCTGTTGGCCAACAGCTCCCGCTCCACCAGTGGTGCTCCATCCACAACCTTGCTCCAACGGCCTCCTACTCATTAGATCTAGTACCAGCAAGAAAGCATTAGAAACAATCTAGATGAGTACACCCACCTTGCAGCAAATAAAATTTAGCCATTGAATAGCTCTGCACCGAGTATATAGCATAAAACTACCACTTTCTATGCAAAATTTCGAAAAACTATAACTTTTCGTTCCAATCGCATAGAGCTACCACATTTGACCGATGTTGTCTCACATAGCACTAATCCTGAATCGAACACGAATTGATAGCCGTTCCGACAACGCCGGCCCACAGGCAGGCATGACGTGGCACCTTAGAGTCAGTCGTTTTGTACATATGTCCTTATGTTTTGAAGGCAAATTACGCATAGGTCCCTCGTGTCTCGCAGTTTTCAAATAATCACCTATTTATTTTTTAAACCTTCATAACTTTTAAATACTAATTCAAATCGAAAATCTTTTAATATGAAAAGTGCTCAGAAATTTTGAATATTTCAAATATAAACTTTTTGAAAACTTCATAACTTTTGAATACTAATTCAAATGGAAAAACTTATAATATGAAAAGTGCTCAGAAATGTTTGAATATTTTAAATATATTTTTCTAAAACCTTCATAACTTTTGAATACCCATTCAAATGGAAAAACATATAACATGAAAAGTGCTTAGAAATGTTTGAATATTTCAAATTTAAACTTTTTAAAACCTTCATAACTTTTAAATACCAATTCAAATGGAAAAACTTATAACATGAAAAATGCTCAAAAATGTTTGAATATTTTAAATATATAAATTCAGTTCACTATTTCAGATAATTAATATTTACAAACAAATAAATTACTTCTATTCATAATGTAAACTTTGGAAATTCATAACTTCAATTCTATAACTCCAAATAATATAAATAATATGTCTAAATTTATTAGAAAATCCAAGGAATCCATTTCTAACATCCATAACCACATATTGTGCTTATCGTGCGCATGCGTCTTTGCTACACGACAGTTACCTGAAGTACGTCGGTCCCCATCGCAATTGTGGTTCCCCATCAATGACAAGTGGACGAGCATTATTGCCAGCAGATCCGAGCAACACACAATCGTCCTCGCCTGGGTGGGCCGTCACGCCACCGCCCGACTAGGTAATTTTCCCCGATCAGCGCAGGCCGCCGCGCCAACTTTGTTGGTTGCCCGTTGCGCTTCCCTTGTTCATGTTACTCATGGGGCTGGTCAGGTACCCGCGTGAGCAGAGTATATAGCATAGAACTCCACTCTCTATGCATAGTATCTATCTTATAAATAGATTCCTTGGATTTTCTAATAAATTTAGACATATTATTTATATTATTTGGAGTTATAGAATTGAAGTTATGAATTTTCAAAGTTTACATTATGAATAGAAGTAATTTATTTGTTTGTAAATTTTAATTATCTAAAATAGTGAACTGAATTTATATATTTGAAATATTCAAACAATTCTGAGCACTTTTCATGTTATAAGTTTTTCCATTTGAATTGGTATTCAAAATTTATGAAGGTTTTAAAAAGTTTAAATTTGAAATATTCAAATTTTTCTGAGCACTTTTCATGTTATAAGTTTTTCCATTTGAATTGGTATTCAAAAGTTGTGAAGGTTTAAAAAAGTTTAAATTTAAAATATTCAAACATTTCTGAGCACTTTTCATGTTATATGTTTTTCCATTTGAATGGGTATTCAAAAGTTATGAAGGTTTTAAAAAAATATATTTAAAATATTTAAACATTTCTGAGCACTTTTCATATTATAAGTTTTTCCATATGAATTAGTATTCAAAAGTTATGAAGGTTTCAAAAAGTTTATATTTGAAATATTCAAACATTTCTGAGCACTTTTCATATTAAAAGATTTTCGATTTGAATTAGTATTTAAAAGTTATGAAGGTTTAAAAAATAAATAGGTGATTATTTGAAAACTGCGAGACACGAGGGACCCGTGCGTAATTTGCCTTCAAAACTTAAGGACCTATGTACAAAACGACTGACTCTAGGGTGCCACGTCATG